>NC_134109.1:23670000-23977500 GCF_040939455.1 Microcebus murinus
GTGTGTGTTATTTACACAATGCTTGAACTTCTTGCAAAATAAGAGCCACTCTTTCCAGTCCATGTTAAATGAGTCTCAGGGAGTTATGATTTACTCGGTCTATTTATTACCCTTCCATCTTTTTGATGAAAAATCAAAATGTTTTATTTTTATTTTAATATACTATTTAAAAATCTAAGAAATTTAGATTAGTAGGCATAAATAAAGAAAAAAATTTAAACTTTCCAAATCACAACACTAAGAAATAACCATCATTAATGGTAGAGAGGTATATTTCCAGATATTTTCCTACACATATATACAAATATAAGAATACACAGAAACTCTTTAAAAGATAGAAAAAATCTATATATGCTATTTTATTTTAATTAAAGGTAACTTTAATTTTACATGAAGTTAGTGAAAAGAAAAAAATCTGAATTTCAAATATATTTTATGAGCTCTAATTTCCCAAGAGAAGTCCCTGAAATTTACAAAAGATATTAGAAATATGAAAATATTGGCAGCAATAATTGCTTCAAATTTAGCCAGTGAAGACTGCCTTTCTCCTATGAAAAGTAAGAATGTTATTCTCTCACATTTTCTCTTTCATCTCTGAATTTTGGTTGTTATTTTGTTTTTTTTCTCCTATGCTGTGTAGGAAAGGGTTCACTCAAAAGATCTGGGTTGTTCAAACTCTGCACATTCCCAAGAAGAGCCTATGTCTGTGACTGGCCCTTCACCAGCTCCTGGGAATTGAGTTCACAGAACTTCTGAGTGGTGAGAGTAGTCTCCACACCTAGGACCTTGAGTCACACTGTAGCAGTTGACATCATTTATATTAATAATAACGATGAACATCTGCTTTCCCCCTGGAGGTCTGGAGCTTCAGTAACTGAAAACAGTCATGCAGGCTTTGCAAGGCTATACGACCGACCCTTCCGAAAAATCCCGTACTCTAGCGTTGCTTCCCTGGTTGGTGACATTTAACTTGTGTTGCCACACATCATTGCTGGAGAAATTAGGCACATCCTTTGTGACCCAACTGGGAGAGACCTCGTGGAAACGTGTGCCTGGTTTCCTCCAGATTTTGGCCACTGCGCCTTTTCCCTTTGCCGGTTTTACTCTGTAACTTTTGCTGTAATAAATCATACTTATAAATATAACAGCTTCTGGGTCCTATGAGTCCTTCTAGGGAATAATCCAGATGGAAGGTGGTTTCGGGGATTTATGACACACAGGTATACTTTGTTCTGTATGCATAACGTGTATCCTCGTCAGGTATTTTTTGTATATTTAAATGTTGTAACAATCCTCATCAAGCCTTTCATTACAGTTTCTCCATGTCTGAGTAATCTTACTTCATTTTTTAAATGCTTGTATTTTTATGGTAATAGCTTTTTGAAAAAGAGCTCACTGGTGCTATATTACCAAACTTTGTTTATGTTTGTGAATGTCTGCTTGCCCTCTTGATATCTGGGTTACATAGACTTCTTTTCACACTTTATTTAGTGCACAATTTTGTAGACACTGCTTTATTGTACTTGGGATTGTATAATGCCAGCATTTTCCCTCACAGGAGGTAAATGATGTAAGTTTTGTCTATATGTCTAAAGAGTATCATTTGCTTTTAATTTTTAATGATGAGTATAAAATAGTTGGACATAATTATAAGGTACATGCAATGTTTTGATACAGGTATGAAGAATATTATTTTAGCCCTGGAAGTCCAATGACATAATCAATACCATGTCAGTGTTGACCATACTATATAAAATTTTCTTAGAACTCAGCATGCTATTTTGATCTAGAGTCAGTTCTTTACATTAAGAAAAATTTCCAGTTTGATCCCTTTGGATAATTTCTTTGTTAAAGTACTCGGTTTTTCTATTTCAGGAATGTAATTATCCCATCTGCCCTCCATATCTTTTAGTTGCTCTATGATGGATTTAATGTCTTTGACTTTTTCATCAGCATTCACTGTGGTGATCTCTAGCATTTGCCCACCGGCAATATTTCAATTTTTAGCCATATTTTCTCTGCCTCCTGTTGTTACTAATTATTTCAAGTTAGTTATATGATCATATTGTTTAGTATTTCATTTTTTTTCCTTCAGTCTACAATATATCCCTTTTCCTTCACTAAGACATTTAAAAAATTTTTTTTCTTTCCATTCTTGTGGCTTGAGAATTAATTCAATTTTCTCATGTTTAGTGCGAATGTGCTATAGCATGTAGCTCATGGGAAATGTTTCTTCTCTTTTGCTTGTTTTCTTCTAGATACAATGCTTTGACTTTTGAAAGTTCTATTTCTTCCTACATTGTTTATATTTCTGTTGTTCTGTAATTGCTTTGCTGTGTCATGTGTCATTGCCTTGTATCCTGCTCACACTCAGGTGACTCTGTCCAGAATTTCTAACTGTTCCGATTCAGTTTCAGTGACTTCTTGACTCCTAATATTACTTATAGTTTAATACTGTGAGCTCCATGTACTTTTTTCCTGCTGCTTGGGAGATGGCAGAATATGGAAAGGAAATAGAGGGGTGAGATGGAGAGTTGAGTCAGGGCTGTGCGTAACCTGCACTCAGCTACCTGGACTGTGTTCTCATTTTCGAGGCTTTGCAACAAGTCAGCCCGCCTACTGAGCATGCATCCTGAGGCAATGGGGGGCTACATTCGGGCTTCTGGCCTGTGTAGTCTGGTGATTTCTCTTTTGATTCTCAGTTTTGTTGTCTCTTGTTACACATATTTCTCTCCCACAGCCATTTCTATTAATACTACTTTTTCAGTCAAAGGTGGAAACAGGTAAGAGTATCTACTCAGTTTGTTCCTTTTCATACATAAAGATATTAGGGCTAAGTCTCAGCATTTTTATCAACTAGACAGCACTATACCCAAGGAACATAGGCAGGACTAATAACCTCATTGTGCTTGACCATTCTTCTTGGCTTGGCCTCAAATCATCTGTCTTGCTCAGACCTTTTTTGAGATTTATGACATTGGGTTATGTCCCTTTCTTTACTTGGGGCTAATGATTACTTGGTTATTTTTTGTTTTAACTTGAAGGAGGGAATTTGTGGCAGTCAACTTTTCCCACCACTGCCTTCTTTAATCAAATTATTAATACAAATTTTTGACTTATCCATGGATTCACAAAGATTGCTCAAAAAATTTTTTGAAAGATAATCACAAGCCAAAACATACGTTTGCAAGACTGAGGATATACCTTCACGATAAAAATAAAACAAGAAGTATCAAAGTGAAATGTCAGAGATAGCAACTGTCAAACTTAGCACTTAAGGAAATCATACGTCTCATACTTAATAACCTAATAGTACCAGAGGAAATCATCAAAACAGAGTTCTAACTTTTTAAATTACTATATGTTGTTTTAGGTGTGATGAAGTCCTAATCAAGAAAAAAAGTGAAAACTGTAGGGCAAATGGACTGTAGAAGGTAAATGGCATGGTTCTTCTTGCCTATATGTACAAGGAAGTGACACTATTTACGTGTCCTAGGGTCTTGAAAGAGAAATCCAGCCTGGCAGGTAGTAACAGAAAAGAGGTAAAACCAAAGTGTTCGACTACACAATTGATGTGATATTGCTAACAAATGCAGGGGGCGCCTTGGCATTGATACAGTAGTGTGAGCAAATAGCTCACATGATCTCACAAAGTGGACTCACCGCTGTCATTTTGCTATTAGCATACTGAGCAGACCTTCTTCCCTAGCACTATAATCCACCAGCCCTTAAGCCATTTCCTATGGAGAGAAGACACTGTTGGGGTCAACCTCGTAAGCAAAGTACCACTGAAGTATCACTTCCCTCGCCCTCTTTCTCTTTTTGCACTTTCAAGACACCCTCCTGCTCATTCATGCAGCTATTGGCCTCACACACTCCTTAAGTGTGTTTTATCCTGACAAAGCTTCCAAAATACACAGATTGCTTCCTCTCTACCCAAACTGGACTGATCTTAAACAGTGTGCAAATCTATGCAGGAATGCCTGCCAGGTTCTAAATCTGCATTTTGCAACAGCAGGAGCAACATAAATCTCCAGCTCCGAACAGACTCAACAGTTTCAGGGAATCAACAAAGGGGATGTGGGGTGACATCTTCCCTCTTGTGGACAAGGTTGAGAACTAACTTTTCACATTCTTAACATAATGATGCCACTACATACAGTCATATTGGTTTCTCATTCCCAGAACACTACAGCACTCTAAAGTGGTGGCAAACATTTTTATTGAGATTTCTCACTTTAAGAAAAGCAGGTATATACTTTTCCATACTTTCTAACATTGGAAAGAGGGAAAAAACAAACACGGGGTAGAGAAACCCATGCATTTTAACAGACTGTTCATATGACCAAAGAATTCTTAAAGATTTTTCTTAAATAGCAATTTTTACTACTGAACTGTGACTTAATTTATAAAAATTAAATATGACACAATTCTTTAGAAATCTCTCTACTGCTTGCAATAGTATTTGCTCATTCATTCCATGATTAATATCTAATATGTGCCAGACACTGTCCTGAAATTGGACAGAAAGCACAAATAACATGGTCACTGCCCTTAAAGAGCATATAGCAGGTTAGAATTACAGAATCAAACAGGTAAATTTTTATACTTGAAGGATAAACAATGTAGCATGAGAATTCAGCTCAGATGTGTCTATACCTTGGGCCAGAGTTGTTAGGGAGAGTGTGTTTAACTTGTGCTTCAAAGATGAGAGAGTGAACCACAGAGAGAGAAGTGGAAAGGCATTCCAGCTGAGAAAACAGTGTATGTGCAGGCACAAAGTTGACAAGCACATGAGATGAAATCATATTAAGCACAGAGCATGGCACAGAGTCGAGCGAATGGTAGTTACAATACAGAAAATTCAAAATTCAGGAGGAGTTTTGTGTGGCTAGAGCAGAATAGGGTTTCTCAACAATGATACTACTGACATTCTGAAAAGAACTCTTTTTAGTAGAGGCTGCCCTGTGCATTGTAGGATGCTTAGGAGTATCCCTGGTCTCCACCACTAGATGGCAGTTGCACTCCCTTTAGTTGTGAGATCCAAAAATGTCTCTAGACGTTGCCAAATGCCCTTTGGGGGAAAAATCGTCCCCAGTTGAACTATTGGGCTACAGAGCATATGGACCAGAGTATTAAAAGTTGAGATTGGAGGGACACATAGAGAGCCCTGATAAACACAGTTAGAAAGTTTAGATACTAGTGAATAGGGAGGCTTTTTATCTGGGAAGTGACGTGATCAAACTTACTTCTTAGGCTGACTCTAGTAGTGCAGGGAAGACAGAATGGTGTGGTGAGAGACCAGATGCAATCTTATCCAATTTTCTTCCAGATACTATTGCCATTGCTTTATTTTGCAAACACGTTATGAAATTTGAAAACATGACCATTATAAGTGACAGTGGTATGTTTCTGAAAATTGCCCTGACTCTGGAGTCAATTCAAGAAAGCTTAATTGTGCAGAGCTACAATCACATATATGAGTCACCTCCCATTCAGAATCATCACTTGGTGCACCGTCACTGAAAGCTTGGAGTTATAAGACCTGGGTAGAATCCTAGGTCTGCAAGTTATTTAACTGTGAAACTTGGGCCTCAGTATCTCCAGTGTAATAACAACACTGAATAAGTCAGGATATTAATAGAAAACAGAGGGTCCACTTAAGTTGTGCCATTTGATGAAGGCTTAATAAAAGTAATATTTATAAGGTTTAGATAGTAGATGCAGTGAACCCTCCAGGGGCAAAGCAGTATTTAGGGCTATTAAGAACAGACCCTAGGCCTGGATAGACCAAAGGGAGGGTCAGTTATCAGAACCCAGGGGAAGAGGAAGAAAGAGAATACTATGAGTAGAAACCTTAGGTCAAGGGGCAAGCCAGTTGGCAGCCTTTCCATAAGGTAAGAGCCAGGAAATTAACTAACTAGACCTTATTCTTATTTTTTCTTCTTATCTCCCATAGTTGTTTCCTACTGACCCAAACTTAACTGGAATACAGAAGGCAAGGAAGCTGTTAATGTAATCCATGTAGAATCACCTTCCAAGGTGCAAAGAAGCTAAAAGGAGAAGAGTGGAGAATGGATCCAGAGTTGAGAAGAAACTCTGAAGCATCAATGTGAAAATATCCAAATAATGCCTGCTATTAATGGGTATTCAATAAACGTAGTATATGCATGAATGCATATGTGTGGTTTAATTTCCTGAGGTCTAGAGATGGCCCATTGCTTCCATGATAGGATACATATTACAAGTAGCACTAGATAGTAGAAAGAACCTTGATGTCAAGAAGCCACTGTTGAATTTCTAGCTCCACCTCTTATAAGGCATGCAACCATGGGAAAGCCACATATTCTTTGACCTCATTTTTCCCTATGTCAATCCTAAATAATATTCAAAGGTCACATAAGAAAATATGTTTGAAAGAGCTCTGCAAACTATAAAGTGGAATGTAATTATGTAATGACAGCTCTTTATTAGTCTTCCTCTTCATTATGAGGTCTACTTTGATTAAACAAAGAAGTACACTTTCTGCTTTCTTCTGTTCTTTAATTCTATGTGCAATGGATCTATTTTCACAATCATGGTACAGACCATACTCAAGAACCCTAAAGTTAGATCTTGTATATTTATCTTTGAGGGTAAACATGGCTCATAACAGTCATAGGCAGACTATATTTAGTGATTTAGTATGATGTCCTGCTCCAGCTATGCTATTCATCCTGAAAGCACTATTCGTTAGAATTGCATTTTGGCTCAAAGGTTGCTGCCTCACTCTGCTATATTCTTGTCAGTGTTCCAGAGAATACATTTGCTCTCTCATTATCATTGATAATATCTGGTTAGTAAAAGCTGAATAAAGGTTTTAGCTCTGAACCTCAAGAAGAATATTTGAGTGCAGGTATGGATTTGTAGTAAATGGATTTGTATGCTCATCACCTTTGCTTTATTCTAGAATATTATTACACAATAGCATTGAGCTCATTTTGTGAAGTGATTAATGGCCAAGTGCATGCCTGATATTGCTGTGTTTCCCAGGCTAGTTGTTGGTGCATCTGATTCCCAAAGGATTGGGTTGATGTCCAGAGAACTGTTTTGCAACACAACTCTGCTCACTGGAATGTGATCGCTTCAGTATTGTCTGCTTCCAGATTGGAGGAATAAGTTCTCTGGGGCAGCAAAAGAAATTACACATTCTTCCTGTCTACTGTTTTGCAATGACCAGTTCAACAAACCTCAATTTTTTTAGAAGAAGAAACTAGGTCATTAACACAGCATGAACCAAAATTAAGTTGTCTAGGAATATAGAATACATTTTCTTAAAAAGCAAGCTAACAAAGAAAATTCCAGAAGTTTGATTAACTGATTAAAGTTGAATCAGTTTGTCATTTTATCAGGAAAAAAATATCAACGAAGTTGTCAGATTACTCTCTCAATTGCATAGAAATTTAGAGTTAGAAAGAAACTTAAAATTTAGTTGCATTCAAACCTTTTTTTTCATATCCGAGGAAACCAAAGTAATATTTAAAAGGCCTGACTTCTTTTTTATGTCAATATTTAAAACCTTGATTTTTTTTCCTCCCCTATTTTGGATCCTGCTTCCAAAATCAGATTGTACAAAATTAACCATGTTCTGAACCAGGTGACTCAACAGATCTTATTAATTATATATATAATTATGATTATATTTACATATAATAATATATATAATTATATGTTATATATAATTAAGATCTATTGATTCATATATAATATATAATTATGATTATGTTTATATATAATATATAATAATTAGATGTTATATTATATATAATTATATATAATTATGATTATATTTATATAATATATAATTATATATTATATATAATTAAGATCTATTGGTTCATATATAATATATAATTATGATTATATTTATATATTATATATAATATGTTATATTATATATATAATTAATAAGATCTGTTGAGTCACCTGGTTCAGAAGATTGTTTGTGCTTATATGTATTTTATATGTATATGCTATTTCTAATACTTATTAAGCAGAGTTAGCTGTGGAATGAGAATAAAAAAGAACAGTGAAGGAGCCAGACATCGCGTACAAACCATACAGGACATAAAATAAAAGATATCTCTTTCAATGAATGTGGCTAAGAGCAAAGAGTAAATTAACAGAGGGAAATCTTACAACTCTGCATTTGTACACAGTGGAATCTAGAGTCACCCAGGTTAATAAACTGCCCCCGGATTTGAGATCTTTGTGGTATTACAACTTTTAGAATGTTATTAGAATGTATATTGGATTCTATATAATGTCTCAAGGCTGACACATCAATTCATCAACCTCCTGGCCAACAATCAGGAGAATGTGCTTTTGGGAAACTACGTTATTTGTAGCATGAGTTTCCAAATCATTAGGGTAGGTTAACTATGTCGATATTGGAGCTTATCAATTCAGCTCATCGTTTTTGAGTATGTACTATGTATTCCAAGTTTTATTCTATCTAGACTCTGGAGATTTAGGAATAGATAAAACCAATCTCCTACCTTGTGGAGTTTTTATTTTAGCTATAGTCACCTACAGTAAAGGCTGAATAGAAGAAACCTTGTTAGCCTAATAATTTGAATGGCAGATAGTTGCCGGACACGGTGGCTCGTGCCTGTAGTCCCAGCTACCCAGGAGGCTGAGGCAGGAGGATCGCTTGAGTCCAGGAGTTCTGGGCTGTAGTGCGCTATGCCGATCGGGTGTCCGCACTAAGTTCTGCATCAATATGGTGACCTCCCGGGAGCGGGGGGACCACCAGGTTGCCTAAGGAGGGGTGAACCTGCCCAGGTCAGAATGGCAGATAGCTATTGTAATACACGGTGGAGAACAAAAACAACTAGTCGGCTGGAAGGTAACCATTTGCATATAGGAGTGGCATATCTCAGATTTTCCTATTCTCAAGGCTTCTATTAATATCATTTTACAGATACTTTGTCTAGTAGGGTAAGACACCTAATTTCATCAAGATATAAGCCATAGCTGGGAAGTATCCAACAATTATGTCTCAATTCCTGTGCCCTTAAAGATGGAGGCACACGTGATGGTCATTACCTAAGACAACAGGATCTTGGGGCAGATATTAAACAAAGTCTAATGTTATGTGGTTAGCTTGCCAAACACAATGCAGCAGTCCATTTTGCATTGCTATAAACAAAATAACTGAGGTTGGGTAACTTATAAAGAAAAGACATTTATTTGGCTGTGGTTCTACAGGCTATACAAGCAGCATCACGCCAGCATCTGCTTCTGATGAGGGCTTCAGGGAGCTTCCAATCAATGCCAAAGCATGATGTGTCACATGGCAAGAGAAGGAGTAAGAGAGAGGAGGTGATGCCAGGCTCTTTTAAAGAACCAGCTGTCATGCCAACTGATAAAGTGAGAACTCACTCATTTCTCTCGGGGAGGGCACCAAGCCATTTATGAGGGATCTGTCCTCATGACCCAAACACCTCCTACCGGGCCCCACCTGCAATGCTGGGGATCAAATTCAACACGAGATTTGGAGGGGCCAAACATCCAAACCATGTAACACAACAACAAAGTTGTAACCGCCTGTCGGATGACTAGGACACATCATACACAGCCTGTTACTGCAGCAATCATGGGGGACACAGCTAAAATTAAGTCATAAACATTTCTTCCTGTCAGGGCTTCATTTCCCTGCAAACAGAAAGTTGTTTTATAGGGCTGGCAAAGTGTATTGTAAATTATGTTGTTAGTTCACAGCTGATGAGTTTATAAGTCTACAGGGAACAAGTTATCTGGCTCCTTCCCTGTGCTTAGCTTGCCAAAACGCATGTGAGGCACACCAGTCTGAGAGATATTGCTAAAACTTAGAAAGGAGTGGGCCAAGAATAGCACTGGAGCAGAAGAGACAAGGTACAGGGCACATGACCCTGTAATTTGTCCCCAAAGCTTTCCTCTTAGAGCTGTCTTTATGACTCAGCGACACTGTTCAGTAGTCCTTGAGTCAACAATTAATTATACTGTAAGCCACTCAATGATCAAGGGTGTGTCTGATGAATGAGTGGACGGTTTCCAGAAAAAAAATATCTCCTCACCTTATTGAACCACCCCCCAAATGTTTCTGGTATCTTATTTCTCTAACGAGCAAAAATGATCTCTGTTTTCAGTTTATTTTTCTTTTCATTTTTATCTTTTTATTTTCTTCTCATATTGGACTAGAGACATTTTTCTAAAAACAAATCAAATCTTGTCACTTTCAAGTCAAGTATTTTCAAGGACACTGCAGTTCTTACTACTGAGCACTGAATTCTAAGTCATAGATGCTCTTGCCCCTGGTCACATCTCCAGGCCAATCGCCTGCTTCCACTGTGCCCCTCACTTTTACAATAGAATACACTCTTGGCTCTTGGACCACGACTTTGCCCTGCCCACGACTTTGCTCAGACTGCTCCCTTCGTATGGAATGTTCTCAGCCTATTTGCTGAGAATAAACAAAGCCCACAGACCGTAATGACATCTAGTTCTCTCCTCTCCCGAGTCTTAGTCCAAGTCTCCACCCTCAGTCTTCTAACAACCCCTTCTACTTTCAGTCTGCGCTCTCAGTTTTTGATGCTCCACATGGCAGCTGGACCAATTTCTTCCTTCCCTTGTTATACCCTCTGATGCTTCCTAATGCACTTAGAATAACTTCATATTCCTTGGCTGACTCACAAAGTCTTACATGATTTGTTTCCTTTCTATAAGATAATCACATGTACAGGTTTGGCCAGATAGTCCCATTTCACTTCTGTTGTCCTGGTGTGATTATTAACAGCACTGCCTTTTACTCAAAAGTGTGCCAGTTTGGATGTCAAGCCATCCGGTGATCTTACTTTATATACTTCTGCCATTGTCTCTTTGTCCATTACAGCTTAGAACGCTGGCATCCTTCTGTTTTTGTTATTTTTATTATTTTTTAAAACACAAACATCATACCAATTTTTTCTTGCATTCAACCATTCAGGCAACCTCTTCTTCAGTGTGGAATTACCTGCTCCATGTTCATTTTGCATGGCTGGCTCTTTCCCATTCAGGTCCTGGCCCAAATAGCTTCACTATTATCTTCTCAGAAAGATATGCACCAATCACTGTTCCTAATTGTCTCTCTCCCTGGGCATATTATATCACACTAGCTCATTTATTTTTCATGACAGCATTTAATTTTTTTTGTTTTTGTTTTTTTGCTCATGCGTTTATCTGAGTCCTCCTAGACTGTAAGTTCCATGAATACAGATATCTTTTATTTTTTTCTTACCACTAACATAGCTATTTTCTAGAAGAGTGTCTGGCCTATGGTAGGTACTTAGGAAAATAGATGGTGGATGAACAAAAGACCTTGACCCTCACCTTCTATATGAAGCTTGTACTGGCTACCTGTGCTCTCTTCCCAATAAAATGACCACTTTTCTCCACGGCCTTCTATCTGGTCCATGCATTCATTACCAGTAGTGCCTATCAAGCTATTTTTGTATTTTATTTTAGTTTACATGTTCGCCTCTTGCTTAACACTGGAAGCAAATCAGAGGGCCAAATATATTTTATGTTCATTTTTGTTTTATTTTGTTTGGCTTGGTGTTTTAAACATTTTATTTCTAACTTACATACTTATAGAAAAGTTGCAAAAATCATGCCAAGAGTTATTTTATACCCCTCACCCTATTAATGCTAATATCTTTACCATAGAGTGATTGCCAATAATAGCAAACAGGCATTGATACGATATTTTAAATAAACTTCAGACTTTATTCAAACTTTACTATTTTTCCACTTATGTTATTTTTTCATCCCAGGATCCTACATCACATTAGCTGTTATTCCATAGTAGTCCTTATCTAGACTGTGACAGTTCCTCCATCTTTCCTGTCTTTTATATCCTTTTAAAGAGAACTAATCAGATATTGTATCAAATATCTTCAGTTTTGGCTTGTCCAATTTTTTTTTTTTCATGATTGGAGAGAGGCTATACATTTTTGGCAAGAATACCATCAAAATGCCATTGTGTCCCCCTCAGTGCATTATATCAAGAGGTTCATGATATTGATACGCCTTGCTTTCTTGATTAAGTTGGTGTTGCCCAGGTCTTTCCACTTTTAAATTATTGTCTTTTCCTTTGTAGTGTGTACATATCTTGGAGAACATACTTGAGCCTATATGTAATAAATCTTGCTCCTCCTCAAACTTTTACCCACTTTTAGCATCCATCAGTGCATCTTGTCTGCAACGTTTATTACTATGGTGTTTATCTATTGGTGATGCTCTCTCCCCTTCCTTCCTTCTGTATTTATTAATTGGAACTCTATTGTTTTTTATTTACTTTTAACTCTCCCTGTTGGTGATGACATTTTTGGCAAGTATGGACCTCTACAAGTACAGATTATAGCAGAGAACTTAACTTCTCAGGCTGTATAGGAGGTCTGCCACTTACTAGCTTTGTGACTGGACAAGTCACTTCATCTCTCAGTTGAGCCTGTTTTCTAATTGATAAAATAAAGAGATATTAGCTCTTCATTTGTTTTTGAGCTCTTCATTTGTTCAATTCATCTCTCACTCATTCATTCAGGCACTGGCGATACAACAAATGAGAGAGACAATGTCCCTCACTTCATTAAGGTCCTTAGACCCACTCTTTGTCATATATTAAGAAAAGCAAGGCTCCAAAACAGTTTTCTACATTTGTGATTTATAATTGTGGGATTTCCTCATCAATTCTGATTCTTGAGGATTCTAAAAAAACTTTCAGTGAAAGCTCAGGTTTGATTCCTTACCAACCAGTAATTTTTTTTCAGTTTCCACTAACATGAGAATAATCAAAGGTGTGCCCTCCCCAGAGGTGTCAGATTTTAGTAATTAATTTTTCCCAAACATATCAGAATTCTAAAGGGAAAGCCCAATTAAAACACAAGTAAAATCTTTAATGAAAGGTAAATGTTAAAAGTTCTTAAAGGAGGGCTCTCATCTCTCTAAACCAGTCATTTCAGGTCCCAGTCTATAGGGAAGCTGGATCGCTGTCACGTGGCCCAGAGGAAATATTTGAAAATGGAGAAAACTGTAGCTGGTAAATGTTATTGCTCGCTCTGGGAGGTGAGGTCCGCAAGGCTAATACGGACTTGCTAGAGCTTGGCAGGCCCTCGGGGGAAGCCCAGAAGAGCTGGTGAGCTGAGCACGCAAGCCCAGTCCAAATGTCACTCTAACATTTGCAGAGCTGTGTAACTGCTTAAGGAGAGGTTTCCAATGAGAAGGTCAAGGATGGGACAGCTGTTTGAGGAGCTGAAGGATATATTTGGGAAGGTGCAGCCATTTTGCTGAGTATTCTTTTCCCTTCACGTGAGAAGAAGGCTGTTTTGTTTCGTATTATGTTAACCTGTGTGGTTTTTCCTGCTAGCTGTTGTTCACATAGACAGATAATCCTTCAGGAAGGCAAAAGCCCATCCCTGATCTGATTTTTAATAGGGAAAAAGAGATTCTATATTGTTCTGAGCTCTATTATCAAAGAGCTTTTCTGTTTTCATTTTTATTCTTTAAGTCTCCAGTTGGTTTTGTATGTCTCCAGTTGACCCTTGATATTTCAGAATTTAATAATCACAAGTTTGACATTTTGCCCAAAGTGTATGAATAGTTATGCTATGTGGTCATATATAATTCTGCTGAGTCATAAATTTTAATCAGTCCCATTGACAGCAAGGAATGCAAGAACTTAGTAAATAAGCCTAGCTAAGCACTCAGCATCTATATCTCAGTGAGGCTGGGTGGTTCTTTCATTTTAAAATATTTCAAACATTCAAACAAACAGAAATAATACTATAATACATGTGTACCTACAATCTGGCTTTTAGTAATTCCTAACATTCCTGTATATTTGTTTCAGATTCTTTTTGAAGAATAAAATATTACACACAAAAATTAATAACCTTGTAGCAGTCCACTTCCTTTTCCTCCAGAAGTAGCCTATTTCCTGAGACATTCATCATGCCATGTATGTTTTCATATTCTTTATGTGGATCCATACATAAAATATTTCAGATGATTTTTGCATGTTTGCAAACTTTATATAAATGATATAATTCTTTATATTTTATTCACTAATTTGCTTTTCTCAGTCAAGATATGGATTTAAGGCTTACTAATGTTACATGCAACTCTAGTTTGTTTTGCTCCACTGTTGGATGGTATTATATTATATAGAGACACCACAATTTATGTACTCTTCTGATGAATGAGTTTCTAGGTTTGTTTTCTTTTACATTATAAGCCATATATGCATTCTAATAACTATCTCAATATGAACCTGTTTGACAGTTTCTCTAATTCATTTACATAGATGTACCATTGCTAAGCCAAATCTCATGGACAACTTTAATGCTAAATTGTATTCCAAAGTGGCTGCCTAAATTTATACTCTCACTCTTTAGGATGTGAGGGTTCCCATTTCTCCTCCTCTGCCAGCACTTAACAGTGTCAGAGTTATAATTATTTTTTTTACCCCGGTGGTTTGAAGGAATAGCTCGATATTGTTTGGATTTGCATTCTCAAGATTACTGGTGTGGCTGCATATGCTTTCATATGTTGGCTATCCATTTCAGTTCTGGCATCTGTCATCTGCTTATTTACACCCTTTGTTTATTTTTCTGTTGAGTTGTCTTTCTCTTGTTGACTTATAGGAGGTTATTACATACTTTGTAATACCAATCCTTTGTATATTACATGCATTGCTAATTTTTTTTCCCAGTCTATGGCTTGCCTTTTATCATATCTTCCCTTGAACATAAGTTTTAAATTTAGTTTAAATTTAGTTTAAATTTATTAATATTTTCTTTATGGTCTGTGCTTTTCTTCTGGCCCTATTTAAGAAACCTTTCCCACCCATAGGTCATAAACTTATTCATCTTTATTTTCTTCTAAAAATTTTAAAATTTTGTATTTTACAGTTAAATGTTTATACACTCTTAATTTATTTTTATGTGTGGTATAAAATGAAGTCTAATTTTATTTTTTCTGTATGTATAACCCATTATCCTGGCACCATTTATTGACTAGTGTGGTTATTAATCACTGATTTGTAATGTCAAGCTGGTCATGCATCGGTTTTCCATATCGCATAGGACAGTTGCTGAGCTCTATTGTGTCCCACAGGTCTGTGAGCATATTTTGTACCAATGTCCTACTATCTTAATTATTTTGGAGATAAAATATGTCTTGATATCTAGTAGGGCAAGTCTTTTCTCTTGCTCTTTTTGTCCCTCCAGAGTTGTCTTGGCTGTTTTTGGCCCCTTAAACTTATATACAAGTTTTAGAATCAGCTTGTCAAATTCCATGAAAAATTCTTTCAGGGTTTTGAGTGGAATTGCATTGGATTTATAAAGTAATTTTGGAAAAATTGGCATCTTTATGTTATTGAGTCTACCCATGCATGGATATGATAGATATTGATGGTTTATTCAGCACTGTATTTTATAACCTTCAATAATATTCTGTCATATTTTCCCATAAAGGTCTTGAATCATTTATTATTCTTAGCTATCTTATATTTTTGTTGCTATCATACATGGAACTTTTTTCTGTTCTACATTTTAATTGGTAATTGTAATTATAGGGAGAGGCTAATTAGATTTATGTTTATCTTCTACCCAACACACTTGCTGATATCATTTTTAGTTCTATTAGCTTGCCTACAGACCTTCATGAACTTTCCACAAATAAGAAAATACATGATATTGAGGTACATTCCTCCTCGATCCTTATGCTTCTGAGTTATACATTTTTTTTTTGCTTTTATTCCATTGGCTAGTTTTTTCATTTGAATAATCAACAGAAGCAACGTTAGTGTTCATTCTTGCTCTGCTCCTAATCTGAAACCTATATTTGCCATAGGTTCTTGACAGCTTCCCCTTTCCAAGGTAAAAAGTTCTCTTCCAATGTAAGCTTGTTCAGATTATTAGTAAATATATATTGACTATATTAAAAATTTCTGCATGTATTTAACTGATTTTTTCTTCCTTTATCTTATCTTAGATTTAATTAATATATTTGTTGATGCTTTGTCATCCTCACATTCCTAAGAAAAATATCTCATTTATGATGTAGTTTTAAAATTAAATTTGTTGGCATTTTCTTCAGAAATTTTATTAGAAGCATTTATTTAAATATACATACAGTTGTGCATTGGAATGAAAGATGGTTTAACAGTATAAAATTGGACCAGGTGCTGTGGCTCATGCCTATAATTCTAGCACTTCAGGAGGCCAAGGCAGGAGGATCACTTGAGGTCAGCCCGGGCAACAGCAAGAACCCCTATCTCTACAAAAAATTTAAAAATTAGCCAGGCATGTTAGTGCATGCCTGTAGTCCCAGATACTCAGGAGACTGAGGTGAGAGAATTTCTTGAAGCCAGGAGCTTGAGGCTGCAGTGAGCTAAGATGACAACCACTGTGCTCCAGCCTAGGTAACAGAGCAAGGGTCTGTGTTGGTTTCTATCCAAGTTGATTTCATTTCAGAAGTACTCAGGGGTCTTTGTGACAAGTGCGCTTACCACTACAGAAGTCCCACATTTGGACTTCAGTTTTAATGGATTTCAGTATTTAAAACAAATATGCCAGGCACATTGTAAATATGAAATAACTATGTACAGAATGATAGGTCATTAATGATTAATTGAAAGAAAATAAGAAGACGGAGGGGGAACATAGAAAGGAAAAAAAAAAGAAGAAAATGAAATATTTTTATAGTAAAATCTTGGAATATGCGATATTTTCTGGGAAAACAGTTTGTTAAGAGGAAACAAACGAAACACTGGAAGAATTAGCTTGTATAAAACTGATCTTATTTAAAACCTCCCATAAGAAGAGAAAAAGATTGCTTCAAATTTTTTCTGATCCTTAAGAAATAATGAGACAATTTGTGCATTCAACTAACAATTGTATTTTGGCCCAAAATTAACTTCAGTGAGGAAGCAGTATTTGTATCCTTTTGTGAGGTGAGACTAAAGGAGGTTCTATTGTTATCAGCCCATGGGCAGCAGCCTGTGGGATTTTTTAACCCTTGAGGATAATCTCAGTGTAATAGACATTCCTATTATTGAGAACCTCAGAAGCATAAACCATTCTCAACAGCAGTTCAGATGTAGCATGTAAAGTACACCAATGGCTTTCTTCTATTGACTGTTACGTAAATTCTTCAATTATTAAGCCAAACATGACAACAGGAGGTATTGAACTTCATTTTAATGTGACCGTGCTTATCTCCCATTTAATCTCTTCATATATCTTTGTAAGAATTTCAACCAAAAGCTCCTTTCTCTCTCTCCAAAGGCACCACCTGATTTTCTGTTACAGTAAAATAGAAGCCAGGAGAAAGGTTGTTGCCATTATATGACCAGGTAAGGCTCTTTAGACTAACATAATAGTTATTTCAGGATATAATTGAGGGGCAGTATCATTTACTTTCTAAAGATGTAGATTCAAGCCCCAGAAGTCAGAGTCTAAACCTCAATATTGTTTGGCATGGTAGCTAGCACATAGCTGATGAATACATGTTAGCTAATGTTATAATGAGGATCAAACTGTCTGCTGGATAAAATAGAGAAATCAAGGTGAACTCATCACATGGAAGTGTAGACTGGCAAATCATTAAGCACGAGGCTTATATTAGCTATAACTGGAGACCCAAAGAAATGGCAGACATTGAAAAATGGGATTGAAAATCTCTGTGAGGCAAACCTTCACCCTTTTGTTATGTGCCATGTGTCCATATTGGCTGCTTTTTATGCTGAAATAAGAATGTGCCCATTGAATAACTGCAATGAAGAGCAATACAGCTCTGTGGGGACCATAATGTGAAAGGATGGGCAGGAATCAGGCATTCAAGATCTTCTGGATAATAAGAATTGGGGATTTTATTCAAAGTACAACAGGAAACCACATGAGTTCTTTTAGGAGAAAAGGAACAGGATTTGATTAATATATGCACATGGATGGCTTCTCTCACATCCTCAATTTCCTCATCTGTAAAAAGAAAGCCTTATACTAGACCAGTAGTTCTCAAAATATGGCTCCCAGACCAGGAATGTCAGCATCACCTGAAAACATGCTAAAAATGCATTCTCAGGCCCCACCCAAAATCTACTGAATCAAACTCCCAGGGTGGGCCCTGCAAGCTGTGTTATAATGTACCCTCCAGGTGGACTCTGATATACACTGAAGTTTGAGGACTTCTAGACGAGCCAAATTCAAACGTTCTTTTCAGCTCTAAAGTTCAGTGTTTCTAATCCCATTAAGTCCTTCACGAAGCAGGTCACAGATCCTAGCAAAGCCCTTTATGAAGCAGGTCATGAATCCTAGCAAATGAGACTAACCGTCTAGCATTTTCACCACCTCTGCTGGCCAACATTTTGTTTTAGAAAGGAATTATTCAAAGAAAAATCAATAACTACCTAATGTACAGATCTCATGTCAGTACACATTTTATATTCTGAGCCAAATATGTAATAAGATGAAAAAGGATTAATATAATGCCACACTGACCTATAAATTCCTTCTCATAGTTATCAGAATGAATTTCCCTAAATCCCATATCCTCCGATACGATTATCTGCTTGGGTTTATACAAAATTATGAGACCATTTAGAAGGATTATATCTGTGTCTATATTATATAAGGATCTATACAAAGAAGGTATTTAATCAGAGGCAAGATAGTAGGATGAAAGGGCAGAGACTTTGAAACTGTACAGCAGTAAGAATTCTGAATTCACTAGCAGTATAAGAATCAGAGTTAAAATGTGGGAAGCATAGGGTAGGTAATTGGCACACTTTAAATACATCCATCATTATATTTATACATGTTTGAACAACTGTTCTTAAAAAATATCCACATGGTTATGTTCCAAGAAATAATTTCAGATTATATTTTACATAGTCGCCTTTCAAAATCTGCCTTTCTAGGTATTGGTGTGTGACTATCAGAAACGGACTCTTGGATCATATACAGTATTGGTTCTTGCTGAGTCTTCAAGAGTTAAGGCGATCTAATAACTGTCCATATAGAATTACAGTAGTTCCCCCTTCTCAGGGATTTGTTCCAAGATGCCCAGTGGATGCCTGAAACCAAGGCTAATAATGAACCATATATACACAACATTTTTCCCCCATATATACGTAGCTATGATAAAGTTTAATTTATAAATTAGGCACAGTAAGAGATTAATAATTAATAATAAAATAGAACAATTATAAGAGTATGCTGGCATCACTACTCTTGCACATTGAGGTTATTATTAAATAACATAAGGGTGACTTGAACACAAGCAATGAGATACCATGAGAGTTGATCTGATAATCAACATGGCTACTAAGTGACTAATAGGTAGAAGCATATACAGAGTGGAAATGCTAGACAAAAAAATAATTCACACCCTTGGTGGGACAGAGAAGGACTGTGTGAGATTCCATCAAGCTACTCAGATTGGGGTGCAATTTAAAACTTTCAAACTGATTATTTCTAGAATTTTCCATTTAATATTTTGGGATCCTGGTTGACCTCGTGTAACTGAAACTGTAGAAAGTAAAATGCATAAAGGGGGACTACTAGTTTTTAAAATAAAGATATCAAACATGGTCTTGTTTAACAAATTGAGAAATACCAAAATGAAGGAGCAAGTCTTCAAATTAAAAAGAAGATATTTTATGATGACTAGCAATTAATTATTCTCTGCATCAGAGATATTTATTAACCTAGAATATTCTAGGCCACCCTATCCCACAATGATATTTCTGAACCATAATACTAATTTGAAAATTGTTTCTGTGCTACTATGGGATAGCTCTTATCCTATTAACTTGTATAGATGCTTATGTCTTCTACTAAACTAACATTTGTACATATGTGTACTCTGAACCCCTAGCAAGACTGTAAGAAGTGCTTAAACAAGTGCCATGGCTTTTACTTCTGAGTATTTCTCAACAGAACTGGGCATAGTGCATTATACACATTAGTTGTGGAATAAAAATACTGATTGTAAATCATGTTATCCAAGAGATATATATGCTGAAAATACATACATTCAGGAAAGGTACAAATGAATCTGTTGATAATATTAAATGAGTACAGTACAGTGGTTAAGAGCATGGATGATGGAATTAGGCAGATAGTTGAAATCTAAGTTCAACTACTCTTTATGAGTTATTTAACCTCTATTTTGGACTCTCAAGTTCCTCAACTATAAAGTGTAGATAAAAGTATCCACACCTCAAAGAGTGTTGCAAATATTAACTAGATAGTGTATGTGATCCTTAATACTTCATCAATATGTGATACCTATTAATAATGAGGATGATAATAGAAATTTGAGGTATTGGATCTATTTAAGATATATTTAGAATATTTGAGTTATGCAATATATAACACCCCTCAAATTATTCCATTTACTCAGACATAGAATATATGATAAAAGAACTATTATGCTCATTTAGCTTGGGGAATTAGACTCTATGATATTAATCAACACAAAAAGAAATACTATATAGCCATTTAAAATTCATTTTAAAGAACATTGGTAACATAGGGAAAAATCATGCTAAAATCTAAGTGGAAAAAAGATTACAATACTGTAAATGTGATCCGGTTGTTAGAAATTATTTAATTTTATTCAGTTTATTAATATCTATATGTAGATATGGATATTTAGCGATATTAATATATATCTATATATAGATCTGTCTACATATCTATGAAAATAATGTCTAAAAGGTAATCGATGATTTTACTTTTCTTCAATATTTCAGTATTTATCAAACTTTCTACAGTAAACATGTATTACTTCGACGATCAAGGACAAAAAGGAAATTTAAAATAATCAAAAGGCCAAAGATTTAACAATAAAAGGAATTGCTTTTTATAGAATGTTAGGTTAAAAATCAGAAATATCAAAAAATTTAAGTGTGCTTTCTCCTATGTATAGGAAAATTCTTACTATACTAGAATGTATAAATTGCAGTTATTTCTAGTTGACAAATTTGGTTTAATAGTTATCGTTTTTCAATATTTTCTAATTTTTTCAAAATGATTTTATTATTTATACAAACATACATATGCAAATATATGTACACACATGCATACTAATACATATGTGTATGTATTTATATATCTCTAGAGAGACAGAGAGAGAGAGAGAGAGACAAGAAAACAAAGAGATGTCACCCCCTCACCCTCAAGAGACCACAGGTCTAGAACCTTCATCACAAATGATCTCTACACCACCAGGACTCAGGCTTCAGTCCTGGCATTTAACCATTATAATGCTGTGTGACCGCTGAGTTTTCTGAATATACAATATATCTGGCATCACTAATTCCGTATATCTGGGGAACATCACAGGAACTAAATAACAACAGACATAAAGCACGCAAGTAAGAAAATAGGAAAGAAAAGTATAGGGATGATTAAAACGAATTAAAGGAAACCCATCTAAAATAAATAAATAATTGTGTTTTGTGTTTTCGGGCTTGTGAAAGTGTCAACGTTGAGGAAGGGTGTCAAGCAATAATTACAGCCTAGCGACAGCCTACGAGCTGACAAAGACCAAAGTGCACAATTTAATTTGCGGTTCTTGACTGAAGCTTCTAAACTGAAAATAAAAATTTAAAAAACACAATAAAGCTAAGCAAGGTTTATCACCGCAGGGGAGGGGAGGGACCGAAATTCTGTGTTGGTTCCTCTATCCTTTTGTCAGATTTGCCCATCCCCAAAGCAAACTTCCATAAAATGATAATTACTAGGCAGGCAGCAGAGCTGGCTGGCCCTCCGTTCTCTCTTCCCTATGCCCTGGGACAGCAGGAATCTCACCTCTGTGACACTGAATAGCCCCGACCCACAGACTGTCCCACCCGTGGTCCCAGGAGCTAGGCGGATAATTCAGAAGGTTGAAAGATTTTGTGACTGGACTAGTATAGAAACATGGGAATGGCAATGAGTGTTAAGGCAAAAGTGCCCAGTTAGAGGACCCCAGTTCTCTGAGCAGCTTTGTCCCTTCCCATGTGAGCATGAGCAAGGTCGTTCCTCAAGTGCAAACAACCCATCTAAGGTAGATCATGATTTTACAGTATTCCAAAGCCCTCTGCTGATCATTGTTTATTATGGGCCAATCAGGCCTCTATATTTATGAGAGATAAGAACAAAATATTACCTAAAATGAGTTACAGATATAAAACAAGAGATTGTAGAGCTGAGAACCATTACTAATATTTACAGGGAAAAGAACCTCCTTGGAGTTAAAATGTTTAGGCAGAAATTTTTTTTTTAATTTCTTCTTTAAAATTGCATTTTGAACAAAATTTCAAAGTGGTACAAGACATTGACGTTCACTTTGATTCTCCTCCTATCTTGTATCACCTAAAATTCTACAACTCAACGCATGGTCCACGGAGCAGCAGCGGCGGCAGCCCCTGGGAGTTTGTTAGCAATATGGACTCTCAGGTCCCACCCACCCCAGACCTGGAGGTTCAGAATCTACATTTTAACAAAATCCCCATATGACATGTGTACAGATTAATGTTTGAGAAACACTAACTCTGATCTGTCATTTCTCATGTTCAAGTGTTACCCGGGCTAGTTCCTTTCTCTTGCTTACTGTTGCCATTACCTTAGTTTTGACACTTCGTACAATATAGTTGGAATTTTTTTTGGAAAAGTCACAAGTTTGTGTATTGACTTTTTTTTATTCACTTATCGCATATTTATAGGGACCTACTATGTGTAAGGCTGGGTTTGAGTGCTCTGAAGAAAACATTCCCACTTTGAAGAAAGACAGTCAACAGGAATAAGGAAATAGGACAGCATGAATGGTTTGGGGGAGACAGTGTGGAAATTCCATTTTGCTAGAATATCTGTGGTGAGAAGAGGGAGGAAGATTAGGAACTGGAAGACTGGGATCACATCTTACTGTGACCACTCTTTGTCAACAACAGCTTTCCCAAACTTTGGTCAATGATGTGTCAATGTCATACATTTTAGCCCATCTATATACTGCCTGGATTATTATTTACTTCATCATTCTCTTTAAATTGCCTCTTCTTTTCACTTACATTTTCATTTTACAGTAAATTTATACTTGTACTAGAAATAGAAAACCAGTATTATTTGCTTGTAGAAGTACCACAAAAATAAATACAAGTTGGGCATCCCTAATCTGAAAATTTGAAATTTAAAATGCTCCAAAATCCAAAACTTTTTAAGCCCTGACACGATGCCACATGTGGAAATTCCACACCCGAACTCATGTGAGATGTATGGCATCTATAAAATATAAATAGATTTCTTGTTTAGACTCGGGTCCCATCCCCAAGATACCTCATCATGTATATGCAAATATTCCAAAGTCAAAACTAAATAAATAAATAAAAATCTGATACATTTCTGGTCCCAAGCATGTCCCATAAGGGATATTCAACCTACACAATGAAAATAAAATACCAACACATGGTCAGCAGATATTGTTGCCCTTTAAAGACTCTGAGCCTGAGGATCGACATCTCTTTGCAAATAAGGGGAGTTAGTAAGCATTAGGGGGTATAAAAGACAAATTAAAAACAAACTTGACTTTTTCCTCATTATAATCAAAGGAGACGCACAATTTCTATTTCACTCAAGCCATTTTGTATACATTCTCATGCCCTAACAGCAGGCTGTTCCCTGCTGCCAGGAATCCCTTCAGATGTCAACCACCTGTCTCTCTAGAGCAGTTCCTTCATATGCTACTATCCTCACCCCCAATCCGGACCATTGTCGCCCCCTTGGATATCTTCTTTCTCTGCACCTTGAATAGGCCATCAGAAGTATGCAATTCAGCAGTTAATGTTCCTTCACTGCTTCATGTGTCCTGTCCTACCCCTATAAATAGGCTTTGAGGGCCTCATGATACAGGGATAGGTCCCCAGTAGGGGACAGATATAAATTTATGTGGATGACAGTTACATTGTACCCACTGGGGAACCACCTAGAATCCATCTGAGGTGTCAGGAGGTTCTGAAGAGCTTAGACATCGATCCCTCAAAGAGCAGCACTAAATCTTCCTACCAAACCTTCCAATAGCTGTCTTGCAGCAGCTTTCAAGAGGTGGTTTTCACTTCAGAGACCACAATCAAGCCCATTAGAGAGGCTGGGTTGCCTGGTCTTGCTCCACGGTGGCACCTCTGAAGGTGTTCAGCACAATTAGCGATATGGCCTGCCTTAAGTGGTACAGAGCGTTTAGGAAGCCCAGGAGACTAGAGTAAGGGGAGCATTAACAATAGTGTGGAGCCGCAGGAGGGTTCTGTTAAAGGGTCCTCTGGGAAACTGCATTGTTCTGATTGCCACTTTGCTTTTACATGCATTACCTCTAACAAGGAGAGAGAAACTTATAAGGCTTATTAAGGTGCAGGGTATTTGCCAGAATTCAGGACAGCTCCCTTTAGTAGCCTACCCTCCTCCTACCCCCACGTCTATATAATTCCCTTCCCTTCACTCTGTATCCATCATGTCCCCTGCCGAAATACTTTGTCCTTCCTCTCCAAATATTAAATATCTTCTTTGCAATTTCCTTTTACTTTTTAAAATATAATAGAACATACACTGAACTTGGAGTTAGAAGATCTTAATTCTAATCTTTACCTGATCACTAATTTCCCACTAGATTTGGACATTTTTTTGTTTTATTGAAACAGTAGTTTAAAGCTCCCTAAAATATATTTTTATTCTCTCAAGTGTTCATTTTCATTCATTTGGCCACTGTGTCTTCAGTCAATAAATCTGCCAATCTTCACAAACAGGAATGGAGAAGCAGGAGCTATCTTTGCACATCTTTGTTCCAAGATACAATTTCATCCAGTGACCAGGTTCATGGACACTATTAAGTTACCTATGAAAGCCCTCCTATGCACAGACATCAGGCCAAGATGACGTGGAAAGCCCACTCCGAAAGGAATCACAGCTAAGCCCTCAGCACCAGGGCTTGGATTCCCCTCAGAGGTCAAGTGCAGGCCGTGCCATGGAGGGTCACAGCATGAGCTCTGGAACCAGCCTCAACTGGGTTCAGTTCCTAAACCCAACACTTACCAGGGCTGTGTGACCCTGGGTGAGTTCCTTATTGTTCAAAGCCTCAGTTTACTCATCTGAAAAGTGGGCATATTAACACAATCCAAATCACACTGTTGTTATGACAACATCTCACCTAGTAGTGTTAAAAAATGTGACTAAATCTGCACAGACACAGAGCCCTTGGCAGTACACACACACACACACACACACACACACACACATGCACGCATACACCTAGAGAGGCCCTGCCTGTTTATCGTCTAGCAGTAAAAACAGGCAAGAAAAATCCCATGTGGTCTCTTTTCTTTTTTCTCAGGCAATGAAGACTTAATGGGACAAAACTCGTGTTGCCATGCCCCTGTATCCTTGTCCCTCCAAACATGCCTCATACTCCAGACAAGTTGGACAACTAGCCAGCCACCCGATGTACCCCATGGTTTCTTGTCTCCGTGCCTTCGTTCATGCTGTTCCTGCTTCCCAAATTGCTGTGCCCTCCCATGGCTACCTCCGCAGCAGGATGTACATCTCCCTTTTCCAGATGGCACAGCTTCATCTGTGTCATGCTCATCCTATTCGGCCTCACACCGTACTTTCTGGACTCTCCTTAGCGTCCTGCCATGGGTTCAGTATCACTCATAGGAGAGAACGAGACTAAATGGGGTAGTCAGGCCCAGGGTGAGCTCCTAAGGCAACTAGGATGTCGTGATTATAGAACACCTTTGAAGTGCTATGTCCTTAGAGAAAAATTGCTGAGCTTCAATCACAAGGTGGCTCAGGAGAAGGAAAGCCAATTAGTTACTGTTCTGGGTTGAATTGTGTCTCTTGGAAAGATATGTTTATGTCCCAAGCCCCAGTACCTATAAACGTTGCCCTTACTTGGAAATAGGATTTTTACAGATGTAATCCAATTAAGATAAGGTCATACTGGATTAGGGTTGGCCCTAATTCAATGACTGGTTTCCTTCTGGGAAAGGGAAATTTGGATACAGAAACAGCCTGTGATTGCTGAGATATAATAAGAAATATATGTTTGGTCTTTGTCCTTGGTTTCTGTTACAAGAGCCTCTAAAACCTTTGAAATTTCCTGAGTGATAAGGATCTTTAGTTATTCATAAGAAGCCCCTTTCAACTTTATCTAGGTTTATCCTAATGAGGTGACTGTTGGTGGGACCCTAGATAGCTTTAGGGGCTGGTTGCCAGAGGAACCCACAATGTGTTTAGAAGGTTGGAACTTTAAGCCCCATCCCCAGGCTTCTGGACGGGGAGAAAGGGCTGAAGATTGAGTTAATCACCAATGGACAATGATTTAATTAATCACACCTTTGTAATGGAACCTCCTTAAAAACACTAGACAATGGGGTTTGGAGAGCTTCCAGGTTGCTGAACCCATGCAGGTGCTGGATGGTAGTGTGGAAGTTTGGGGAGTGCATGGAAGTTCTGCATCCTCTCCCCCATACCTTGGGCTATGCATCTCTGCCATTTAGCTGTTCCTAAATTGCATCCTTTATAATAAACTTGTAACTGTAAGTAAAGTATTTTTTTCCTAAGTCCTGTTAGCCATTCTATCAAATCTTAGGAGGGGTTGTGGGGACCCTGATTTATAGTTGGTCAGAAGTACAAGTGACCCAGACTTGTGATTAGCACCTAAAGTGGGGGACAGCCTTGTAGGACACCCCCTTAACCTGTGGGGTCTGATGGTAACTCCAGGTAGTTAGTGTCAGATTGAATTAAATTATGGGACAGCCAGCTGGTGTCAGAAAATTGGTTGATGTGAGGAAAATAAACACATTTAGTGTCGGAAGTAGTGTTGAAAAGCACATCACAGTAGCACAGCCACACACAGAGGCAAGACTGACCTGGGAAGAGGGAGGCAGAGATTGCAGCAATGCAGCTAAAGTCAAGGGATTCTAAAGATTCCAGATGCTAGGAAGGGACAAGAAAGGATCCTCCACTAGAACCTTCAGAGAGCACATGGCCCTGCCAAGGCCTTGATTTTGGACTCTGGTGTCCAGAAGTACAAGATCATGAATTTCTGTTGTTTTGGGCCACTTCGTTACAGCAGCCTTAAGATACTAATACAGTGACAGTTACCATACTCTCCATGGTTCAAAAGACTATATCCTACTGGAAGCACACTTTTACAAAATTATCTCAAAATCACATTAATATATGTTTTTGAAATAATATATAAACACAGCCAATAATGCCTCCTTTTATTTTATGATTAGAATGAAGCTCCTCAAAATTTACATACAACGTTGGAAGTAAAATAGGTCTTATTTTTTTTTTTTAAAAAAAGACATTCATACATTCTATCTCATAGAATAGACAGGAGAGTCAACCACACTCACCAGGTTTAAAATGAGATTATAGATTGAACAAGATTAGTTTGGGAGTTTTCTGGCAATTATTTTCCTGGATTCAATGGCTATAGCCAAACAAATATCAACATTTTAGTCCCCAAACCCTATCCGTGAAATATGTAAAATTTATTACCTGCTTACTAGATGCTATGTACTTAGCTCCGTGCCAGGCCTTTAAGGATAGAAAAGATATCCAGGCACAGTTTCTTTCCATAAGGAACTATTTACATATATTTGTATATACTTGTATTTAGGTAGATAAAATCAATATATATCTTTTCTCTATTTCTGCTAGTAAACTATTCTTTTCTTGTCGTGTCTTATCTTGTAGTGTTCCATTATGCAACTAGAAAAACAAGATCTTGCTAAAATTGCACTTACTATATAAGGCTTTCCACTGATATAATCCATGACTAAGGACCCCTATTAAAACAAGTGAGCCTTAGATCAATAGTATGTTTCTGCCATCTTATAAGAACCTTTTCTTGTAGGTGAATCTTGTTTTTCTCTAACTTAAATTGAGCCCAAGTAAAGGCACAGGGTGCTCTTTTTATCTTACAAAGCTCAGAAAATAATGAGACTAATAGCAGTTCTAGTAATTCACTTACATGATCATGAAGGCATAAGGGAACCCTAAGCACATGGGAAGAACACAATGAAAAGCAAATATTGACAGAAACAAATGTATTTACAGACATATTTTCCTTCCCAAGGGACTCAAACTCATGTAGCCTCTCTTAATTGTTGTATTAATTTCTCTAGTTGTCCACCTGTACTTCTTTTTCTTTTGCAAACACATTTGTTTTCTCCTGCATTGTCATCTAGTTGGTTTTAATGTATTTCTCTGATTTTTCTGCTAGGGAATAGAGTGAAGGACAAATTTTATATGTGGGAACTCCTATTAATTTGTCATAAGTTATCATTGTCCTTGCTAAGGACACTTGCACATTAAGGACCCCAGACACAGAGCTAAGATCAGTTTTATGCTTAAAACAGTGCTAGGCAAACCCATGCGTCTAGCCCAATAGGATATAGTATAAGGACAGCAAATATGTTTTATAAGACTTTCGAACTACTGACCAAATGTTAGCTTCTGTCTGATGCATTGTCCTTTAAAGCATTCTGAGACTAAGTCTAGACCCACAGGCAACAAAAGCCCTGTATCAGTTATGTTTGTCTGCACTGGTGAGGGATGTGGAAATAGCTCACATTTTCCCAAGCATTTGCCATCTCTGATTTATTTGGAAAGATGAATCTAATTTCACTGAAACAACTGGTAACCATCACAGACAGGAGGGCACTCTGTGACTTGTGCCCGAGCTGCTGGACTCAGAGTGTGGCAGATAGACCCTAAGGTGACCTCCAGTAGTCTACTCCTAGGATTCACTCTTTGGTGTAACCCGCTCTTCTTGGGTATAGGCAGGACCTGTGATTTGCTTCTAACCAATAGAATATGGCAAAGGGGATGGGATGTTACCCCTTAAATGACATTAATAAATATAAATACAAGTGTATTTCTGTACTTTCTTTACTGCTGGCTTTGAAGAAGCTGCTATATTATGAAAAGGCTCACCTGTCAGGGAACCATGAGTAGCTTCTAGGAGCTGAGGGCCTCCGTCCTACAACTTTAAGGAACCAAATCCTGCCAATCACATGAGCTTGGGAAAAGATCCCAAGTCTCAGATGAGATCACAACCCTGGCCTCGACTGCAGCCTTGTGAAGTTGTAAAGCAAAGAACCAACTAATTCATGGCTGAACTTAGGACCTAGAGAAACTGAGAGGTAATAAACATGTGTTGTCTTTAAGCAGCTAAGTCGCTGGTAATTTGTTCTGCAGAAAAAGATAACTAAGACAGGGAATTAGAGGGAAAGGGTAAAGTGCAATCCGAGTGCTGAGGACCTTGATACCCAGTGAGACTTTTCTTAGTTAACCATCGTGGCAGCTCTATGACAAATTGCAAACACCATTTTAAAGATGAAGAGAGTTAATAAGAGAGAGTTCAAGATCCTTGCTCAATATGATAATAAAAAGAAGTCTGGGTTAAAAACTCAACTAGGTCAATATGACTACAAAGCCTGTGTTCTTTCCAAGACAGTCTGCTACTGGCCTTCACTTACCAATCTGGGGTGGCCAATCCCCTGATGCAGTCTGACTCTGTGACATATGATTATTTCTCTACATTTTAGGTCGCATAAAGAGGCATGGAATCCAAAGAAAGTGGCATTGAAGAGAATGTGAAAGTTCAAGAATTTGGCTCATCACATGTAACTCAGTTTGATTTCAGATATCACCAATCAACTCATGGAGACTATTATCCTTTAGACATAGTCCTCAAGCTGGGAATTTTTGATGTGGGAGCAGAGTGGCAGCAGAGAGGGGCAAGGTATTTGAAGAATTTTTAAAAGCACCCTAAAAGCAATTAGGTTTTTTGCGATGTAATTGGTTAGGTAAACCACTATAAATATATCCCTTCAGCAAATGTCTTATTGCACAGATAAATTACTTTGCTTGTACAACCTGATGCCCTTTTTCCCTTTCCATTGCTTGTTTTCCCTTTTTTCTTTATAAAAATCTATTAAATGTGAAAAGAACTAGAGTTCCTATAGCAACAGATGCTTGGCAAGGACTATGCGTGATCATTAAACTTTTATACTGAGATGTCACCTTTAGTTGGGGAAGAAAGTCTCAAAACTTAGACCACGTTCCCTCTTCTTGGAGTTACTCCCAGCACCAACTCAAACCTAGGGCTTCTGGATGGGCTAGGTCCTGGGTCTCTGCATACACACTATTTCCTTTAGCTGAAGATGTTTCAGTCTGCCTAATGGCTCCTAGGGACAGTCACAAACTGGTAAAGTACTTTCTGTCATAACAATTGAGAAGCTCAGAGAACATCTCATCTAGCAATATAAACTGGTATGGGAAAGGTCTCTGCACATTACAGATATTCAGAGTGAAACAAAGAGAAGTCAGGTGGCCTTGTCCAGAGAATCAACAGGTGGCATAAGGCAATGATGTATGTATCTTTCAACATGTATTCATTCAACAGACATCTACTGAAAACACTTTAGTCAATATATTCACTCTACTAGAGAGTATCAACACAAAGCTAAGCCACTGTTCACAATTATGATCTCACATTGACTCTAGTAGGGACTCAGGCTTGTCAAGGAATCACTCTTAGATATGGAGTTCATTCAAGGACAAATATGAAGCTATGAAGTCTGCCTGAGAAAGGTCGTGTCCAAGAGGAGCAATTATTTGCATCTTCAAGAATGATTAAAAGTATGCCAGGAAAACAAGAAGGGAGAGCAATCCAGGGAAAGGTAAAATTTGCTATGCTCACTTTCCCTGCTGAGGTTACTGTAATATAAACTCAGCTTCCTCTAAGTGTCTGCCCAACCGGAAGTCAAATAATCCTCCTTCCCACTCCCTTCACTAGCAAAATCAACCTTGTCTAATTCCCAGTTTGGGCGTCAGAATTGTTTACACGTGTGACCCCCATGTGTCAACTCCTCAGCTCTTGGGTCAGGCTAGGGAGGTTGGCACAGTTGTCTTTGGCCAAACACATCAGGGAACCTTGGGTGGGGGCTACCTGAGTGAGGTCTCATGGTACACACCTCCTAAAAATGCTTGGAAGTCTCTTTTAATCCACTTAACTTTTTTTCACATTATCCCAATCCTGGGTGTTTTCTCATTTGTTTGTTCAGGAAATTACCACTCATTTCCTCTCTGCTAAGTTGCTTTTCAACACTTATTTCCAACTTTTGTCCAAGCCAGTCATCACTTTGGCAAAGTGAGAGAAGAATTCTTAACATTCTTACAACGTATCTTAAGCTTAGCAATTGTTATTCTCTATGGAGCCAGAGGGTGGGAAAAAAAGATTGAAAAAAGTGAAAAGCTGTTTCAAATATGTTTACCACATGTTGTTTTGGAGTGTGATAGGCGGGCAGCTTAATGTGAGAGGAAAGCGAGAAGCGGTGGTTATATTTCAGCTGGAAGGCAAAGAAGTCTGATGCTGTGTCAGGAGACATGGGAAGCCCTCCTGGAAGGAGTCATTTGCAAATCTGGAATGTACTTCCTCCTCTGCAGTCATTCCATGCCTTGGTCATCTCTCTAATTTCTTTGGTCCTTACTTCTGCCAGCATCGTGCAACCCATAGTTTTATTATAGAATATCTAACTTCTGTTGCTTTGGAAGTTGATGTTCAGATTTCCACACTCTACTCTTACTTGCATTTTTTTTCACTCTGTCCAAATCTTAACTGCATATGGCATGGTCATTGGAACACTTAGACCATGTCTGAGTTCTAATTTTTCTGTGTATTGGTGTGATCTTGGGCAAGTTCCTGAGTGCCCCATCGTAGGGGACTTTGGACAGACCTAAGGCCAATTGTCACAGGGAATGCTCCTAGGGAATAGATGTGTGTGTCACCTAGTGTCACAGTCAACTAGCAGAAATGTGCTGGGGTTCCAGTAGGTGGCCAGAATTGCCAGAACAGTGAACTGTGAAGGACAGAGTACCAAGAGATAACCCTCCCTTGAGAACAGCAGAGGGAGCTCCTTGCACCCCACGGAATCTTTACTCCAGATCAGTGGTATCAGCCCCAGCTGCATGCCCCGCAGGACACACCGGGAAGCTGCTCCTCTCTGGGGGAGCATGCTGTTTTAAAACTATCTACTGTACCATCTCTATACGCTTCTGTATCCTTGTCGTTAAAAAATCTTAACATCCTCCATCTGGGCCCGTGGGCATCGTTCTGTCAATCATATCGCCATCCCATTGTGACAGCTGTATACTCTCTAAGCTTCACTAATTTCCTTCTTCGCAAAATATGGACTATACTTATTTATATATACCCATTATACAATATATTGAGAGGATTAAAGGAGATAGTTCCTGCAGAACTCTTAGCATAGTGCTTGGCATTTCACTATAATCATAAATATATTTAGATTATGTATATCAATTATGTAAATATAATATAGTTCTATATTTATATGTAAATAATAATTATACCTATAATTATAAATATGTAAATTGGCATTATTTTATTTTTCTGAGTCTCTATTAAAAACACTACACACCGTTTGCATATTATCTCAAATACTTACAATACTTCAATATATAATTGTCACTTCCCTTTGACAATTTGGGAAATGAAACCTCAGGAAGTCACTGTAATTATTTTACGTTGTTATATCGTTATTGAAGATCATCCAGCTAGTTAGTGACAAAGCAGGATTTGAATGGAAGTCAGAGTTTGTTCCATTAGTCCTTTCTTTCTTTACAAGGAAATCACAAAAATTTTTGTTCCCAAATATATGCTGAGGCTCCTAATAAAGAATGCTACTGATGCAGTGGATAAGCAGTGACGGGGGACAGTGTGACCTCTAATCTGCACTTTGCTGAGTATTTTTGTTTCCATGAAATTCGAGATGCGCTGGCGTGACACTGTGCTCCCTTGCACCGTTCCTCCAGCACATGCCAGCACTCCTGGCATCACCGGCTTCCACTCCAATTTTCCCACGTGTTACACTTAAGCAAATTAGCCATTAGGGTGAAGAATTGGAGGCAGCACGGAAGGCTCCTCTACATGCCCCAAGACCCAGCCCAAATGTCACTGTTTCTGTGATGCCTTCTCTGACTTAGTTCAATGATGGAATCTTTGTACATGGAGTAACCATAATATCAGTGCCAGCCTCCAACTAAGCAATTGTTATAGCTAAAAATTAGTGAGCACTCACTATGTACCAGGCACTATTCTAAGTGCTCTCCATGCATTATCCCATTTAATCCCCAAAACAGTCCTTTTGGATAAGTAGTATCATTACTCCTGCTTTTCAGCTGAAGAAACTGGATTGATTTTGATGACTTGTTTGCTTCCTACATTGTTTGCTCCCCTTACATTATGAGTTTCTTCATGATGGGGACTGTCTTACCTTTCTCTTCACATCTGACCACCCATCTGTTGATATCACCAATGGGCTAGGTGCTGACGGGCACTACCCCACCTATTCTTACAAAATACACAGTCAGTACTACTCTAAGTTCCATTTCATGAGTAAGGAAACTGAGGCTTAAAGGGACTGTCTAGCTTTCTGAGAGGCAGAGTCACATTTGGTAAGAAGAAGAGCTGCTATTCAAATTTATGTTTCTCTGTTCCCTTATATAACTTTATTTCCCATGGCAGGTATAAAAATGAATGCTTTCTGAATTTAAAAAAACACAAGAACAGAATGAACGAATAGTACATTTTGCATTAGGTGGTAGGGTAAGGAAGATGTTTTATATGCTAAAAGACAAATTAGGAGCTACCAATCCATTGTATCTTCTTTAGAAGATGGATACAGTCCTGCATAGACTATGACACATCTGTAGGAAACAGACTTTTATGAATCACTATTCATCAATAGTTTGGGGATAAAGAGAATGGTCTTTGGAGTAAAACAGATCTGAGTTTGAACACCTGCTTTTACTCTCTCTGGGACCTGAGGCTAATCTAATCCAGCTGTGCCTCAATTTCCCTGTCTGCAAAATAAGGGTAATAACACTCCACTTGATGTGAACTGTCATGAGGATTCCAATGAGCTAACATATATAAAAATATCTGAATAAATTCTAAACACCATCATGTTGTTTTTTTCATCTCTCTCCCAGGGCTTATACCAAATGCTGTCCAAAAAGTGCCCACCGGCACTCATTTGTAATATGTGTATGCACAGATATTCCTGAGAGAAGTTCGATATGAAAAGCAGCTCTTCCATAATCCTCATTAATTCTTCAGATGAGGCCCCAATGTGTATTTTACCACCAGCCACAGACTCTTTCATTAACGAAATGAATTTTTTTTTTCAAATTGCTAGGTTTTATTCCCAGTTTTATCACCCTGATAAGAGTTTATAGATGGGAGAATACAATGAAGTAAAAGTTCAAGCTCAGTTTTGTTCAGAATTGATACCATCTCCTCTGCCTGAGATGAGAAATAAAAGCACGATGAGTGAAAATGTCATTGAGTTAAACAAGCTAAATATCTTCGGAGAGACTGATTTACTGCACAAGCCTCCCTGGAATTCAGAACCACCCACGCATTCGCGAAGCCACCTTATTTCATAGGCGATTCTCCCTGGATTTTAGTGGGTTTTGACGTTCACACTCTCAGCCCTTTGGTGTCCTAGGAATCATTTCTCCTGATTTTATCAGCAGCAGCAGTCAAAACACTATTTGGATTAATTCCATTTTTCTGAGACAAAGGATTTTTTCTCAGAATATCCGGGTCTCAAGAAGAAATAAATATTGTGAACGGTGGGGGCAGGGGGAGAATGAGAGTGGAGGATTTTGATCCATTTCTGTTTTTTCCTATAGCTGGAATCTCAACGAAGATTGCTTTGGGTGATTAATTTCCTTTCCCCAGTTCTAGATATGGCATTCTATGGTGATAACACAAAGAAATCCACTGAAATACCTTCGATTTACATAAAACCTGAGTTGGTCAGAAAGTTTCAAATATGTCATTACAGTGATCACAACTGCTCTGTTTGATAATTAGTACTTCGAGAAGTAGAACAAATAGAGTCAATAACCAAGATCTTCTTAGAACCAGTTATTTTACCAACACTTCTCCAAGCCAAGGCAGCTCCCACCTCCTCCTGCTGCCTTCCCCCACAGAAAATTCCAACCCTTTCCACCTCCACAAACATTATCTGTTCACTCGAAGGGCTCATGAGAACTTGAGGACAGTTTATTTTGCTGAAATGCAACCCACTCTTAAGTAATAGATTATCTTCAGCGCATGGGTTCATAAAACATAGCATCCATGGTTTATGCAAACTTAAACAGGGATAAAGTGATAACTCTGATCACAAGAGCAAAACAAAGTCCAAACTCTTTAGGTTGACCCCAACCCACCTTGCCAAATATATGTTCAATTCTTGCCATGTGGAAATCCATTTATCACTAAAATACCATTGGTATTTCTTTCTCTGTGTCATTGCCATTTTCCCTATCTGGAATACCTTCCTTCTTTTATTTTAGAAAAGGAAAAAATCTGCATTCATTCACTGTATGTTAAGTGTCTACTGTGTGCCAAACCCTTAGAGAACATCAGAGAGCACATGCACTTCCCTCTTAAAATAGTATGGTGCACTGATTAAGAGTACAGGCTCTAAACCCACTGTCTGGGTTAGAATCCTGGTTTTGCTTTGAAGAGACTATGTGGACTTGCCCAAGCTACTTAGCCTCTTTGTGCTTTTGTTTTTCATCTATAAAGTGGGCATAGTAATAACCTGTATCTCCTAGAAAGACTGTGGGCTTTCAATGGATTAACAGTAGCCATGGTCAAGAGCTGACCCGATAATTAAGCTTCTATCATAATTAACATGGCTCATCCAGGCCCTATACCTTTCTCACAAGGCTGAGCTGAATTTCTACTCCTGTGATGTTTTCCCTTGATGACCCCCAGCTCAGGAAATTTTTCCTCCTTTCCTTCAACAAACATTGATTCACTGAATGAATGCCAAGTGGGATTTATATTCTATGCCAAACCTGATCAAGAAATAATGACTGCTCAGAGTCAGGGCTAAGAAGCAATGTGTGGCCAATTCCAGAATCTCTGGGGAGAAAAAATGATATGTGAAGATTGATGACTGATGTGTGACGTGAGTGAGGAAATGTCATAAGAAAAACCTATTGAGTGACAGGACTCAACTATATATCTGTGTAAGCAAAATATTTTCTCCTCTGCTTCCCATAACTTTATGGTTATATCTGGGTGCCTTGTTTAACTTCTCTGAGCCCTGGTTTCCTCATTATAAAAATACCTAAAGAATACTACCTATCAAGATTGTTGGACACGGCCGGGCGCAGTGGCTCATGCCTGTAATCCTAGCACTCTGGGAGGCTGAGGCGGGCAGATTGCTTGAGGTCAGGAGTTCGAAACCAGCCTGAGCAAGAGTGAGACCCCGTCTCTACTATAAATAGAAAGAAATTAATTGGCCACCTAATATATATATAGAAAAAATTAGCCGGGCATGGTGGCGCATGCCTGTAGTCCCAGCTACTTGGGAGGCTGAGGCAGGAGGATTGCTTGAGCCCAGGAGTTTGAGGCTGCTGTGAGCTAGGCTGACGCCACGGCACTCACTCTAGCCTGGGCAACAAAGCGAGACTCTGTCTCAAAAAAAAAAAAAAAGATTGTTGGACACATCAAAAGAGACAGTGTATATAAAGCACCTCATTAGAGGCTGATACTTAGAGCTCACTTAATGTTTTGTTGTTTTAGTATTATTATTATTATGACCAAGCAGTACTAGCACCAAATAGACATTATTATTATAATGCCTCAGAGTGTGAGAATAATTAATGCATTGCCCCTGTCTCCCTAGGTAATAACTTTCTTGGGGGCAGCAACCCTCTGATCCTCAAAAGCCCAACACTTGCTCCAGAGGAATAGGTCCTCGGGGCACACTTGGCATGTGGCTGAAACTGAGGTGAGAACATCCTTTTCCCTGCATCCAGCCAAGGAAGATCAAAGCTGGGGAGGTGAATGAATTGCTAACAGGTCCCTCTTTCCTAAACCAGCATTGCTGTTTTGCTGGTACACAAAAAACAAAATGAAAGGAGATGAAACTAAATATGAGGTGGGGTTTTCCTTCAAGGAAGATTCCAGAGCTATACCTCTTTGCAAGGGACATTGCTCAGGCCACAGTTCAGCCAAGCTAAGCTATTACATCCCACTGCTATCGGCTTTATGCTAAGTATACTGAAATAAACCAGAAAAGGACAGAGTGACAAAGTAAACCCTGGAGGTAGAAGGGGAAAAGCATTAGAGCGTTCTCAGAAAATGACACATTTAACAGCACCATGTTGTTGTAAGACCATTTGAGGCACCGCACCGTAAGAAGGAAAAATGGATGGAGTTGCCCTGAAGGTGGCATTCAGGGAGCAGAGCTACTGCAATAGGTAAGGGAGCTGTGTGGAGCCGCCTTTGCAGGCACACTGAAGGCCAAGAAGAGGCTGCAATGCTTCGACCGTCCACCAGAGGAGGATAAAGCACACATTTGGCTGGTTTTTCCAAGGAAGGGTTTATCTGTCTGTCTTTAATAAAACAATAAATAAAAGCGTCTAGGATTGTGGTGACATTAATAGTTGCATGACTCTGTGAATCTATTAAAAACCATTGAACTGTATGCTTTAAATGGATGAACTGTAGGGTATGTGCCATAGCTCATTAAAGCCGATACACGTGAAAAAAAATATCCAGAAATGGGCTTGCTAGATAACATGGTAGTCTTATTTTTAATTTTTTGAGGAATCTCCATACTGTTTTCCATAGAGGCTGCACCATGTTTCATTCTCACTAAAACTTACAAAAAAAAAAAATAATAAAACAATGGAGTTCAGGTTGTTGAGCGCTCAAGTCTGGGAAGTAGCACTCGAAGCTGTCGTTAGTCACGTAGGCCATGGTTGGATGGTTTTGACTACCTTTCCGACATTTCCAGACCGCAGCGATGACAACACTTTTGCAGCACTACTTCATTTAACATTTGCTATTAGAGTAGTCCCATTATCTGCATAAGCAAAACAATATGCTCATTACACAGATCAAAAACCAGAGGCTCAGATAGGTTAACTGACTCAAGACCACATGATTACAAAGTGGCAAGCAGGTACCAGGCTCTCTGAATTTGACACTAGTGCCCATTTTGCAAGGCCATGTTCCTGTCATCCTATAGCCCTGATCCACAAAAGACAAGTCCACCCCCCTAGGGACCAGCCAGCTCCTCACGTATCCTGTCCTCCAAGGCTGGGGGCTGGGGAAAGGGCAAGAATGGGGTGCTTTCCTGAAAACAATTATTTCCCACAAATAGCATAGGAAATTCCCACAAATAGCATAGAAGCCTTCCAGTAAGTCTTGATTAAAATCCTAGTTCTTTTAAAGTACACATTTTATTTTGGAATTTAGGTTTAGAGAAAGGTTATAAATCTAGTACAGTTCCCATATGCCCTCAATCCAGTTTCACTGAATTTTAACATCTTACACAATGGTTTTCTTGTCAAAATTAAGAAATTCACATTGGCACATTACCATTAACTAAGCTTCAGGCTTTCTTCAGACTTCACCAGTTTTTTTTCCCAACTCATGTCTTCTTTCTGTTCCAGGATCCATGATATCTCGGGATATCATGCTGTGTTTATAATTCCATTATGTATAGCACATCATTTAGTGATAGTCCTTTGCATCTCCTTTGTGAAACTTAGAGTTTCAGTATTCTGAAGGCAGAAACCATGCCTTTCCCGAGGCCTGGCTTTGCCTACCACATTGGAGGTACGTGATGTTTGTTGATAAATTTTGGCACACAAAATCCCATTTTAATCATCATTATGAAAATCTGGATCATCAGTCATAAGATTCAAGTATTTTTTTTAAAAGTGAAGGAAGAACATGTTCAAAATGAGAGTAACAAGTTCTGCTGAGATTGCAAAGCTAGTTTTCAAATTCAGAGTAAATGTGAAATATAACAGACATCAGCTGGAAAAAGAAAACAGCCTGTTAAACACTCAAACAGCATCAGCTTTCCCTTCAACCAAATCCAATAACCCACTAAATGAAAATTAAAGAAGAAATATAGGATTTGTAAGAACTTGGAAGAAATGTAAATAAGATTTTAATTAGCCTGTCACATGGACCAGAGTCAGTGGCACACCGTTAAATATTCTCACCCTAGATCTGGTATCTATGTATAACTGGTAATTGTGCAAATTCCTCAGTTCCTCAATGCTGTGTTTCCAAACCAGCTGCTGAGTACAGCTGTTTTTTTTTTTCCTAAACAAAGACAATTTTAAAAGTGGGAGGGAGAAATGGAATAAATGATTTTAAAAAGCAAGTATAACCAAACTTTCATTCTACAGTGAACCATTTAGAAGTGTTAAAAAATGTGAAAATAGTTTTCCTTGGAAAACTATTTCCTCCCGCATAAAGTGCATAAACATTGTCAAGGGTAGCCCTAAATGGGCTTTGGGTAAATAATTCAATGAGAAATAGAATGTCCTTAATAATATTCTACTTGCTATAAGCATCCTTGTGAAATAGCTCTCATAATTTCCATGTCCAAAAACAGCATGCAAATGCATGAAGCAATTTATATTATTCAACTGCAGGTATTTTGTACTCATTTGATTATAATTCTCTTGAATGTATCACTATCTGCCTAGCATTTTTTTATAAAAATATGCATACACAGTGAATTTACACACACGTACACGGTCGATAGGTAGACATGGAGATAATCTAAGTTTTTTGAGGACAGTATTCATTTTGGTAACTTCAAGAGCAACTACTATAGTAGACTTAATAAATGTTTGAGTTAGGAAGTACACAAAGCCGGTTTATTTCAGATTGGTAGGGCACTGGCACCTTTTTCCAACTTTATCCACTGAATATCAATGGAATCTAATCAACAAAGATGTTTTGCACCTACAGCTGCCATTGTCACTATTTTCTCTGTCAATTCACCAGACCTGCCATATTCATGCCTAGCAGTCACTAGAATTCCCAAAGTCTCAGTTTTTATCTATAAAATTGAAATAATACGTCTTCAAATATATGTTATGAAAATCAAGCATGCTTATTCATTCATCCACTAAACACTAAATAACTATCAATTGAATACCAAATGTGTACCAAACGGAAAGCAAAGGTAGCAAGAGAGGAACAACAACAAACAACTCAGTCTCTGCCCTCATGGAGCCGACAGACTGGGAGAGGAAAAAGGCACCGGTTAAAGACGAATGCTAGAATGGTGGTTCTTGAGCTCACAGGTGCATTGGAATCAACAGGACAACTTGGTAAAACACAGATTTCTGGGCCCCACCCACCTTCAGAGTTGCTGGTTCAGTAGGTCTAGGGTAGGGTGGGAGAATTTGTACTTCTAACAGGTTCCCAGGCAATCCTGATGCTGTTCCTATGGTAATCACACCTCGAAAACCACTGCACTAGTAAGTATACAATTATAATTTTTTTTAATTGTTGCAATGGAAAGGTATGTGAAATTAACAGAATCTATGTTATCTAGTTAGGGATTTGATCTAGTTAGGGAAGTTAAGGACAGCTTTCCCAGAGCAAATGACCTTTAAACTGAGATCTGAGTTTGTATGGGAGAAAATGTGTGATGAAAAAATATTCTAGACACTGGGAACAGGATGTGCAAAGTTCTGTGGCAGGAAAACAAAGGACAAGAACAAGGGTGTGAAAGGAGACCAGTGTGGCCCGGAGTGGAGAGAATGGTGTGGGGTGGGTGGGTGCCCAGAACTCGGGCGGATCAGAGAAACAGGGACTAACTGGTGCAGAGCCCCGCAAGCCCACTGTAGTGTTAAAATAATGGGTTGGGAGGGGGTTAGGTTGAGATGGCTCCAGCACCTTGGGTTCCTGACTAAGCAAACCAAAACCCAACTGAGAGTGAATGGTCACAGGCTAGACAAAGGAAACTTAAGCTTAACCCATCAGACACTGCCAACTAACTTCTAACAACAAATTTTCCACTTTAACTAATTGAAAGTTTTCTTTATCTTGCTTCTGTGACACCTTACAAATGTTTTCCCCAGTGGAGCCCTGAATTGCCCCAGGCCTGGTGCTGCTGATTCATGAATCCCTGAATGCTCAAAGAAACTCATTAAAATTTTAACACCTGAGTTTTTCTTTCAACAGTTCCTATATCTTATTGAGACTTGGGCAGCCAAGGAAAGGTAAACAATGGAGGTTACTCAGCTAGATCTCATTCTCTGAAAGGTGTTTTCTGGGTTCCTCTGGTGACCAGTGTACCAAGCACCTTCCCGGAGACAGTGCTGAGTTCTCTTACCTGGACCTCAGCTCTATCAATTATGGTTGAGTGAGTGACACTTTTCCTCCACCGTAAAATGCTGACAATTCCTCTCTAATAAGGTTCGTGAAGTTGACTAAATTAATCATGTACAATACTCAGACCCATGTCTGGCATAGAGTTAGCCTTGAAATTTTAGCTGCCATAATCATCATTATTCACTGAGCATTCAAAAAAAAAAAAAAGAAAGAAAAAGAAAACAACTAGTGGTAAATGGTAAGTTTTCCTCTAATCCACAGGGGAAGGAGAAAATAGATTTAATTTTCTTAAAAGCTCTTTCAGGCAACACATCATTCTGTAAAGGTGACAACAGCTTAAGCCACAAAGGAAGAGAGCATAATCTCTAAATAGCCAAAAACCAGAACAGTTTCAGTGTCTATGAAATTAAAAACAATGTTGGAAATTGACATAAATCCGCCAACCCTCAATCCCAAACGTAAGGTCCAGAAAAACAGAAAAAAAATGCATTTTTCTGTCTTGCTCACTGTTGTCCCAGAACCTACAAGAGTGCCTGGGACTCCTGGCGTCTTTGTGCAGTGGAAATGAGGACTGGTCAACGTTGTCATGTTCAATCAGGTTTGGAGGCAATTCACTTTTTCCACCCTCCCCCAAATTCAAGCGTCCTGGTTCCTCCTCAGTTTCTGGTCACTTTCCGCAAGAGTACCATGTGAGTGTGTGGTTTCTGAATCGGTATTTGGGGTCACTGGGTCTGACGACACAGTCAGTGGGAACTCTGTCGCCATGGAAGCAGAACAGTGTGCACACCCCTCCCTCCAGTCTGCAGTGTGCTCGGCCCCAGGCAATGCCATGTCAATACAGCCAGCGCCCAGGTGACAGTCAGGACACCCACTGCCCACCTCCGGCTCAAAATTCTCTGATAAAAACCCCTCAACAACTTCCCGATGTCCTTAGAATACAGCTCCATTCGGCCAGGCTTCCCAGCCCTGCGTGAGCAGCCCCTGGCCCACGCTGCCAGCCAACTCTCACACTCCTCTCTGCTACGGCCACATGTTCCAGCCAATCTGAATTGTCCCCAAGGACAGGGCTCTCTGGACTCTGGGCCTTGGTCCATGCTATTTCCTCTGCCTGGTACACGCTTCCCACCCCATACTCGTTCACACTTCAAGTCTCAGCTTAACACCTCCTCTTCTAAGACCTGAGCCCAATGTTTAAGAATCCTCAGAGAGCCCTGAAAAGGAATATTAATTCAACATCTTCCTTCCCTGTAAATTTCTTAAGCTATTATCACCTTTGCTTTGCACTCTAGCCCTAGTGTTTGGCATACAGAGGTTTTAACCAAATATATATGTCCAGTGACATTATCATCCCCCTCTATTCCTCCAAAATGCTCTTAAAAGGCAAAAACATGTGTGCAAGCACACCCACCTACCCGCAAACACAGTTCCTAAGGACTATCACAAGTACTCCCTCATCCTTTGCCACTGATAACTTCCTTTTCTGCAGAGTTGAATTCTGCCTCCAGATGACCCATGATTTTCCTAACAGCTGAGACTCAACCAGTTTTGCATCCTGGGATTCACCCATCTATCTATTTCCTGGCCTGGCATTTCTCAAACTTTAATGTACATATGAATCACCTGGCAGCCTCGTTAAACTACAAAATCCAATTGAGTAGGCCTGGGATGGGGCCCAGATTTTGCATTTCTAACAAGTGCCCAGGTGCTGCTGCAGCTCCAGGGGCATATGGGAGAGGCCATTGTCCATGCAGAAGCTTCACCCACATGCCCCTCACTCATTCCCCGTTCCATCCCATTCGTGCAGACCCACCCTCTTATGGAAACAGCCAGCACTGTCGGAAGAGTGGAGATCCCTTCCTTACAGAGGGGGCAGGACTGTGTGTCCAGGACTAAATGAGACACTCACAGCCACTTCACCCACTTTCAGGAGCTTAATGTGGCCTAATAACTGTGATTTTTAGATTAGCACTGGTTGTACAAATAGAGAGATAGGAGATGGCCCACAAGCAGCATGGAGTGAGGAGGGTAGAGGGACGGGGAGGGAGAAAAAGGAGAGAAGCTGCAGCCAGACTCCTCCCCTGAGCTAATTTATCCCCAAACGTGCATCCCCACACTGGGGGCAACTTTGTAATTGATTAGCTACAAAGGGAATTTATCCCCATGTCAAAAACAGGCTCTGCTTCCTTTCATCAGAACACAGGGGATACTTCATGGGTAGATGGATTTCCTTTACCAACTTAGACCCTTCAGATTAACTCAAGCATCCTCTGAATCCCTGTTTGCAACTTCTTCTGGGCCACAGAGACCGTAATGCCGAGATTAACCGTGAAATTATAAAGAATGTAGGGTGGGGGTGAGGCTGGAGCACAACTGATATTATTGCCCAAGCTGACGATTTCTCTCTTTAAGAGGCATCAGCGAGCCTAACAGCTCCCACTGTCTCCTCCAGCTAAGTTGCGTGACAAAACGGCCTCCCCCACCCTTGGTGGGAATTGTGGCTGTCACTCTTAATATATTTTCAATATTGTAAAATTGTCATGGTAGGATTCCGGGAAACTGCTCCCCCGGGGTCCTTGGGTAATGAGCTCTCAGAAAGAAAGGAAGGGCGGGCTGGTGCTGGTTACCTCCTGAGCTCTGGGACCTCTGGCCCTCAGAGAGTCTAGGCAGCAGCCCAGCTGTGAGAATCCTCGGCCTTTACCAACACAGAGAGACGTGAAGACAGTAAGGTAACTAAAAAGCCTGTCTGGGGATTTTTGTCTGTGCAAACACCCTAATGATTAAGGCCAGCATGCCTAGCCAGGTTCCGACATCAGAGTTCTGAGTTCAGGGATGGTTCTGAGTTTAGCCCGTACTCTTTGCTGGTGGGGGTTTCAGGGAGGAGGAGATTAAGCAGGTAAAAATGTTGCTCGTCTTTGTCTAACTTATCTGGGCATCTCTAGGGCCTTGTTTTCATACAGCTTCCTCCACGGTCTTATCGTTACAGCCTTAATACTATCTAGTCAGTATATCACCCTCCAAAAATATGGAAAAGACACACCCTACCTCTCCCCAACCGCCCGGTTTGGCTGTCTTTCTGCCAACATCACATCAGATATTAAGCACAGCAAGGTCACCTACACCCTTACATTTGGGGTTCCTGCGATTGGCTCCTCTTGGCATAAGGAAAAGTTTGCTATTCACAGACCCAGGATACATAAGCCGTATCTGCTCTGCAAATGATTGGGGATAAAGGTGTCATTCTGCAAGAAATTTTGTGGGCTTCCTAAAAGGTAGGCCACATTGCAACACATTCGGAGACCATTTTGACTGGCAGAGAATGACAAATGCAGACAAGCCCTAGGGCATGATGCGATCTGCTCTCCAGACTACATAGAGGGACAAGCAGAGAGAAAGCTCAGAGCAACAGGGGATCGAACCCACCGTTGACAAAGAGCGATCTCCAACCTTGAACATAGCCCTGCGAGTATCATTCAGGCCAACTGATGGGTAGACTGATGGGCCAGGTAGGTAGAGTGGAATTAACAGGAGCTGGATTCATGGAGCCTTCCATGACATTCCAGACAGGGGAATCCCTTTGATCTGTCTTCAAAGGCGCTGTTCTCAAATAAACACTCAGGACTAGGCAGTGTTTTTGGAGGCTGAACTAACTAGAGATCACTAATGCAACCTCATCTTTGGACAGAGAAGATTGTTTGAGGGTCTCACACCTGCAGAGGATTTTCTTGATGAAATTCCTAGAAACAGCACCTTCACGCTACTGACTGGAAAATGACTATGCAGGACCTGTGTGCTGTGCAGGTATGTATTTGGCAGTTTCTTCATCAGCTGCCAGGCCTGAAGGAATAGAACACTGAAGGAAAAGATAAAGGAGCCTCGGGGAGCTAGAACCCCAAGGGAATAGAGTTTGGATGTTTCTGCCTTCTAACTCAGCCAACCTCTCTGAAGTCACCTCTGTATTCTCAGAGGATTAAGAGACAGGCACACTGAGACCGTTGATGAATAAAGGAACTAAACACCAACGGCTCTGATTTTCCCAGACCATCCACTTCAGATCTGAAAATGTTCTTCAGATCTCAAAATAGATTCTGTTCTTCTATTTCTTGGACAACAGACTACACTGAACACATGCAGGTGAAACTCACAAGCCTCTCGACAATCAGCCATAGGATTGATTTGTTTTTATAAATCAAGGCTTCACTGAAAATGAAATTAGGAGAGATCTGAGACCTTGGATAAAGGGCACTGAAGGTGAAATGTGCATAAAAGCTTTCCTTAATAATAGTGCTGGGCAATCTATGGGCATTACTTGGGCAAAATGATGAGTTCTGATTGGCCGGTTAGATTGGATTTGTTTCTCATTTGTCAACTTGGAATCGATAGTTTCTGTGCATTTCCAGAGCCACCTCTTTACCACAGGGCCCCTGTCCATCCATCAGGAGGCCCACAGCAGGGCCAGAAAGAAGTCACTGATCAGCCCATTTGACAATTTAATTGGTTTACTTCCCCAGGAAATTATTGTCCCCCGCCCCCACCAAGCTTCTAAGAGAAGTCAACACAATGTGGCTACTCTCTCTCTCACTTGGTGCTTTGTGAGAAAAGAGCATCCAGAGAGAAGGCATTTTGGAGTTGGGTGGTTCTGCCTCTCACTGCCTTTTATGTGGCCAAGTTAGAAACCGTGATTTGAGGAGGCTCCGTGCACACTTGTTTCCTGGGTCAGGTTCTATCGTGTCATCTAATAATCCTAGTGACGTCCTTGTTCTGGATGAAGGTGCCAAGGGCTTATGTCAATTATGAGTTCTCATGGCTCCAACCACAGCATCTGTATTTTCACATTTTAGGTCAAACCGGTTGATGGGATTAACTCTCTTAGGGAACAGTGAGTGCACAGACAGGTACTTGACTCCCCACTCCTCACACCATTTCAGCTGAATCATCGACATGTCCTGCAATTTCTAAACCTAAATCTTTCTAATCTGCTTACTTATTTTTCTCTCTGCTACCTCTAAGTTGGTCCCTTCCGTGTGTATATCCTGTTTCTCTCCTTGCTGCCTCCTCGCATCCTGTCTGCACACTGTCAGGATGATCATTCAAAAAGAAATTTCCCAACACACCAACGCCTCATTTAAAGCTTCAGATGGTTTCTCATTGTCTTGAGGATGAAATCCCTGACTCGCTCATCACACCCTTTTCCGCCTTTCCCTCTTATCCAATGTCTCTCTCTCCCTTTTTGGATCTCTACCCTCCAGCCATACTGTTTTCTGTTTCCCCAGAGTACTGTGCCCTCTTTTGGCTTTGGGATTTTGAACATAATGTACTCTTGGCCCTGAATGCTCCCTTAGTCCTGTCCTTATCCCATGGCTGTCCCCTACCCAACCTTCATTTCTCCCTTTAAACACAGACTGACTAGACCCGAAACCCTGTGTTCTCCTTCTGGTGACAGCGTCGTGCAAGCTTTGCAAAGAACAGGACTCTGCCTTACCCAGTTAGATGTCCCCTGCAGCTGGCTCAGCACCCAGCACAGAGAGATGCTCAGTAAATATTTGTTATCTGGAACTGAATTGGAAAAAGTGAAAAGAGGGGAAGACAAGAGGCATGACACCCCTCCCACCCACACCTTCCCCAGAGCAGGTGCCTGCCCTCATTTCACTGCCACCTAGAGGCTCTCTCCTATATAAAATGAAAAGTGCTTAAATAAATGCATTGATCTCGCATGAGTCACTGACTGCAAAATGGATTGGGACAAAGTCCCATAATGCACAGAAGCCTTAGATCAAGGCACAGGGAGAAGAGACAGGCATGGGGATATGGGGGGAAGAAAAAGGATACAGAAAAGTTCTTTCAGCAGAGGGGACACAGTCTGCAAGTTAAAGAGAGGCTGATCGTATAAGAAGAGTGAGTTTCAGATCTCTGAGAAGTTGCGGCTAAAATGATGCTATCACGTAGAAAGTAAAGCAGTTTCCAAAATTATGATTAAGCCGGAATGTAATGCCATATTCTACAGAACTCATCAGAAAAAAACACAGATGGGACCGAGAGAGGGAGAGGGTTCAAATAGGGAGGGATTATTAGAAAAAAGAGAATCAACTTCTCTGAGAACAAAGAAAGAAAAACTCTTGCATGGGGCTCTATTAATACCACCAAAGCACATGAAATTGGAGGCAGAATAATCTGGTTGAATCCTTGCTCTTCCCTCTTACTATATACCAGTCTCGTACGTAGCCTTAGCAGATCACTAAAGCTCATTGCGCCTGGTTTTCTTAGTGAGAAAATGGGAAGGACAAAGGAACAATTATTAAACACCCCTCTTACATACATTACTTTATTTAATCCTCACAAGGAGTGGATTTATGAGCCCTACATCACAGATAAGTGAGACTTGGGGAGGTTAAGAAATTGACCTACATTTGCATAAGGGTCTGAGCTGGAGTCTGCCAGTCCCTGAAGTTCACATACAGCACTGGCCACAGCGGCAGTGTGGGGCCGTGAGAAACACTGGACTTTATACCCCTGGTCACTAGTCCTGGCTCTGCCTTTTATGAGCTTTGGGGTCTTGGCAACTAACTTAATGTCCTGGCACCCAGCTTTCCTCCTCTCTAAAACAGGTCTGTTCACACCTGCTCTGGCCACTAAGCTAACTCCTCACAAGCAGAGGCATAACCAGATTTTAACAACCCAGGGATCATGCTGCAGGCCAGGGCAGGCATTTGCCAGATTTTACGTATATGTTAAGATCTGGCTTTTACAACTCTTTCGGAATTGTCTTTTTATCATAGCCTTAACAACAATTGTGTCAACCCTTTACTTGAAAACCTTGTTGCAAAGCCACTACTCTTGGAGAAGGTGTTCCCCCTTCCCCTTTCTTGTTAGCTACTAGATATATTGTGCAAGCACTCCGCATAAGTGAAAGTGGGTAGCCAGGCATCTCTCCTACAGATAGTCCTATTTAGTTCACATTTCCCATTCTCCTTAAATGGAGAGGACTTCCCTAGTTGTCTTTTAGATAAGGTTATCAGATACAATTGCTTAGGGCTGTGGTCCCCAACCCCTGGGCCAGAGACTAGTACCTATTAGGATCTAGGATGCACAGCAGGAGGTGAGCTGTGGGCAGTGGAGCGAAGGAAGCTTCATCTGTATTTACAGCCTCTCCCCATCACTGCCTGAGCTCTGCCTCCTGTCGGATCAGCAATGGCATTAGGTTCTCATAGGAGTGCAAACCCTACTGTAAACTGTGCATTCGAGGGATCTAGGTCATACCCTCCTCATGAGAATCTAATCCCCCCATTCCCTGGTGTGTGGAAAAATTGTCTTCCATGAAACTGATCCCTGGTGCCAAAAAGGTTGGGGACTGCTGTGTTAGAGTGTTATGAACTTCCTCTGTGTCCAGGAACTTCCATTTTGACATATGAAGACACCCAGAGAGGTCTTGTAAAATCAACAAACAGTGCTATCTTCCCAAGGTTAACAAAGTAGGGAGGTTTTGTCCCCAGACTAGCTCCATTGTCAGAACTTATCCTACTAAAGGTCAACACATGGAGTTACACACCCCAGGGAAAGAGCATGCCTTTGTAAAATTTATAAAGGTCTCTGTGTTCTCACTTAGAGCAAGCCAACATGATATGACTGAGTCTCCTGGAAACGCTGTGACTCAGAAATGATGCCACCAACCTATGTCATTTCTGACCTGATTAGAAATCAACCTTCATAAATGTGGGCAAAAATCTGTTTACGGCTTAGGGGACTTTAACAGCCTTTTACTCTAATGAGCCTTGGGCATACATTCATTCTCTTTAACATGCCATGGCTGATGGTTGGAGCTATCAAACTCAGAGCCAGTGAACACCAGCGCTTTTCCAGAATGTGTTTAATCTCTGTCTCCTATGTCAGTCTCCTGGTTTAAACAGGAATAAACTAACATTTAATGAGTTCTTACCATGTATGTTAAACAAATTAGTGCATTTTATCTTGCTTAAGCCTTATAATCCACATGATTTTAGTGACAGTAATCCTTACTTCACAGGGAGAAAAGTGATGTTCACAGAGGTTAAAGAAATCTTGGAAATTTGATTTGAATCCAGTCCTGACTCAATAACTCCTGTTATTTTCACTTTAAGACACACATTCTTGGAAAATAAATATGTTTTAACCGAAACAAAAGAAGATCAGTTGTTGAGGTACGAAAAGGAGTTATCAAGTGCCCCTCTCTCACTCTGGATGAGATTAAACATCTAGAGGGTCCTCAAACTATGGCCTGCGGGTCACCTAGCACATTTATCTGGCCCTCCGGGTATTTCTGCCACCGCCTATCCTGCGTAGCAGCTGACTCATCCCAGGCCCACAGTGTGCACTCTCCAGCGGTCTGAGGGACAGTGAACTGGCCCCTGTTTAAAAAGTTTGAGAACCCCTGATCTAGAATAAAGATGGAAAAACTGATCCTTTCAATATATAAAATAAAACAAACTGTGCCTGGCACTATGCCCTATATAGTCCAGAACAAGAGGAAAAAGCAGCAGAATCCTGAAAAACATAATGGAAATCAACTCTCTTGTGATAAAATAACTATAAATTAGAACACAAAGGCTCAATGCAGGAAAAGACCAAGGAAATCAAAGAAATAGAATGATTCTCAGTCTAATAAACTCTGTGATCATATTATAGAGGGCATTAATATATCTTTAAAAACACGGTGTCAATCAGAAAGGGGGTTGGTTGGCCATGGCAGGTGGAGGGAGAGGGAGGGGTGAGCAGAACAGGCTCTGAAGGGCTTTCTCCCTGCAGGCGACAGCATCTGGGCCAGCAAGACGTCGTATCATGATGCTATCCACAGGGCTCTGTATGAAGAGTGGACAGCAACAACAAGCTATCAGAGATGAGGAAAACCACTGAAGATTACCTAAACTGCTTTTTTTTCCCCCTGACTCCAAGCTCAGCAAAGCAACTTTCTGATTATAATTTAGCTTCTCTGCAAAAAGGAAAAGTGCAAGTCAAGCGCAAGTCATGCTGCCAGGAAAGTGCAGGTCTCCTGAGAGTTTATGTCTTACTGTACATCAGTAAACTGATGCTATAATTTTATACATCAGTGTCTTGGAGCCTGAGTAATGTTGGGTCCAGTCCTGGGAGGTGAAGGCACCTTTGATGTGCTGATGATCAGAATCAGGATTCTGACTCTACAAGGTTGCTGGCCAGGCCGAAACCATGAAGTCACTGTGGGAAGGCACCCCGTGGGCCTCCTACATGCCCCGGATGGCCTTTCCTGGTTGGCACTTCTATGTGTACCCTCATGCAAACTGTGCAGTCATAGCGGCATACATGAACAAAAACCACCCTAGAGAAGGGACTTCCTTCAGTGTGGTGGCTTGGAAAACATGTGGGAGTTGACATTGAGATGGAGTTCATTAAATAACAGCTTTGCCACTAATTTATTACATGACTAGAAAAGTCACAGCCTCCTCAAGTCTAAAAAACCCACATCCATAAAATGGGAATAATGTTAGCAAACAAAGCCCTTCAACATTTGTTCCCTTTCAATGAAGTTGCCACATAAAAATATATGAAGCATGGACAATTGAAATTCTCTTTTTCTCCAAGGCAAATCCATAAAACTATATCTCAAGACTGCAGGATGCCAGTCTGGGGTTTGCCATCTGCTGGCTCAGTGACCTTGGTCAAGCTGAGAAACTTCTGGGGTAATTGCTACTTTGTAAAGGAAAATTTTACTAGTTTATGTAAAAGGCCCTCTCCCAACTCTGAGGTTTAGGTCTAAACCCACCAGGATGTCATTGCCCATCAATGCCCATCAATGCCCATCAAATGCCCATTGTCATTTGAAGAGTATTCTCTTCAAATGCTAGGCTTATAGAAGTAGCTTTCTGCTTCCTTTGCCTGGATTCAGTAAAGTTCTCTTCAATCCACAGTATACATTGCTAAGAAGGATTCTGTGGAAGGATCCTTCCATTGCCTTCAGGATGAAGATTAGCATTTCCTACTTGGCATACAAGGTCCTTCACAACCCTGTCCTTTCTTTCTCGCCTTTGTCTCCTTTCTCCTCCCCATATGTGCTTTGTGCTCTAGTCTTAAGAAATTATGTGCAGCTAAAGATGTTTCCCAGTTATCTAGTTTTGATGCCTTAATATGTGATAAGAGTTCTCTTTGGGGCATGTGGATTTGGAGTTGATTGTGAAATCTCTAGTTAGAAATGCCAGGTAATTTCTAACTAGAGAAATGCCAGTTGCTATGTGTGTCTGAGGCTGGTGAGAAATTGTGGGCTATAGGAATAGAATTTGGAGTCAGCCAGATAGACAAAAGTTGACTTCCTGTGAGTGGAGGACATTATCCAGGAGGACAGATGGAGGGCAAGAAGTAACGGGCTTGTGGTAGAATGCTAACCACACACACACACACCAACTTTCAAGGACTTCACACTACTTACTTAGCCCAATTCATGAAAATTCCACAGTTGGAACACTAGACAGGACAGAAAGACTAGAGAAAGATCATCTTCCCCTGTGTTAGTGATAACTGCTATGCCTGGAGTAGACAAACTCGCATCTAACCTAATTTTCAGAAAAAGAGACTGAGGCTCGAGAGGCGACACTCATTTATGAAAGGTCGCCATGCTGGTTAATGAGGAAGCTGGGGTTTATAGCCAAATCCTTGTGACTTTGATCTTTTGATCACACTTTCCTGCATAAATCAGATATGAGATTTCTCCTTCTCTCTCAGAAAACAATAAACTAAATAAAGCTCGGTTAAAATAAAGATGTGATGATGATTGATAATAAAAGGATATTAGATTTTAAGTAATGAATTTATTAATAGTGGTTTCTTGAGTTTAACTAAACTGTTTATTTGCAAGAAATAGAAATTTAAGGAGTTATAGCTAACAGAAGAGCATTCTTATCCTCAGAGTCTACTTGCAGGCAGTTCCTGTGATAAATTATTATAAAGAGAAGCTTAAACTTTCATTTGCCTATAAACTTTCATTACCTGCAAAATGGAATAAGAATAGTATTACATAGTTAAAGACAGACTTTCATTATAAAGTCATAATTCCACTCTTGATGGACATTAGGAATTTGTGATCAACATACCAGCCACATCTGGCCAGATTTTCTCTTACCCCAGACAGAAAAGCTGGTCAAAGTTGCAATAATCACTCTTTATCACACACTACATACCTCTGGCTAATGGAAACACCCTTTAAATTTAATGTTGCTTAGCTAATGTTTAAGCAAAACAAACTATTTATACAACATATGTGCAGCAGGTGATACAGCTTATTCTCTTACTTATTTATAATTATTACCTTCGCTAGCTTCTGAAAAAGTTCTTAATTGAATTTCCTCATTATTATTATTTAGTGCCTAATGTAAGCTCTTGGGGGCACATAGTGACACTGCCAAAACCTGATGTGAAACAATTCACTGGGCTGTGGCATGACTGCCATATGACTGTCTTCAGAGCCAAGTACTGGAGAAAGCACGTGGGCTCATGAGTGTGTTTTCTCCCATGGCATCTTGGGCTGTCCAAAAATGTTGCACTTTCAGACATTCTCACAACATTCTAGATGAAGATTTGGAAGTAAACAGTCGCCAGATGCCATCAGTTCCGGTGGGAAAGCCAACTAAGAAAGACAATTCTCACAGAGAGTAACACAAGGAAACAATTAGCCCCGTTGACAACTTGATTTGTTGAAATGAGGCTGCCACATCCAGGGACAACGTGGGTCTCTGTAGAGTTCAAGACAAAAGTTCAAGAACACCAACATCCAAGGCTTTACACTAGTCCAATTCACACAAATTTAAACAATTTGTATGTGAGATACGGAAGAAAAGCTTTGGGAAGATCATATACCCCTATATCAGTGATACCTTCCATGGACAAAGTAGAGAAATTAGCATCTAACCTATTTTTTTTTTTAGAAAAAGAAGCTGAGTCAAAGGGTACAAAGTTTCAGTTTTACAAGATAAATTCTAGACATCTACTGCATAGCATGGAGCCTGTAGTTAACAACACTGCATTATATACTTAAAATTTTGCTAAGAGAGTGTATCTTATGTTAAGCAGTCTTATCACAAAAGAAAAATAATAAATAAGAAGATGGGAGGACTCTTTGGGAGATGATGGATATATTCATAGTATGGAGATAGTGCTGACGGTTTCATAGGCATATCCTCATCTCCAAACTCATCAAGTTGTATGAATTAAATATGTACAGTTTTTAGTATGTCAGTCATAGCTTAATAAAGTGTTAAAAAAAAAGAAAAGAAAACACAGCAAAAAGAAGCTGAGTCTTTGAGAAGCTACAATCATTTGCACTTTACATATTTATTTTACTACCATGCAATGCTGGTCAGCTTTTCACTTTCTGCTTCTCTGGCTTCCAAACCAAAAAAAATGTTAATGCCTTTTCATTGAGCTAAAGTGTTCTTTCCCTTTTTTGCTTCCATCATATTATCTCACTTGTTTCTAGAGTAGAGAGGGAGAGAGGGACAGGGAGGGGTAAGAGGAATTCTGCTCTAGAAACTCTTCAACATGGATGTAAAATGAGGATTCCTGGATTTCTTGTGGGGAGATTGCATGCTTGGAAGATACTGCATCTTTCTCCTCTTGGCCACAAAACCTACAACAGCCATTGCTAATTGAAAACTACCAGTCTGCATCCCGGGAAAGGACAGAGATTCTCGATGTTTCTCTCCACAGCACTCCAGGCTGAAATCTGCCAATCAGCCAGAGGAGACACCTGGCAGAAAAATACCTTTGCCATCCCAGACTTAACCTTTAAATTTCCCTGGTATATCCTCATATTTAAAATAAGGACAACAAAGCCCACTGCCCAGAGTTTATTTTCATTTAAATACAGAGGTTTATTCAACAAAAGATTTCAGGTATTTATTGAAAGTGTATAAAATTAAAATGTTAGAGCTAACTAAAAGGGGGAAAAAATGTCACAACCAGGAAAATTATAAATTAAGACGTAAGATACAGTCTCAAGGTAGAAAATTATCACAGATAATTAGGGCGTAAGAGCTTACAAAATTGAGCTGTATATTTTGACTTTGGGGTTCCTGAAAGCTGACGTGCCGTCCTCATCATCCGTGAGGAGAACAGTAGGTGCCAACAGAAATGTTTCACAGGGGCTCTGTATGGAAGACACAGAGATGTTGGGGGCAACAGTATAGGATTCATGATCAATATATATACAAATCCCTTGCAAATTAAAGAGCTCTACCGTATACTGAAAGTGAGGACATTACCCTTGGTGATGAACTGGGGTATCTTTTAGAAGAATTTTACTACTAGTTGACAGGATGGAAAAACAGTAGGTTGAGAAGTGGCTGTGGTAGGAAAAAAAGAAAAGACAAGGTAAGAAGTGCTTCATTGCTACCTGTGAGAAGAAAAGAATGAAGGACTGTCTGGGTTCTTAAGCCCCAAGACATCAGCAGATGTTCATTCAGGCAAATGGAATCAGTTTAAACAATGAGCAATGTCACACATTCCAAACGTGGCCACAAAACCAAATGGTTTCTAGTAGAAAAGCAAGCCTGGAAAACCTTCTAAAACTAGAATGCTAGACCAGAGACTGGGGCACAGCTCAGAGAGTTTGAAGGTGGAATGGATGGTCCAAAATTGTACCTGGGCTTCTTTTGGACATTAAAAATATTTGCATAAAAAGACACCCCTCTCCCACATCCACCCCAAATTGAAAGACTCCAGGGCACCAAATCTAAGCAAAAGGAGGGTCACAAAGGAGAGGAGTGGCAGCCATTGCTTCTGCTTCTTCCTTGACAACAGAACCCTGGTGTGTTAAGGTAGGGTTAGAGAGCCCTTGTCCTCAGGGAAAGTAGGCCTCCCACAGAAGATGAAACGTGACTGGTTCAAACCAGGCATGGTAATTATATCCCTTCCTCCAATGACTGGTCTTAGGGTGAGCAGGTGGGCTCATAAGATATAAGAGTCTGCTGTGGAAGACTATCAAAGCCTCTGTGAAGGACAAGGTTCTTTGGCCTTACATCCTCCTCTGTCCTGGAATGAGGGTGTGATGCCTGGATGGGCAGAAGCCATATTGCAACCATGAGGTAGGAAACTTGAGGATAGAAACCAACATGCTCTGGACGGTAGAGTAAAAAACAGAGTGTATTTCCTAATAGTATTGTTGGGTTGGGTTACCAGTCCTGAACTGCCTAGCTCTGAACTTCTTGATACATAAGAAGAAAGAATCCCTGTTTGTCTAAGCTATTATTCATGGATTATTCTACCACTTTGAGCTGGAGGCATTCCTAATGGATATAGGAGGAAAGGGTCATGGTAGAGGGAAAATGACGAAAAAGAGCAACACCTATTATGTTAATTCAATGGAAAAAGTGAGAATGTGTAATGGAGAACGTATGACTGGGAATGGGGTCTGGGGCAGGAGTGGAGACGTGGCGTTCACAGGCAAGTTCTGCAAAAGGGATTCAGAAAGCGTAGCGAGCACATCATGGTGCTGCTGCTACTGCACGTTTTAATTCTAATCTGTATGCACAGTCTCCAGGGCTCTTCCCCTTATGACTGCAGTGTGCTGGTTTTCTCTGCAGGCCCACACGAGCACTCAACAGTCAACGCAGGTTCCACCCGGCCTGGGCTTTGCTCACAGCTCCTTCTTCCATCGGCTTCATTATTCCCCATGATCTGAGCCCTGTTTGCTTCTGGTTCTGGTTTAAAAGCTCATCCATCATGTTAACATGAAAAATTATAAAATAGACAAAGGACAAGACAATGAAGGATAAAACCATAAGGGAGGTGAAAGAATGAGGCAGGGGGCGGGGAGGTGTTTCTTTGGGCCTGTCTCTTTCCAGCCTCTCTCTCCATACTTAGAACGTTTCCCTAGAACAGGCCAGGGCAACAAATAGAATGGAAGAAAGTCTTGTGATCGAAGACAGAAAGCTTTCTGGCAGGTGCTCCTGGTCCCTTGAAGTGATGGGCAGCAGCGCCCAGATGAAGCCAGGGACAGACACCACGTGCCTAAGGAGGGGGGTGTGAGGGGTGAATGGGAGGAGGGAGGGATGAAGCTTTCACATCCCCTGACGTTCTCCATCTAGGCTGGGAGTGAGGGAACAATGATGAGCCTCATTCCTCAAACAGGTGAGCTGACATCTTTGGGGGACCAGATTCGGGCTCATCAGATGCTTCGTTTAATCTTTTCCATTAGATTTTCAACTCCCTAAGGGGACGGACGACACCTGCCTTAATTCCGCCTTATTCTCAGTGCTTAGCACAATGAATGGCACATAGTAGATGCCCAATAAATAGTAACTGAATAAAGGCATGACTGTTTCGGGAGTGAGCAAGTGCTACATAAGCATGAGCTACTGCAGCTGTCGGGGTGTGTGATGGTGGCAGTTGCTGTTCCTGGTGTGGTGATGCTGGTGACAGACGGAAAAGGACAATTTCCTCCTGAGTCCCCAAACCTGAAAATCAACAAGCCCATTAGCTTCTGTAGCCCAATGCTGAGGCATGGCATTTTGTGGCCCAAGTATCTTCCCCTGTGCAGGCTGCTACTCCCCACCCCCTCAGTGACAGACGTACTAGAGCCATCCTCAGGGACTGTTGGGGATAGGGTGGGATGATGGCAGGTAGGGGGTGCCTGCTACACCCCATCAGATCACGGCCACAGAGAGATGCCTCCTCCCCTTCCCTGGCAGAGGACCTGCCAGCCCCAAAGCAGCTTCCAATGACTTAACTGCTTGATAACGGTGCCCTTCCTCGGGGGACACGTGCTGCTCTTGAACGGAAAGTGTTTCAGTGATTGAACCTGCAGCTGTCGTTTAGAGCTAGGGCTGGATTTCTGAAATTAATTTGAAAAAGGTTCCATCTCTACCCTCTTTTTCTGTTGCTTCCTGGTAAATTCTTTTGCTCCCCTACCTGGAGGTTGGGGTGGTTGGCGTTGAGCAGCAAAGCTCTCCTGTGTGCAAGGTGCAGGTGCAGCTCATGGCTCAAGCACCTGCTACAGCATGGATGAAGGGACCCACCGTTTTGCTCTGCAAAGAGCACAGCCTGGAGAAGCCCTGCTGGGAGGCCCCTTAATGCACTGAGCAGATTTTTAGGGCTCATCCCAGGGGTACAGGCTAAGGCACCTTAGTCCTAGTTCCACCAGAATTTCCTACAGTGCACTTGGGAACGTTGCATAGATCCCTGGGTACCAACAGGGCAGTTCAGCTTCCAGATCCCAAACCACTCCAGCAGATAGATCTACATGGCCCAAGCAGGGGGATTAAAAGACACGACTATTCCTATTTCTTCTTGTGTGTCTTAATCCTTTGTGGAACAAATTGGGCATTAAAAAGGTAGAAGGATAGGTGGATAAAAGAAACATTCATCTTTCCATTCCCAGCCACTGATGTAGCCAATATCACAGATGTTTAATGCATTAAGGGATGAAGGGAAGGAGGGAGAGAGAAGGCAAGAAAGTGGGATCTACCAACTGATAAAATTACCAAAAAGCAAATTAGCCGAATAGTTCCTGTAGTCTACCAGGCACTCTTTTCTGAAATGGTAAAATATACGTCCAATCAATGGGCACACTCATGACCTCCCCCTCCACCACACACGGCAATATCCCAGCCCTTCTCCACCCCCGTTGCCTGCTTTACTTTTCCCCAGACCACTGATGTGACAAGCTATACACATTTTTAATGTATTCTGCTTATCTTCAATTTTCTCCACTCGACTGCAAGCTCCATGGGGGCAAAAAGCTTTGTCAGTTTTTTCTCTGTGTCCTTAGTGCCCAGAAGAATGCATGGAATAGAGCAGGTGCTCAATTATAAGTGAATGAAAAAGAATGTGTAAATAAGTGACTGTATAAATAGTAGCCATTATTAGTATTAGAGTTGGGAACTCTTAAGCATTTCCAAATGGGGTTAATATTACTACCCACTTCACCGGGTTATGACACAAGGATTAAATGAGATAATGTCCATAAAGCACTTTGCACAATGCCAGCCACATAGTGCGTACCCAATAAAATGGTGGCTAATATTATTATACTGCCCACCTAGTAGCTGCCAGAGTCAAGTGAGACAATTATAACTATCCAACCCTATGGAGAGAAAAAAATGTTCAGAAAAGGGTAATTTTACCTAGATGACATAGCCACAGAATGGCAGACTTAGGTTTCTAGCTAAATTTTGTCTGCCCCCAAATTCTATAGTCCATCCACCACACCATGCTTTCTTTCAACTTCATCTTGAACCCCAGGATGGCCAAGCTAAGTGTAAGATGGAATAGGACGATGGGAACCAAAAACTCAAGGAATCAATTAGATCAAATTTCAAACTGATGTCTGGCAGCTTTCAGAATAAGATACATGGATATGTGTGTGTATACAGCAAATACCTGTGTACATAGCAGCGTAGGGCTTGGCGGGGGGGGGGGGGTGGAAAGCACCCCAGTGTGTTCTGTGGAAGGAATTCACAATGTGACATTGAAGTGTCAAGAGGATCCTCAGATGGGAAGCAGCCATAGGAAGAGGGATCATTCCCAGACTGGAAGGTGGAAGTCTTGCTATCTGTTCACAGTTTTCCATCTAATGGTGATGTCTTGGCTAAGTCAATTTCCCTCTCTAGACTATGTTTTCCTCATATGTAAAAGAAGGGGGCTGGAAAAGCAACTGCTAATCCAACTCTATCAACTCTAACAGCCTTCTCTGAATGCTGTGAAGGGAGTGTGAGCAAACTTTGCAACCCCTAATGTTAATATAAAACCCTAATCTGAGCTAAAGATACTGACTGTCCACTAGAGAGAGGTGAGCAAGGATCGACTGACCCACTGAGAAGATTCTACCTCCCCTGCTTGCCTCCTGTGACGTCGTCTTTTAGATCATGGTGAATTATATATCCTCTAACTACATATTCACAATTGCTCGTTTCTTACCTTCTGATTTGTCTTAACCAAACTTCGGTTATTCCCACAGGCCCCTGAACTCTGTCTGCCCCCAAGCCTGGGCACACACAAACGGTGGAACACACCCCCTTCCCAGTTCCTCCTGGGAATCAGCCGAACACAGTGAGACCCTTTTCCCATCAGCCCCCAGTGGTAATTACACCCTGGTTGTCTGGCCTCCCTCACTTCAAAGGTTCTTCTTATCTTTGCTCACCTCCTCCTCTACCCTATCAAAGGAAAACCTTTTTCTGTTGGATTTTGAGATGCTTGCAGACCTTATTGTCCCAGCATTCTCCTTTCTGCAATTGTTCCTTTTTTTAACTTCCCTTATAATAATTCTTTTGAATCAAAGTCTCTCCCTATTAAGTCCTGATTTTTTTCCTCTGACATCTCAAATGCTATAAATATAGGACCTTCTAAATATATCTCAAATTCTCCTCCCTCCCTTCACATCCATAGCCATTGCCCTTGTCCAAACCTCGTCCACCATCAACTCTTTTCTGGAGAACTAGTATTCTAGTCTCTATTTTTATCCCGCTCCAATCCACTCTCCATCCTATAGCCAAAGTAATCTTTAAAAAATAAATGTGGTCACATTACTAGCCTGTATATAGCTGTTCAACAGCTCACCATTGTCTGTTGATTTTGTCAAATGCTTTTTCTGCATCTATTGAGAGGATCATATGGTCTTTGTTTTTGCTTCCATTTATATGGTGAATTACATTTATAGATTTGCATATGTTGAACCATCCCTGCATCCCTGGGATGAAGCCCACTTGGTTGTGATGGATTATTTTCTTGACAAGCACCTAGATTCGACTAGCTAGGATTTTGTTGAGAATTTTTGTATCTATATTCATAAGGGATATTGGTCTGTAGTTTTCTTTTCTTGTTGCGTCCTTTCCTGGTTTTGGTATCAGGATTATGTTCACTTCATAAAATGAGTGGATTCCATCCTCCTCGATGTTGTGGAATAATTTCTGCAGGATAGGCACCCGTTCTTCTTTGTAGGTATGGTAAAACTCGGGTGTGAAACCATCTGGTCCAGGACTTTTCTTTTCAGGAAGGTTTTTTATTGCTGTTTCAATTTCAGTACTTGATATTGGTCTGTTCAGGAATTCTATTTCTTCCTGGTTGAGCCTAGCCAAAGGTGTGTCAATTTTGTTTATTTTTTTCAAAGAACCAACTTTTTGTTTTATTAATCTTCCGGATAGTTTCCCTGTTGTCAATTTCATTTAGTTCTGATTTGATCTTAATGATTTCACTTCTTCTGCTGGGTTTGGGATTGGTCTGTTCTTCTTTTTCCAGCTCTTTGAGACGATTCATTAGGTTGTCTATTTGTGATCTTTTCAACTTTTGGATATAAGCATTTATGGAAATAAACTTTCCTCTCAGGACTGCTTTAACTATGTCTCCTTTGTCATTTAGTTCAAAGAATCTTTTGATTTCCATCTTGATTCCCTCATTTATGAAGTGATCATTCAGCAGAAGGTTGTTTAGTTTCCATGACTTTGTGTAGAAATGAGAGTTCCTGTTAGGGTTGATTTCTAGATTTAGGCCATATATGACAAACTCACAGCCAATATCATACTGAATGGGGAAAAATTGAAAGCATTCCCACTTAGAACTGGAACAAGACAAGGTTGCCCACTATATCCACTTGTATTCAACATAGTGCTGGAAGACCTCGCTACAGCAATCAGACAAGAGAGTGGAATTAAGGGTGTCCAAATGGGACCAGAAGAGATCAAACTCTCACTCTTTGCTGATGACATGATATTATACCTAGAAAACCCCAAGGATTCAACCAAGATCTCCTTGAATTGATAAAGGAATTTGATAAAGTCTCAGGATACAAAATCAATACACAGAAATCAGAGGCATTCATATAACAGTAAAAGTAAGAACTAAATCAAAGGCTCAATTCCCTTCAAAATAGCAACAAAGAGAATAAAGTACCTAGGAATATATTTAACTAAGGAGGTAAAAGACCTCTATAGGGAGAACTATGAAACAATGAAGAAGGAAATATCAGAGGATATAAACAGGTGGAAGAATATACCATGCTCATGGGTTGGCATAATCAACATTGTTAAAATGTCTATACTACCCAAAGTGACCTACAGAGTCAATGCAATCCCTATCAAAATACCATCATCATTTTTCACAGATATAGAAAAAATAATTTTATGCTTCGTATGGAACCAGAGAAGACTCCATATAGCAAAATCAATCTTAGGCAATAAAAACAAAATAGAAGGTATCAATTTACCAGACTTCAAGCTATACTACAAGGCTATAGTCATTAAAACAGCTTATAACTGGCACAAGAACAGGGATTTTGACCAGTGGAACAGAACAGAGAACCCAGATATAAAACCATCCTCATATAGCCAACTAATCTTTGACAAAGCAGACAAAAACATACACTGGGGAAAAGAATCCTTATTCAATAAATGGTGCTGGGAAAACTGGATAGCCACATGCAGAAGACTGAAACATGACCCACATCTTTCACCTCTCACAAAAATCAATTTATGCTGGGTAACAGACTTGAACTTTAGGTGTGAAACTATTAGAATTCTAGAAGAAAACATTGGAAATACTATTCTAGACATTGGCCTAGGCAAATAATTTATGAAGAAGACTCCAAAGGCAATCACAGCAGCAACAAAAATAAATAAATGGGACCTGATCAAATTAAAAAGCTTCTGCACAGCCAAAGAAACTGTCAAGAGAGCAAACAGACAACCCACAGAATGGGAGAACATTTTCACAAGCTACACATCTGATAAAGGGCTGATAACTAGAATTTATTTAGAACTCGGGAAAATCAGCAAGGAAAAATCAAACAACCCTTTCAAAAATTGGGCAAAGGACATGAACAGAAATTTTTCAAAAGAAGACAGAATAATGGCCAAGAAACATATGAAAAAATGCTCAACATCTCTAATCATCAGGGAAATATGAATCAAAACTGCAATGAGATATCACCAATCTCCAGTAAGAATGGCCTTTATCAAAAAGTCCCCAAACAATAAATGTTGGCTTGGATGCGGAGAGATAGGAACACTCCTACATTGCTGGTGGCACTGCAAACTAGTTTAACCTCTGTGGAAAGCAATATGGAGATACCTTTAAGTGATACAAGTAGATCTACCGTTTGATCCAGCAATTCCACTAGTGGGCATCTATCCAAAAGATCAAATGACACTCTACAAAAAGACACCTGCACTTGAATGTTTATAGCAGCACAATTCACAATCGCAAAGGTGTGGAAATAACCCAGTGCCCATCAATACATGAGTGGATTAATAAAATGTGCTATATGTATACCATGGAGTACTATTCAGCTTTAAGAAACAATGGTGATATAGCACCTCTTGTATTTTCCTGGATAGAGCTGGAACCCATTCTACTAAGTGAAGTATCCCCAGAATGGAAAAACCAGCACCACATGTACTCGTCAGCAAATTGGTATTAACGGATCAACACCTAAGTGGACATATAGGAGTAGCATTTATCAGGTGTCAGGCAGGTGGGAGGGTGGAGGAGGGAATGGGAATATACAAACATAATGAGTAGATGTGCAACATTTAGGGGATGGTTGGTTCAAGTCAGAGCCTGAAGCTCTGACTGGAGGGGGGGGGGGAGGCATGGGCAATATACATACCTTAACATTCATACCCCCATAATATGCTGAAAAAAATAAAACTCAAGTAGGAAAAGAATTCCAGCCTTGAAGAGTAAATCAGTATTGACTACGAGAGTGGATTTCAGTGATTCTGAATTTTAAAAAACAAAAACTGGACTCAGTCATTCCTTACTGCTCCTAGAGAAGCCAAGTGTCTGGGAATCTTACCCCACTGGCTTTCCCGACCTCCTTCCATTATGTTTGTAGAACTACCCTCAAGCCAGGTATCAAATCTTTCTGCTTCATGTCTAGATTTTGAAGCTGATGATTTTCTGGAACTGACCCTCCTAAGTCTTAGGCTTCATTACTTTAAGCCCTTCTTAAATAATGGTCATTAACATTCTGTGCATTAAAATCTGAGCTAGTTCCCTATCTGGTCTAGGAGACTTGTGTGAAGCAAGAAATCAAACTCCTAGAGATATGAAGAATTTAAGTATCAAAAGGAAGATATATTATTAAAACAGAACCATAAAGCAGAAAATGGAGCAGTAAAGAATGTTTTGATGTCCTCTGAACCCCATGTGGGTCAAAGAAAAGCCTCGTGATATGAATTAATATTGGGGCATATTAGAGATTAACAGAAAGGATCAATAGCTAGTCTGCTTTGATCAACCTATGGTCATTAATGATAACGAAAAATCGAGTAGCCTACTATGGTAGAATGAATCACTGTTCATAATACTACACACCTTCCTTATTCTTGAATTATACACCCATGCCCTTCGCATGTGACTTTGCATCACCTTCCTCTAGAGCAGGTATCAGATATCAACCCACCTGATGTCGGGCTTGGCCACCTGACTTGTTCTAGCCAGGAGAACATGGACAGAAGTGACAATATGTGAGACGCAGACTAAGGTGTGAAGTGCTTCCATGTTCCCTCTTGTATTCCTACCATTTGCCAAGAGAGGTATATTCTCTGGGTAGCTTCTGGTCCAAGGAGAATGTGGTTGCCAAAGGGAAGACATGAACCTAACTTGAAACCTGTGGCTATGGACAGCGATTTCATAGCTTGGAACAGAGCCACCCCAACTTGCCCCCAGATCTATGAGTATGGAATTTAAATACTGCTTGTCAGAACCCAGTACATTTTCGGGTGGCTTGTTAACAACATTACTGAGGCAATAGCTGGAAGATGTAGCTACTGCAGAGTCTTTAAAAATCACATTCTCCAAGATTTTCTTTATGATTTGAGACAAAGGTCATATAATGCTAAATTGAAATTATGGTACCATTATGCAATTACGAGATAATTTCTGAAAAAGTCAGGAACTGAAAAAATCAGGATAGAAAATTACTTACAAAATGTCATTAACATATATATCTCCTAAAATAGAATAAAATACCAATGTGTTAATAATGACCATTATTTCTAGTTGGTATAATTATACTTGATTTCATTTAGTCTGCCCTGAAATAGGTGCTCAATTGTTAGCCAAATAAAAAGTTTAATTAATAAATTTCCATATGTCAAATTTTCTACAGTGAAATATATTACTTTTAGAATGATAAAAATCAGTGTTTATTTTTTTAAAATGGAGATCTATGACCTATAATGTTGGTAATAATCCACTGATGACAATTCTTTACGAGGCTTCTTTCCAACAGTGGTAAACACTCCTAACAGAGCTATAATCTAGAGATTGGTTTATTGAGTAGCATTTTATGAAGACAGAATAACAATCCTACCAAAGTCAAGATTCATTACATCAACTGCTCCATCAAAACCCCCAGGAATGCCACTCTGTAGTGAAAAGAAATTGAATGGGTCAAACATGTTCTTCACATAAAAAAAAACCAACCCAAAACTAAATGTGGTTTGAAGGGATCACGGGCCAGAAAACAAGGTGAAAGAAAGGTGAGAAAGAAGTGAGAGGATCGAAGGGAGAGAGAAAGACAGAGGTATGAAATTTCACAATGACATCATTCTGACCAGAATCATCCTGAAGACATGTCCCTTGACCATCTTACCACTTCCTTCTGCAGAAAAGCCAAGGGGCAAACCCAACATTACAGAGAGAGTGCTCCTTTGCAGCAGCCGAGTCATTTCCTCGAGTAGAGACTGGGATCCCAACGCACTGTTCTGCATTCCTCTGTTATATTTTAGCCACCTGGTTTTGCAGTCATTGTTTCCCCTTGCCAAGACTCTTTCTTATTTATCATAGTTCAAAGGGTGATGGCTTCCAGGCTAGACAACACAGTTGCCGAGGACCCTGCCCTCCCCTTCTACCAGATGGCACTTGTCTAGGCAGCTGCTAGGCACCAGCCACCTGCCACCTGTGGGCAGCCCACATTTTAGGACAGCACCTAGCTCGGCCATTCTGAATACACAAAGGTCAGTTTCATCCCTCTGGGAGGGAAGATCCTGTTAAAACATAGACATTATTGCTGCATGAAGCCTAAAAGATGAATAGAGAATGAAGAAAGGACAGTGTGAGTTGATGAGGAAGAAATAAAGAAGAGGAAAGAGGGAAAAGGGTATGGAGGCCAGGGGAGGGGTGAAGAAAAGAAGGGTGGGCGGGAACAAAAGAGTGTCATACATGGGAGCTCCTCTCCCAAGGGAGAGCTGCAAGATCGTACCCTTGCGTCCGAAGGTAGAAGTGCCTGCCCTGGATGCCTAAGGCTGCTTCTCCCTCTATCCGAGATACATCGTTCCCTGCCTGTGCATCTGTGCAGTTTAAGCAACGCTGAATCTCGTCTCCCTGTAGCTGCTATCCCACCATAGCAATAGTTGCTACAGCTAGGCCCAGCCTAAGGGAGCTCCCAGATCAGGGGTCCTCAAACTATGGCTCAGAGGGCCACATGCGGCCTGCCGGGTGTTTTTGCCGCCGCTGCCTGTCCTGCTCTTAGCGGCCCACTGGTCCCAGGCCCATAGTGCGCATGTGTGGAATGTGCGCCCTACTCTCCAACAGTCCTCCAACGGTCAGAGGGACAGTGAACCGGCCCCCTGTTTAGAAAGTTTGAGGACCCCTGTCTCAGATGGTTCTTCCCCAGGCACATCGCCACATCTGCCCACCAGAAAATCCTAACCCGTCATTGGGGGTGAGGGTGGGGGACTTGGATGTCCAGCCGGAACCACGTTTCTTCACATTTGTCAGATGATAAACCAGAATTCTGACAAAAGTATAGTTAACTTTAGAAATGTTCCCCTTCACTTAGGTTTTTATTCATCTTTTTCCCCCTCCACAAACACAGCTTGAACTCCTTTTTCTTAACACTAGGGATACATGCTTGCTGGCTCACAGTCCAGTGAAGAAGACAGACAAGCAAAGTAAAACTTACAGAGGTCCAGGTATATGGCTGAAGATTTTGTGTCTGAGAATCTGTGTGCGTGTGGTGTGTATGTGTGTTTGTGTGTACATGCGTATAGGTGTGAGTTAGGGTATGTTTCAGCCCTGGATAAACTGTGATAGGACAAAATTTGTCTTCTGTCTTGAACTGTACCCATTTCAAACCCCATGAAACTTTAGAGTTCTCCTCTACTTAGGAACCAAAAGTGTGGACAAGAGGACGTGATTGCTTTCTCAATCCTGAATTTTCTCCAAATGGACAGCTTCCATCTTTGCTTATTTCTCATGTTCACCCTCTGAAAGTCCTAAAGCAGAGGACAGACAGGGATGGAAGATAAACAAAATAATCCATCTCTATTTCTCACAGCTCTCTCTCCCTCCCAAAGTGCCTGATCCCACTGTTTTAATGAATGGCAAAGTATAACAGAAAATCTGATAGGTTGGGTTAAAAATTCCTATCTCTAGTATTTGCTAACTGTGACTATGGCAATTTATTTAATCTTTCTGGCCCTCACTTTGTCTAAAAAATATGAATGATACCCCAAAATTTATAAGCTTGCTCTAAAAATTAAATGAGAGAAGAATAATACTCCTTCATGTATTGAACACTTAGAAAATGACAGACATTATGGAAAGATTTTTACACAATCATCTTATTTAAGCCTCATTACAGCCCCAAAAAGACTTCTTTTATAGATCAGAAAATTGATGCTCAGAACTGTTAAAAACACATCCAAGATCACATAATAATCATCAGTGGAATTGGCATTCAAATCTACTTGTCTGTCTGTCTCCAAAGCTGATGCATCTTAAGAACCAAATTATGCCTGACACATGCAGGTATACTCAATAAATGTGAATTCCCTTTTTATATTCCCTTATGTGTGGATATCAATGGCTTTCATGGCTTCAATACAACCCTACCCTCTCTCCTAGGTTGCTTTTCAGTGTTTCCCTCCTTTTTGGAGATGATCAGGAATCTGCATATTCAGACTACTTCTTTAAGCATCTCTTTTTAAAGCAGATGTGTTGATAATGTAAGGTTTGGGTAATGAGATTTTCCAGGCCATAAGTTGCTAACTGTGAATTAATTGCCTGGCTTATTTGCAATAAATAAAGGGACTATTACATGTAAAAAAAAATCACAAGGACCCACTGAGCTTACTCAGAAAGATTCTGAGCTGTGCTGCAGGAGTATCTTACCATCAGCTATGCATGAAGACCATCCCAAAGGCACAAAGAGTACCTCTAATGTTGCTTTGGGATAGAGAGCTCTGGTCTAGGATTCAAACTACTGAGTTACAAGTCCCATCATGGCCACTTACTACTTGTGGGATTTGGGGCACGTTATATAACCACTCAGAATCTCAATTCTTTCTTTGTAAATTATCAGCACTGGAATAGGACCTTTTCAAGGTCCTGACTGATTCTAGAATTCAATGATTCTGTATCAGATGATATTTGGCAAAACTAAGATTTCTTTGTCTAGTGATACACTGAGATGTTCCTATGGTCAAAAATAAATTTAGCTTCGCTTTTAAAATGTGAATGTGATTTAACCACATTCAATCTGGGACTATTTTGAGAAATAAGGCAGTAAATGTGATGCTACCTATTATGGCCCAAGGCATTTTTTTCAGGATAAGAAACTAACAAAAACACCCTCCCATAAATATACCAGTGAATCATAGCCACACGAACCTTGGTCCATATATATATTACAATGTCTGATACGCACAGGAGTTATTGCAATCATAATGCACACCTAATGCTTGGACAGGCATGGACTGCTTCCCAGAGGCCCAGTAATAGACACCATCTTTCCATTCAGTAGATGCAAAGCCCTCTCCCACCTACCCCTATCTCCTCCAATGACTGCTGGATTATGAAGGAATTCAAAATCACAATAGATGAGGACTGGTTGAATAAATTAGTGATGTTTATCCTGAGAATATCTGACAACATTTTAGTGGAAAAGTGATAGTTGTCTTTAAATAACTGAAGGTCTGTTATAGAAGAAGGTTTTACTTGATCTATTCTGTGTCAATATTCACGGCATGGTAAGTACCTAGTAAATGTTTATTGAGTGAATAAATCCTGTATGGCTCCCGAAGCCTGAGCCAAGACCAAGAGACAGGTATTAGAAGAATGGATACTTCAGTTCATGGTAAAAGGGAGATTTTTAGACTACTTCCTACTATCCACAAATGGAATGGCTACTTCATGAAGAGCTGAGCTCCCTTGTCACTGAGAGCGGTAGAGTATACTGAATACAAAAGAGAAGTCTTAGGAGTAGAAGACCCGGAAGATCACCTCAACCATATTCCAGCTGGGTGACTTTGGGCAAGTTACTTAACCTATCCCTGATCCCAATTTCTGAGATACAAATTAAGAATGAAAATAGCACCTATCTACTTAGTTACTGCAATGATTAAATAAGCCAGCTGCGGTTAAGCCTTTAGCACGGCATATGAAAAGAGAGTAAATGTCCCCATACTGTCCACACAGCAATTTAGAAATTTTGTTAAGAGTTAGACTCAAAAAACTCAAAGGTCCTTTCCAACCTGTAAATATGAACGTGTCAACTCTAATAAAAGAGTCACCCCCCTTCCAACCGATAATAATTTTTTTTTATCACCTACAGAGCTAACAAAACCATTATTCATCAATCTTTTCTCCTTCCACTTTTACACTCAACATAGTCTTGACTTTGTAGATGTTCACAGGAGGTGGCTCCCATCGTCCCAGACTGAGCAAGGGGGCAAGGAGAGCAGAGACAACTGGTTGGAGACGAGACCGCTCTCAGTGACATGCTGCCACCACAGGGATGGTGACATTAAGAGCCACTATCTTCAGACCCAGAAATGATGTCTTCAGGGGTGGGGAGAATTCAACTAAACAGACATCAGAGCACTCATCTTTCCTCTACAACATTGCTGATGGAGATAAAGGCTATGACAGCCTTAGCTGGTGCCAGGATGTGGCCCCAGGCAATTGTATGAAAATAATATTCAAATACCAGTGGACCACAGCAGGAAGTTTCAGACAAGGGGCCTGCAGAGAAGATTGAAATCTGAAAGGCACAGAGCTTTCTTTCCCTGGGGGAATAAAGAGGGGGAGCATGCTAATCCCACAGATTTCATAAGGCTTCTGATTTACTGGCCTCTTAGAAGGCTCTGCTGGGGTTTGTCAGTTTGATGAGAATGTCTTGCTGTAAAGGTTAAACGTGCTAAGAAGCATGAAACGATCTCCTCCAAGAAAGACTGCAGCTACTTGGCTGGGAAATAGCTGTCCAACAGCCCACAGAAGGGGGCCCTTCAAGAGCCATTCATACCCAGGGCTTCCAGCTGTAAGTCCCAGATGGACTTGCCATTCCAAAATCCTTTCTGTTGGGCTGGGTTTATTTGTTGCTCATGGTGTAAGATGGGTGATGAAAGAGAAAGAAGAGAAAGGTAATACATGTCTCTTCTCTTCATATTTCTTCTCCCCGAATCAATTTCCAACATTTCAAATAAAATTTAATGACAAGAGCAAACTGCTAGAGATTGACCTAATGTCTCTACTCTAATGGCATGATTCTACTGCTTAGTCATGAGGACATAAACATACATATTCACAAAATATGCACAAATACTGCTCATGTATATTTCTCATCTATATTTCATCCAACTACAGGGAAATCCAAATGAGGAGCTTAGAACATTATATTCTATGCTTTGGGCCACACATTTTCTACGTGGAAGCCTCAGTTTCTTCTTCTAAAATGGGGGATGGGGTGGTTTTGCTAGATAATATCTGAGTGTCTATCCTACTGATAAGATAAATAATTCCATGACCCTTTATACTCTTTATACTCAGTATAAAGCATAAAGGTCAGTCCAGTTTTAGGTTTTGAGTTTGGGACTTCTATTCATAATTATCGGGTGTCTGCGTTTCTTCCCTTTAACAATCCCAGGTTGGATTAAAACAGAACCCATGATAAAATAAAGTAGAGAAACTTCTCAGAAGCTAGAGGGAAATCACACACACACACACACACACACACACACACACACACACACGCATTCTAGGCACACACTTAAACAATCCTCAGTGTTGGGTGGCATTGCTGTAAAGCTCAAACGAGAGAACAGAATAGGGAAAAACTCAAAATATGATTTTTCTACCTCTAAGTAAAGAATTATTTAGCTTAATCTCAAATCTAGCCACTTTTATAAGAGAGATAAACTACAATTCATTTTTTCCCACCAAATATATGCCAAAGCTTGATTGAAATAATCACAATCACAACAAACCATTTTGACACACTTCTTCAAAATTTGAGATTACAGCAGAGTTATTCTTGATTCCAAGCCCAAACCATTAGAAAGACGGAGAAAAGCATGCTTTGGTATGTTCCCTTATGGCTTAATCTTCTCACTTTTAAGCTCTTTCCTATAGTATATGCCCTAAACACATAAATCAGACCTGGATCATTGCTACAACATGAGAAAAAATGGGATAAAAACAGCAGCCAGAGATTTTTTTTTTTTAATTCTTGAATTGCTGAATTCCAGATTCAGGAAGAGGCATGTTGGCTTATTATCTACATGAACACATTGATTCTGTAGCAGAGCCTCCCAAGAAGCCAATTAAATAACAACTGTCAATATTTTTAGTGGTAAATATGGAAACTGAGGCACAGAGATGGGGTAGTTCACACATGTTCAGAGTGGGGGCAAAGCAGGTATAGGTATGACCCCAGCTGCATCTGCTTACTGGTCACCTTAGTTCTCTCCATGCCTACCAAAAAACCTCCCACTGATTTAAGAAGACTCAATAGCACAGGGAGTAAACAAAAGGCTTCGATGGCCAAACTCTTGTTCCAATCCAGTCTTAGCCACTCTTTAGCTGTGTACGATTGGTTACTAAGTCCTATTGACGTTGCCTCTTACAGGTTTATTAAGTATGTCCCCAAAACTCGAACTCCATCCTCGCTACCTCAGTTAGGTCTCTTTTCTCTCATTCCTGAATTGATGTCAATGCAAACTGAACGATGTATGCTGATCTGTTGGCCTTCTGTCTCCCATATTCAATCCATGCTCTGTCAGAGTAATTTGACCTTGTTATCCCACTGCTAAAAATTGCATGCCTTCTATAAGATAAAAAGTCCAAGCATGTTGGGAGAGCAAACAAGGTGTTTCACAGCTGGCCTTGCCACACCCACAGCCACGTCTTATAAAATCTTCCCCTCAAATCCCTTATCCTCTCTCTCCAAGCCTTGCATTCCACCCATATGGAACAACTTAATGTTTACTGAAGTCCCCTTTGTGCATCTATTCCTTCTGCTGGAATTTTTTTTCCCTGCCTGGTCTGCCTGGGTGATTTCTGCTTCTCCACCAAGCCTCAGTTCAAGTGTCAACCAATCTATGATGCCTTCCATGATATTTCTCCCTGCATTGATGTCCAACCTTCTTTGGACACCAGAACATAATGACATGTTTAAGAGGAGAACCACAATCATGACTTTGTATCCCAAGTGCTCCACACAGTCCCTGGCACACTGCACTCAACAGGTACTTTGGAATGAATCGGACCTTTAATTTCTTCATCTAGAAAATGAGGATAATAATAAATTGCAGCCTGCAGAGTGGATAAGAGGGTTAAATGGTCCAGTGTACTTTAAGAACCTGACATGGAACAGGGACATAATATTTTTCAATAATTTTCAATTTTTTCCTTTCCTCTTAATCCAAACCATAGTGAAGAAGGATCTGTGAAAAGAAACATGAAGCCAGCCAGAGATGCTAGAAAAGCCTGCAACGATCCCCTTGTGCTGCATTTCAAAGCACTTGTTTCTCATAATTTAGCAGCGTCTCAATTTATTGCATTATAATGGGCAGATGTCTGCTGGCAGTTAAGCTGCTTTTAGCAAACGCAGTAATAAAGATACAGAGTGGCAATGAAAATGGCCACCATGTCTCTGCATCTGACAGCACGCAGCCAGCAGCAGGTGTGCTGTGGTTCATAAGCAGCTGTCACACGCTGCACCAAAGTGCTGACCCTCACAGTTCCGCCTAAACACCTGAACGCAGGTATAGGTGGAGACTTTTCAAAGATCTTCAAAGTCCCAAGCCCGTCCTTCTGAGACTCCTGGAGCTTTCAAGACTCCAGAATAACTAGAATCTACTTTCTTGACCCTCATCTTTGGAGTACAGGAGCAGCTGTGATTGGGGGTACCTCAGACCCTGGCCTGATGGGATAACTCTGATCTAGGGTTCATGGATTATAGCACCATTTCCTGGGATCATAAAATCCTGTGCCTGTGGAAAGGGAAACTTGCAGAACTGGAAGAGAAAAAAAGAAAAGGCTGAATCTGAGCAATGCAGTGGTTGTCACCAGAGATACATTTGTAAGACATAAGCAACTATCGATAAGCAAAAATGGGGACACTTTGATTGATGTCAATGAATTGTGTATTTCTTGGGAAGCCCCTTTATCAGATGCATGTCATCATCCATCAAAAGGGGTAAACAACATCTCCACAAAGGAGATAGTCTATTAATGCTCTTAAGAAATCCAAGGTTCTATTCATTAATCCATCAATTAAAACACATGCATCATGGGCCTGAAGTATACTCAGTACACCAAGGTATTCATTTTCTCAGATAAAGGAATGACAGGGGCTAAAACTTTATTGCAGTGCTGATATAACTAAATCAAGCATCCTAACCCAGACAGTTCTGCAGATTCCTGTCCTTCCCTTTACTCACCTTTATCCCTCTCCTCGGGATACAGGAAGACATTGCCAAGTGATGACATTTGAGAATCAGAGTTTTAGAGTTGAAAGGGCCCTGAGAGAGCATGAAACCCTATTGCCTCATTTTATTCTTATAGAACAGAGAGGCCAGAGGATCCAAGTAACTATCTCAAGGTCACATATCTAAATAAAGGACCTGTCTATCCATGAGGAATGGGGGCACAGCCCTGAGGGAGATCTCCTCCTTAATGGCATTGGGACCAAGGAGAACAACCATCATTATCATATTTGACCTTGGAAGTCAGGGTTTCTGTTGTTCCCTGACCAAGACCCCAGTGGATCCAGAGCCAGTTATAAAGTGGCATATCATGTTGGTCGTATCTTGCTTTCTAATTGTTATCTCCTTTCCTGTGATTATTCTCTGAAGCATTGTCCTTGGTAGATTGCATATCAGTTTGCAGATTACTTCTCCATCTTCTCTGCTGCACTGTGGGCTCAGGGAAGACAGAAAACATGTCTTCCAGAAATTGCATCCTCATGACTTAGCTCACAAAGCCTGACACAGAGAAGAGCTAGATGCCTGTTTATGGAATCCCTATGTTAATGTTGAAGTTCATTCCAAACAAGCATAATAGCTTCATTTCCTACACTTTTCTGAACCAAATGGCACTGAAAGTCAAGCTACTGAACATAGATAAGGCTGTGCTAAGAATGTAGAAATTTTTATACCCTAACTTGAATGTTCTAGGGAAGGAACAAAATGAAGTTGGGTTTTTCATAATTATATACTACATGCTCTATGGATGTGTAAGTGTGCTTTGACTTAGGATGATGGGTAGTGGAGAGGGAGAGAGTAGATAGATGCAGCATGGGTTTAGATGAGGAGTGGACAGCTGAGATTGAATACTGCAGGAGAAAAAGAAAAGAAAATGCCCAAGGACAGTGGTGATTCTATCTACTGAGATAGGAAAAACTGAAAGCAAAAAAGTCTGGTGCAGGGGGGGAAGAACTCAAGATTTCTATTTTTTGATGATATGATTTAGAGATGTCAAGTAGATAGTTGGGGACATAGAAATCTGGGATTCCAAGGAGAGATTTCAATTTGGGAGTCACAAATATATAGATGACCTTTAATACCATGGCTAAGGGTAAGGGTCCCAAGGGGAATGTATGGACAGAGAAGAGACCCAAGACAGAGTCCTGAGGCTCTCAAGCATTTACTAAGCACCTAGTATGTGTATATAGCACAGTGCTACAGACTGTGGGGAAACAAAGATACTTAATATGCTGCTTGTCCCTCAACAATCTCAGATTCTGAGATATATATGTAGATAGATAGATATAGATATGTAAGTGTGTGAAGTTTGTATATGGAACAGCCTTTTCTTCATATATATATATACATAGATATGAATGAAAGATTGCTCAATTTAATGGGAAGTGTAACAGATTAGGAGTCAGAAGTCATGAACTTTAACCATTCTACAGCTGCTCTAAATTAAAGTGATGTTAACCTATTAATTTCTTAGGCCTTGCAAGTCCTCACTCACCCACCAAAACAAAGACTGGGTACAGGTTACATCACTGTATCTGGCATCACACTTTCCATGTGGCATCCAGATGATGCAATCCGAGAGTGATGGTGTGCCTGCCACCCTTCCCAGGCACAGTGTGCCACTGCTGCTGCTGCCTCTGGAGCACACAGCAGGAGTGGGTGGGATTGCCTGAAAGGAGGGGCCACGAGTGGGGAGGGAGCCACTGCTGCCTGCATGCCTTTCCTGTTGGAACAAGAGTCCCTTGAGAGAACTCATAATATCTGTATTCTTGGTTTTCAACTGGTGCACATATCAAGTAAACAGAATCCTGAGGACCCAGAAGAGCAGATTTGCTCTCTCCACTGCATTTTCTTGGTCCTGCAAATTAACATTCTCAAAAGCATCCAGTTTCCATGAACTCAGGAAATATTTTCTCTTAGCAGACTGCAAGAGTGGCCAAAAAAAAAAAAAAGAAAAAGAAAAACAGGATTAAAAAAATGTGAAGTTCTATGTGACTGGGCATCTGTAACAAGACGTAGCCTTAGACGTAGCCAGGGGACCCTGACCTTAACCATGAAAGAGCACTAAAGGAACCATTCCGTGAGATTATACGTGTGTGTGTGCGCACACACACAAAGAATACATAACCAGGAAGAAAAATTATCGACTGCAATATGTTATTTAGGTGGGAGAAGTAGGACACAATTTTACATGTGGTACGATTATTAGCTATATATAAGAAAACAGAATCCTCATGCATAACTGGGGAAAGACTAGAAAACTATACCAATGATTAATAATTTCCATGTTTGTGAAGTAGGTGGTTTTTTTCATAATTCTTGCTACTTTTCTGTGCTTTCCAAATTTTATTTAATGTATATGTAATTCTTATATAGCATTATTTTTTCCCAATTATTAAAGCTGAATGACTTAAAGGAACCACAGTAGTCTACATTCTTTTCTGTGGCCTCAATTGTTAGTGATTCTGTTGATTCCCTAGGCCTCACAGGAACAAAACACCTGAACACTGGGGAGAATTCAGAATTTTAAAAACAATCTAAGGCACTATTTATCCTGGAAGAGGATCCAAGCTGTTCCACTGCACAGACGTCTCCCAGAAGACTCAGACCTCTCACCTCCTTCCAAAGAACTTGAAAAGTTGCCCCCATCTGATCTCAGGAAGTGCCTGACCTACCTCCAATACCTGCCCTGAGTGAACGAGACACACCTAAATGAGGAGAAGGCTTACGACTCTGCAGGACACTGTCCCACTGGGAATAGGGTATGGCAGATACTGCAACTGGCTCTTCCTTATTAGATCGTGACCCACTCTCCTTAAAAAGTGCCCTGAATAAGGAAATATCACTTTGAATACTATATGCCAGCCACTATATTTAACAACAGTAGCCTCAAATTTAAGCTTGATAGTCCACAAATAAATCAAGTTCTTGGCCTTGCCCTACTGGGCCTTGGCTCTCACCAATTGGACTAACCTGTTTGGCTACACTGGCAAGGAGAAGATGTCTTTGTTGTCCCAGGTCAAGTGACCATATCTTCTTAAGAAACAAGACCTCCAGAACAGACTAAAGCTAGACTGCCCTCTGTCCAACAGGACTTCAAATGACAGCAGGTGGTCTTCCAGTAGATTAAAGCATTTCAACCAACTGATTAGAATTAAGTAGCTAAAATGGGCCTTTGTTTTTCATGTCATGGGGACATCTCCCACATTCCTATGAATAGCAAACAAAAATAATTAGAGCTGAACAATTGGGATGGGTAGAGACATCTACGTTGTCTTAGAATAGTACAGATTATACGGAAAAAATCTCAATATAATATCAAGACAAGTTTCAGCTGTCAACATTTAGAGTTGCTCATCTTCACAGGCAGTAGAAGCACTCTCATGAGGGCAGACACAAGGGTCATCCTAGAAGAGAAAGATTCCCATGCAAATTAATCTTAGTTTTATATACTCATATATTTCCTGGTTCCTTTGCCTTTTCTTCTTATATTAGGCTAACAACTTTGGTATGAGAGCTGTCCTTTAGACAGTTCTGCTTGATCACTTTGCTTGGGTCCTTGGACTATTTTGGTCTAGTGTCTGACCTGGGCTGTGGCCAACTCTGAATTCCAGTTGTCAGCATCCCACGTGTGTTTTCTACATTTTATATACACAAGTGCCTCTTTCTAACCTTCCCATCCCTGTTGTGGGGCCAGCAATGTGACGGGACTCACCCCCTAGGAGGCTCCAGTACAGTTTGAGCACAGTTTGGGCTCAGTGGAACACACAGCCTTACAAATTATTAATATCTTAGGCTTATCACATCTAGTACAAATGATAAATTCTAAGCTTTGGGTAAATGCTTCTAGGAAAAATAGTAGAGAGAGAACAATAAACTGAGTGGCCAAGTTGATGTTGTTATGGCAGACGGATCATGCTCCTGTGTAAAGAGGATGCCCAATACTTTCAATCCACTGCTTTTAGAAGTACCTAGAATGGATACTGAGGATCAAGAGTAGAAAGAGGCCGTGGTTTTGTTAGAAATAGGGACCAAGAAAATCCAAGAAACCTTGAGTCCTCTTCTCTTCACCACTGCTCCCCTATATAGAGGTGGTCACTGTCACCTATTTGCCCTACTATTCCCCTATTGACCCCCAGCATCACATCTGCCACACATTAAACATTTCCCAAATTGCCCTGTATTTCCCTGGGAAGACTATACACCGCTTGATCAAAAGTAGGGGCTGTGTCGGGTTTTGGGGTTTTTTTTCGTTTTTTTATTTTAATTTCCAGCATCAAACATAGTGTCTCAAACATACTAGGGTTTCAGTGAATGTCTGTTGCACATAGGAAAAATGAAGAAAAGATACTCAAGAGTCACCACTGAGGAATCAGTTTCAATAAAGAAAAGCAATGTCATTGGGGAGCTCTATTTTCTATGTTAGCAGAGTGAAGTCCTATCATTTTCACACTCCACTGATTCATTGTGAACATGGTGTCAGGAACAATACAGGGGCAAAAAACAATTAGTGGGGGAACAAAACAATCAGTTGAACCGTCTGGGATTTGAACGATGTATAGATCAAATGTCTTACATTTGCTAAGCTCCTTCTCATTTGTCCAGAATGGATGACTCGTAGCTGCACTGTACCAAGAATAATTGTCCCTCATATATTCCCAATCATCTGCCTTTTAATGACTAGTCAGAAGTGACAATGTAAAAGGTGCAATGACTTTCATTGTACTTGGCAAATTTTGGACCAACTCCCATTGATTTGCCCTTGGAATAGGTGAGCTCAGAGAGACCTTGCACAGCGGGCTATGGTCACTGCTGCCTGACTCCAGCGACCACAAGGCCCTTGAGTTAAGAAGAGACACAAGAGGAAGAAGTGAGATGTTCAAGGTGACCTTTGGTTCTTATACTGCCTCTGTATACAGCAAAAGATCCACAACACCTTGACTTACGCCAAGCCTGCCTCATGCATCTTAGAGGTGGAATGACCTTTCTGTCTTCCCAAACCAGTACCAGGGTAGACTCCCATACAAAGATATTTGGAAAGAGTTTAGGCACTTAACAAACTGACCAGCTCATGTGGCCTATTTCTACTCCAGATGGCCACTTCCTCCTCTTAGCATGTTCTGGTGTTGCTGCTTTGAAAATTCAGTGAATCTGATTTTAAATTCCATAAGCTCTAAGAAAACTCTTTTTCTCCTTTGTCCCAATGTCCTGTGTTCTGTTTTTTGCATTGACTGTAAGAAAGGTTTATAGTTTTCTTGAAATATACCTTAACTACTAACACAGTTGATTTCATAAAAACTAGTCCTTGGAAATACCTTCTCACTGGTCATCCAGCCCCTATTCCAGGGCTGGTCCAGGGTCCCTCCCCATCCCCAGAATTCTTAAACAATTTCTGAACGCTGGTGGTCTTTAGGAATAAGCACCTTCAGGTCTCTCCTCAAGACATTCTTCCCTTCTCTGAATCTTCATGTCCTCCTACTCTGGTCCACCAACAGAGCCCAAGCTATTGCCTTGTATCATTTTATTATACCTTCTTGTGTAGATGTCTTCACTCCTCAGCTAAATAAATGAGACACTTCTTGAGGGCAGGAACTAAGTCTACTAGAGATGTAGAATCCTCAATGCCCTAGAGCAAACATCCTCAAACTATGGCCTGTGGGCCACATGCAGGCTGCCTAGCATATTTATCCGGCCCTCCGGGTGTTTTTGCCACGGCTGTCTGTCTTGCTTAGCAGCCCACTTGTCCCGGGCCCACAGTGCGTACTCTCCAATGGTCTGAGGGACAGTGAACTGGCCCCCTGTTTAGAAAGTTTGAGGACCCCTGCTCTAGAGCTATGCCCTCAGCAAAAGCTTGGTAACTATGTACATTGTCCTGCCATGACGACCCATGGATAGCCAGCTTGATTCTATGCCAGGCATATAAAAAATAGACCAAGCTGCCATCTGGATATAGCTTATGGACTGGAATCTTCTTAGCCTGATGTTGTGCCTGTGCTTACCCTTACCTGTGCCCTTTGCCCACATCAGTGCAAATGTAAGATGCTCAAGTGGTGAATGGAAAGGGGGCCCCTCCTAGCATCCTGGCCTATTCTCAAGGGCAAGCCCCCACCCTTCAGCCACCTCTCGTACCCTTCATTCCCCAGCCCCAATTCCATTCTGAACTTTTTTTCATAAAGGAACAAAGCTTCCAGTCCATTCTGGACTTTGTTCAGTTCCTTAACTGTGCTTGGTTGCTCACATCTGTCCCTCGGTACACGCTGTCCTTCCTGTCTAGGAAGGACAGTCCTTCCCCCTACTTCTTTGCCAAGCCAACTCCTTACTCATTTTTCAAGTCCTAGCTCAGGTATTTCTTCTTTGCAAAAGCTTTCTATGAAGCTCCACAGTATGCTGGGTCCCCTTGCATCCCAGATTTCTCTGTACCTTCTGTTTCATGATGTCGATGATAATAATCATGACTATAATAATCACTAATATTTATTAAATGCTCACCTCATTTCAGGAACTATTAACTCAATCATAATCAACATCTTGTGAGGTAGGTGCCTGATTGTCTTCATTTTACAAACGTGGAAATCAAGTATCAAAGATACTGATTACCTTGATGAAGTTCACACTTCTCCATGAGGGCCAGATTTCTCACCCAGCCTGGCCCCAGAGTTCATGTTCTTAACCAATACATCACGCTGCCTCTCCTAAAACTCACCACGTCTGTCATGAATTATTTAATAGCTAACTGTTCCCCTAAGCAGCAATCTTCACAAAGACAGCGATGGATCTTTCTTGTTCAGTATTGTATTTCTAAAGCCCAACTAAGGAGTTAGCTTGTAGAAAGCATTAAAGCAAGCATGAGTTAAATGAAGAAATGAACCAGCTAGTTGGTTAGCCAGCGTGGAATCCCAAAAGAGAATAATTCGCCCTCTCTAAATCAAAAATACTTAATCAAAAAAGTATCACAACCATGGTACTATTTTCACTAGTATTTCCACACCCCCAATCCCAGCCAAACAAACAAAAAAGACTCAGAACTAGAAAGGGTGTTCAGGAAATGAGTCAACTCCAAAACGCTTCTCTGCAAGAAAGCAAGCTCAGGGAGGTACAAAGGCTGGGGCCGCCCAGGAACACAGCTGGAACACCCCAACCCCTCTCACACTCTCGTGTGCCCTCACGAGGGCCGACTCACCCCTCTCGCAGGTTCTGCCCCAGTAGCCGGTGCCAGTGCAGTCGCAGATGAAGCGGTTCCAGCCGTCCTTGCACACGGCGTTGTTCTTGCAGGGGTAGCTGTCGCACTGCTTGGCGCTCATCCGTGAACAGGAGGACTTGACGCCCGCCGCGTTCTGCATCTCCGCCAGCTGGCGGATGTTCTTGCTGCGCCCGTCGATGAACAGGTCGCGGATGCAGCCCACGTAGCCGTAGTTGAGCATGGCGGTCCACAGCTCGGTGGGGAGGATGAGGCCGGCGCGGTTCTCCGGCAGCCCGCCCAGGTACATGTCCCCCTCCAGGTCCAGGATCTCGCTCTCCCCGCTCGCGGTGAATGGCGTGCGCCTGCTGTTCACTGATATAGTGCCTGGGGCGGGAGAGCAGACACAGAGTGAGCCGACGGTGCTCAGGTGAGGCCAGTCAGTTGATTAACCGAATGAAAAGAGCCCAAGAGGTGAGTTCTGAGACCCGTGCTTCCTGGCCAGGGGAGAAACATGCAAGCGAAAGAACGAAGCGCTGCAAACCCATAGCAAGGACGATGTAGGCCATTGGGTTCCAATCTCTGCCCGCTAAGACAACCTGGCCCTTAGAAAGATCCAGGAAAATCCCAGTGACCTAACGCCCATTGTTATCTTTTCTCTCCCTAAGAGACCTAAGAGGTAGCATGCCCTACAGGTTGACAGCAGCATAATTCCCACCCGTCTGTTAATCCCAGCTCTAACATGTACCAGCTGTATAACCTTGAAGAAGTGACATCACCTTCCTGATCCTCAGTTTCCTTATCTGGAAAACTAGAAAATTATTGTCCCCCCACCACAAGTTGGTGTGACGATTAAATGAGTTAATACATGTAAAGTTCTTCTAATAATGCCTGGGACAGAGTAAGAGCTCCATGAGTATTTGAAGTCTTCTTCCCCCAAAGGAACTTTGTCTTCTGTTTCTCCCTCTAAGCACTGATACCCTCTAGACTGGGCGTTAACTACCAGCTCTTCCAGTGAATATTTTGAGCATTCCCTTTGATAAATTTTAATTGAAACATGTTTCTTTCTTTATTCATTTAATAAATATTCACCGAACACCTGTCCTGTCTCTGGTACAGCTCTAGGCACAGACATGAACTTGATGGGCATATCTCTCCTCTCATTGAGCCAACGTTCCAAATAATCACCCTGGTAAATGAGAGAAATGAATTAAGGCAGGTGAGATGAAGAAGTAAAATGGGTGGTGTGGTAACAATGCATGGGTTCTACTTTGAAGTGTATGGTCAGTGAAGGCCTCTCTACGTGGATGATAGTTAAGCTGAAACCAGAATGTTGAGAAAGATCCAGCCAGGAGAAAGAGCGTGGCAGGCAGAAAGAATGGCAAGTACAAAGGCCCTGAGGCAGGAAGGAGTGTGGCTTAGAGTGGAGGGGGTAAGAGGGAGTGACCAGGAGGTAAAGTCAAAGAAAAAGACAGACCCACGTAGGGGTAGGATTAAGGACATCAAATGAGATTATAGATCATGTAACCCTAGAAGCTGACCTGGGAACTTGGGAACAGGGATTCTAGTCCTAAATGGCTTTCTGACCTTAGGCCAGTCTTTGAATCACTTTACAGCTCAATTTCCTGGACTGTAACATTAAGAAAATGGACTAAGTGATACCTAAGCACCTGCCAGATATTTAAAAATATATATATTTATTATTCTTGAAGTGCTTTATTGGTAGCAAGATAACTGGGTTGTGCCATCTGTCATTGAGCCTAAACTTCTGTCTGACTCTCAACTCCCTCAGCTATGGAGGATATGTAACCAGGAGGGCTGAGAGGACCAAATGAGGTCAACATGTGACATAGAGTCTGAATTACAAAGTCAGCATGAGAGTTCATGAGGATAAAGGATATTGAGGGGGCTGGGGCTGGGGGTGGGGGCAGTTAAGGTAACAATCTGCTCCCCCTACTCTCTCCAAAGTTAATGTGCATTTTTGGACTTGCCCCTCAATACAATCTTATGAGATAGGAGATACTATTTTCTATTTTACAAATGAGGAAGTTGAGACCTATGTTTTTTATCATCTTCCATCTTGCAAATTTCCTTTCTTTACTCTCCATGTGTCCACAGGACTAATCTGATCGTCAACTAAGGGAAGGAATATCTATTGCCAAATAAGGACAGTAATAAGACTGATGTAAATTTTGGAGCCTTAAATATATCCTGAGGAAAATCTATCCTTTGAATGTGTGACCACAACTGTTTTGAATGCACTTATCAAGTTTTAAGACTCAATTTCCCCAACTGGGAAAAGACCATAAAAGTTTTATTTTAGATCACCTCTCAGTCATATTTTTCTTCAGGGTGACTCAGGGAAGGAGGTGCCACACTTAGATATACTTGTTTTTATAACTATCCATTTTAGTATGGGTTTATAACTAAATATACCAGAAAACATCCTCATGAAGAAATGAAAGTTGAACAGATCATATTAAAATTTTAAGGCACAATGTTGTCACGAAACAATTATTTGTTTACCCAGTAAATTTGTATAGGCTTTGATCAAATACATCAGTATTTCAAAGAATCAGCCAATGCTATCGCTTCTGAAATTCAAACATATTTGTTGAAGATAGGTCCACTGATGGTTCTAACAACACCAACAACAAAATAGCTACCCTACTTGAAAAAGCAATCAGTGTTGGGGATAAACAGAAATAAACATATGGCAATTTTGTGTTCTAGCCTGCATGTTACACAGATAAGTAACTTTTAAGCTGTGTCAAGGTTTTGTTTGTCAAACACAAAATGGTTGAACCATGACCCAGCTCCGGAGACCCCAACACATGGTCTTAAAAACCAGCAGCAGTGTTTTCTTTGTAATTCTGGAATAGCTTTCCGACTCTGCCCTTGCTGACATTTTTTTTGATAAACAGAGAAAAAGAGAGAGAGGGAGGGAGAGATATTCAGCTTCCAGAGAAATTAATTTTGTGTGTGTGTTCTTCTGTTAAAAAAGCACAAACTGTTCATTCTTGCTCAACAAGCACATTTAATTTGAAGCCTCTTGGTTCTGATCAGATTTCAAACAATCAATAAAGATTCCTACTGGGCAATAAAACACCCAGGGCTGCAATCTGCCACCCGTCCGTCCTCTGCCCAGTGCCCATCCAACTCTTCCTAAAGGCAATGCTGCTCATCTGTGCCATACCTCCAGTTGCGGAATTATGCAAAAAAAAAAAAAAAAGCCATCCCACCAAAGCTCAGCCATTCCTGACTTCAGCCTTTTGGGGAACCTACTGCTGTCTCTTGCTGGCCAAATGCACCTAGAAAGAAAATGCCCGAATGAAGACTTTTATATGTTCACCAGGAAAGTGAATCCCTACAAATATGGCACATGTAGCCAAGACCCTTCTTGAGTATATACTACCTAAATCAGGAGAATCAGGAAATGAGTCTGAAATTCAAATGCTCTAATGATTGCTCTTGGGGAAATGCCCTTTCTGATAGCACAGAATGTGACCTTCATGGCCACATGGTCCATAGAAAGCTAGGCAGACTGTTTGAGCATTCAAAAACCCCAGACTCTCTCTGTGCGCCCCCTCCCGCTTTTGTTACTATTCCAGAGTGGCTATGTACTGCCTAGGGCTAGCTTGTTTGATCTGCAGCTGCAGAAACAAACAAAGCCATTTAAACCAAATGTAAAAGGTTATGAAAAGGAAGGGAGAGTTAGGTCTGAGCAAAGAGTGAAATATAGGCTTTCACACCAAAGGAAGGCTTTAAATTGAACATGACTTCAGGAAAAATCAATTTGCCTTTTCCTTTCTTGTCATAATTTCTCCGTGCAACATGACTCTTGCCAATTATTCTTGCATAAACTCTTGCACGATGAAGCTTATCCTACAGAGTAATCACCTAATGCGGCGTCTGGGATGTCACCATTGGTTTCCATGGTGATGAGAAAAAAGAGAAGGAAGCTGGGGAGGAGGGCATCACACCCGTGACATGACAGTTGCTTTGGTAGCAGTGGAAATGCTACTTGTAAAACTGTCCTTAGCTCCCAGGACGTAGAGTTATCACTGAGATAATGGTGCAGTGAGTGACGGGAGAGATGAGTGGGGAATGTGGGCCATCTACGAGATGAGTGTCTTGTTCAGAAACGTAATTTTACAGCAGCCATTAAAGAGAACAGCAAAAGAATCAATAAACATGCAAGTGTAAAAATTAAAATATAAAGCCAGGAAACAAACTGAGAAACTACAGCTTTCCTCTAGTCTCAGTTACACACCCTGCCTCTTCCTACCTGATCTGCCATCTCGCTGAATGTCCACGTGGTACCATTCGCCATCATTGGCTTTCTTCTGAGTGGCCTTCACTTTGATGGTGCCGGAGCCCATGTCAAGCAGCAAGTACAGGTTGCCATCCAGGAGCTCCACGGCAAAGAAGTCTACTTTTGTGTTCTTTTGGCTCCGCGCATCCTTCCTCTCCTGGGGTTTTCCATGAGTGAAGAGGATCAGGCCGTTGGGCTCAGTGGTGCGGAAGTCGAAGGAGATGGAGCCCATACGTTTGGTGTTCCACTTGGGCAAGCTGATGTAGGCCTCCGGGGTCTCGAAGTTGATGGGGTCCAGCGTAGCCACATTCTCGCACTTGAACACAACTTCGCCATAGATTTTCATCTTGGTGTCCCCAATCCGGGCCAGGCGAGACAGCTCCAGACGGATGTCATTATTCTTATAAACAACCTGTCAAAAGCCAAACAAAAGTGCCATATGAATCAATCTTGCAAATACTATCCATCCATCACTCACTGGGCACCTGGAAAAGTGATTTAAGAAGAGGCTTTAGGACATAATAGTCTGAAACAACATGAGAAACATGAGACACAAGACTCAGAAAAGCATCTCTAAAGAAATGTCTGGTATGCACAAAAGCTCTGAATAAGCCTCCATATTTCCATGATATTTCTTTTGTCTCTCTTCTTCTGGCCAATTTCTTGTGTTGTCAGAAATTGATAAAATATGAGCTTGCAAATGAAAATCAAAGAGATTGAGCTACACGGATGTAAATACTTCATATAATGATATTTACTGAAGCATCCTCAGTAAAAGACCAGGAAAAAACTAAGTGACCATCAATAACAGAAGATACATCTTTATAATGGAATATTATACAGCCCTTAAAATGATGTATTGGTTTTGGTTTTGACATACAGGCTCTCCAAGTCCGATTGTTAAGAAAAATTAGCAAGGAACAGGACAGAGTGTGCATTACCCTATCATTTGTAAAAGTGTGTGGCAGACAGTGGGGGTATTGTGTATATATGCTCATATAAGCATACAACCTCGTTGGAACTATAAAATTGTCATTGGGATGTAGATTTGTCAGATTAGTATTCAGGAGTGGGAGGGAGACTTACTTTTCACAGTACCCCCTTGTATTATTTTTTTTAACCAGGTGAATATATTACTTTGAAAAAATGATTGAGTATTAAGAGTTGGTAGGGACAGAGGTCTGTGTTTTTTGCACAATGCATGTGCCCTCTATATAGTGGTAAAATGAGACATTCTGAAACCCTATTCATTTATTCAGTCAGGTATATTTATTTAGGTGACAGTCTGCTTTTACAGAGAACAGATACCAATTGGTTCCGGATACCAATTTGCCTTGTGAGGGTGTCCAGCAGGGCTTCCTGCCTCCGTGACCTACCCAAGTTACCAGTTTACTTCTGTACAGCCATGGCCAATGTCCTGCACACTGGGAGGGTGGGTGAAGAAGGTGAACATGCCAGTTAAAAAAAACAAACTTATTATGGCTTTCTAAATCAGGTGTAATCCATATAAAAGCAGGAATTAATATTATTCTCCAAAATTAGAACTTCAAAAAAGTTTTACCTTACTAGAATTGAATTTTGATGTAGTGCTCTGGGAAGGTGGTTAGTGCTTAGATCTCTAGGTGGTGTCACATCCATACAACAATAATTTTCCAAAAATGGAAGGGAAAGGGACTAAGATTTGGGTATTGACCCTACTAACCACTTTGCTATTTTCTTTACATTATCTTATTCAAATTTTAAGTCAGGAACTAGATTTAGGTTCAAATTTCACATCCACTACTTACAAGCTATGTGATCTTGGCAAAGTAACTCTCTAGGGCTCTGTTTCCTTCTCTGGAAATGGGAATACAGGAGTAAATTATTTGGTAAGGATAAATTGATTTAATACTTGTTAAACACTTAGAAATGGCATGTAATCTGGGCACAAAAGTCTCAGCTATTTGGCGGAGTGGTTGTGGTTATTGTTAATCTCATTTCATCCTCTCCACAGCCCTTAGAAGGTTGTACTATCTCCATTTTCAATAAAACGACAAGGCTTAAGTGCCAAAATAAGTCTCATCTCCATCACGGTGAGAGACAGTTAAATTGGATGGGTCATTCCAGTATATATCATTTAAGCCCCAGCATCCAACTACAGAACTATTTTCCTTATGTCTCCATCACTAGGAGAGAATCTAACAGTCATAGCCTTCTAATAGGTATTACAAGGGTAATATATAACTATGACAAAATATTGAAAATGCCTCACCTATTATGTAACCTTGACCATGGACTTAACTATATTCAAGAACATTGAAAATAATGATACAGGCAGTCATTGGGCACTTACTACCAGGCATTATAGTAAGGATTTCACACTGACCATCCCTTTACCCAACACCCATTTGAGTTACCTATAACCATTCCCTCAGTTTACAGATAGGGAAATGATGGGATTAAGATCACTGGGACTTAGGGATGCTATGTCTGAGGCTGTGAGAGGAGAGGAGGTGAAGGAATTGGCTGAGCAGACGCCTGAAATAAGGGCAGATGTTAACTGCCTAGTTGAGGGACATTTTTCAGTGATCTGGGAGTACAACAAAGCATGCTCCAACCTCAGAGCCTAAGGGGTCTCATGCATGAAAAGCCACAGGTGGCCTGACATGGAAACTTCTCATGGCTGTAGAGGTAGATTGCAATATATAAGCCGGGAGAAGGGTCTCAAGGCTTCCATAGTGTTTGCACCCTGGGCCAAGTTCCTTCTCTCTCTTTCTCTCAACAATGCTTCAGTTAATGTAAAACCAGTCTCCCAGTGGGAAGCATGTAGTTTCCTTGTTTCTTGATCAAATGGGTAGCAGCTACTGACATTAAAGATCGATATCCATGTACATAGCTTGAGCGTGAGATAAATCAGTTTACATTGATCAAAAGGGTTGTACCTACCGAAGAATTATGTGTTTTTCACTTCTAGAAAGGAGAAGGAAATTAGCTGGGACACCGTGTGATTTTGGGGGGAGCCCCAAAACCTTTGATCATTGTATCCCATGATTTTTTCACATGAGATCACTGTATTTTGCAACATAGCAAAGAGGATGAAAAGCACGTGCTGGGGTTCAGTCACTGCCACCTTAGCACCGGAGTGCTGGTGGTCCCCTGACCTCTCCGCTTTCTTAACTATTATTTCTGTGTCTATATCTTTGTTTCTTTTATCTCTTGCAACATAGTCTGCCAGGGGACCCTATCTTTATTGGGGATGTTGTGAACAACCAATAGGGAAACTGACACAGAGAGCAGTTGAGGAACACAATGGAGGTAAGTGGCATAGCAGGACTCGAACCTAGGTGTCTGGGCTCCAGGGTCTCTGTGCTTTACCACTGCAGACACTCAGAACGAGGCCTCACTTGCAGCACCCACGAAGAGCATCTGTAACATTCTATGGAAACTCACACATGCTCAACTTCCCAATTCAAAGGTTGAATTTCTTGTTTTAGCTCTTCTGGACTAACCATGTGCAAAGGGAAATACTGAAGGATCCTTGGACAATCACTCAGGTGAGTGAACCAGAAAAGAAATGATAAAAGTTTACTAACTGACAGCTTCTCCTTTATAATCCCCGCTATTATGCCTCAGCATGTGAGCTCTCTGTGTCATAACCAAACTTTGGCTTTTCCTGCTTTTGGGTTAAATAGCTATGACTAGAGCTCCTTGTAAAGGTTAATTATTAATGTATAACAATAGCTCATCCCAAAGGGACAGACAGTTGCTTGGCTCCATTGAACAGTAAATAGAAAGAGAGCTCAGATGTCCCTACAGGAGGCTAAGGAAAAAAGGAAAAAGAGAAAAATAAAAGGCCTTTTAAAGGAACACAGTGGCTGCGAAGAGGAACTCTTCTGTGAGAAAGGCACATAGCTGAGACAGGGACAGAAAGTGACTCACCAGAATAAAGATTTCTGGAGAAATGGGCAGGGAAATCAAGGGCCAGAAACTGGCCTGACAGAGATAACCAGACTTCTCTGGAAGGCTCTTTGAAGGTGAGCTCTCTATCTACTCTGTGGCCCTGAAATTACCTGTCCATTTATATAGACTTTCTACTATGATGAAAAAAGAGCCAACACTATTGTCACTGGCAGTTGGGTAACACTTCTGAGTCTCATTTTATTTATTTCCAAAGGTAGGAGCTTTAATACCTATTCCACAAACTGTCCCTCTTTTTCCCCCAAGACTGTTGTCAAGATCAAATGGGATACTATATGTAGTAGGACAAACAATTCTAAACTGGTACACAAACCTAGGAAGAAATAATAGAGTATATCTTCATCTCCAGCAGTGATAGGGTTCTGTTAGAAACTGACAGGGCCCTAAACAGAGATTCTCCTACCCAGAATAAAGGGACAGGAGGGCACCAGGGTCTTGCAGCCCCTTAGTACCCAACTGAAATGGTCCACTGCTGGCATCTTCGCCTTTTGCACCTACTCACCTACTCACTCTGCGCAGACCACAGCCGTGGCCATGCAGAAGTGCCCTGGGTAAGTACAGCAGGGCATGCACCTTCCCATACCCTGCACATTAATATCCGGTACAGTGTCCTCTGTAAAGTCAGACTCTCAGCTCAATGCATGTCCCCGACTGACTGACTGAACTAGGAGGAGATGTGGCATCAAGTGACAGAAAGCAGCCTGACAAGTCACCTCAACAAGGAGCAATTAAAGACAAAGTAGAAATGACTCCCCATGGGGGACGATGTCACATCCTGAGAGGTGGAAGAGCAGAGTCACAAAGAGTGACAAGCTGGTCTTATTCCTCCACCTATGGACTTGTAAAGACTGCTGTTTGAACTTGTAACACGTGCTTAGGATACCAGACAGTACAACAACTGAAGACAGTCTCAGAGTTTACATATAGTCTCTCAGAACAAATATGCTTGTATTTCTCCATGATCCTTCATACAGAGAGATGCCAAAGCAATACCAGGAGTAAGGCAAGCTATGAGAATAGGCATATAATCAAAATAGTTACCACCTATTGAGAGCCTGCCATGTGCCAGTTTAAAGACACTACTGTATGCCATCCAAAATAAGCAAATTAAATAGGTGGCATCGGGTCCATTTCACAGACATGAAGCTCAGAGGAAGAGACAGGGACTTGCCCAAGATCACATAGCACATTAAGGGCATAACCAGGATTTGATCCTTTATCTGATTAAAATGCTTCAAAGATGACAGCTTCTGGGTCTTGCTGTAGCCCATGCCTACATATAAAGCAGAAATTCCTTAGTCATACACAAAAACCACATCCAACTCCATTGGGATGTGCAAAGCCCTTGACACTTGGTCTGATCCCTTTCTAATGGGTTCTCGTGCCTCCCCATGCAGAAGCTGCCTAAGAGGCCTCAGTACGAACTTAAGTCTTAGTGCTTCTGCATCTTTGCTCTCTGGGTTTCCCAGGCCACAGTGCCTTCCTCTCCTCTCCAGCCTCTTCAAATGATGCCCCTTCACCAGGATCTACACCCTAACCCATTCCAGGCCCTCCCTGGTTACTCTGGTACTTGCTGGGTCCCACCATTTGGAAAACCAAAATCCTTATATTATCTGCACCTGATGAAGCTCTCTGTCCTATGGCCCAAACCACTTGCCTTGATTGGAAAAAGAGACTATTCTAATCCTATAGGATGCACTTTTTACATTAAACTCCTTTAAGGTAATTAAGTTACAAGGCAGGACCATGAGAACGAATGTAAGGGTTAGGGACAGTCCCCCACTGACAGAAGTATTTTCCCCTCTCCCTCTTCCATCTTATCCCAGGCTACTCCACTCTCAACTTCCTGAGGACATGTTTCCATGTGTTCTGTTGGAAATATCACACCCTGTGCATTCCAGCAGGGGAACAGAAGGAACAGGGGATGTGAGTATGTGCCCTACAGTGCCCAGATGGCCTCTTGGCTTGTTTCTCCTATCAAGGAATAGGAGGTTTACCACATGGTCTTTCTTTTCTCTTGTGTTTAAAGCATCTTCGATTCCTTGTGGGTCTACATATAGGACACTTTCAACATAGCCACCAGGCCAGTATGAGACCATATCACTTATAGGTCCATTACTTGATGACTGAGCACTACTGCTCTGCTCCAGGTCTGTGGGGGATGTTTAAAGGTAAGGACATTGGGGGGCATTTCTGAAGTGTCTAACCGGGACAAAAATGGAACAGTGGAGAAACCATCATTAGGGTCTCTTGCGTGGCGCAGCGTTGACTACAAATCCTAATAAAGCTTTTCAACTTTATACCTGTGTGTGGAGCATTTTACTTAAAACAAGCACAAAACAAGGATATATTTATCCTCCACCTAAATTTAATCCTTTGACAATAGGTAGTAATGAAATGAGCTTTTTCTCTTTAGCTTCTACGATGGTACAGCTTCCAGATAAAACTTGTGGGCTAATTTTACCATTGTGTATCATTCCTATTCAGGGTGAAAAAATGACTAGGATGCACTGTGAAAGAATCTTGCTCCTGGGGTCTCCACCGAACCACATCTCCTACTCTCTCTGTCCCCCTTCCCCCTGTCCCTCAGGCAACCAATGACTCTGGTCTGCTGTGGTTTCTCCCTCCTCTAAACTGCCCACTCCACTCATTTGTCACTTAAATCACTCAACTTTGTCATCTTTGAGTAAGCAAAGGTCTGGTCTTTTCAATAGACCTCAAACACCTTATGAGCAAAAATTACACAGTATACCTTTCAAAATATGAACTAGTTCCTAGCCATATAGATGCTTAATAAATGCTCATATTTTCATTAAGTGAGATGTTAGACTCAAATAGTAGCATAGAGCAGTGGTTAAGATTACAGACTTTGGGGTCTCCCTAGACAGGGTTTGGGCTTGGTTCCTACCTTATCAACTGTGTGACATTAGGCAAAATATTATTTTGTAACAGCCTAGGTTCTTCTACATAGAATATAGATAACAAGTCTTACTTCACAGGATTGTAAAAAATAAGTGAAATGATAATACTATACATAAAAGTACTTTATATAGACCCTGGCCCTTAATAAGCACTCATAAATCAGGGGTCCTCAAACTTTTTAAACAGGGGGCCAGTTCACTGTCCCTCAGACCTTTGGAGAGTGTGCACTGGAGGACTGGGACGAGTTGGCTGCTAAGCTTTGATGAGCCTGCCATAAATGGTAGTTCTTACTATTACTTTTGTTATTTTCTATGGAAAGCCAGCACTAAATCAATAGCTCAGCATGGAGTCATTAGGAAGGAAAGATTCTCACTGAGGATAACTTCTAAGCCAAATGTCAACTCCAAAGGCAGGGCTAAAATTAATGTCAGACTCAGGATTTAACAAACTCTAAAATTAAATATACATTTATTATATATATACACACACACACTGTGGTTCCCCCAAAAAAGGACCTACCCATAAAATAAGCCCTAGCAGGATTTCTAAGCATTTGCGCAATATAAGCCCTACCCTGAAAATAAGACCTAGTGATGGGCGTGACTACACAGCGTATCTGCACCACCCATGCATTTCTTCGTGGAGTGGTAAAGACGACGAGCAGCCCTTCTCATCTGCCCCATCGTGACAGCTACTATTCCAGAGGTGACCGGAAAAATGCGGGCAGCCCCACCAACAAGATAGGCTCCCCTGTCAGGTCCCAGCCATCCTGTGTGTGCTGCAAGCTGAGTCTTTGAGGGGAAAATAACACATCCCCTGAAAATAAGCCCTAAGGTGTCTTCTTGAGGAAAAATAAATATAAGCCCTGTCTTACTTTGGGGAAAACACGGTAATATGATACTTAATTGCCTAATGTGACATTCATGAGTTATACACACATATACATATATGTATGTGTGTGTGTATATATGCCTAACGGTGGCCATTCCACCTCTCTCTCCCTCTCCTTCCCTCTGTCCCTCTCTCTCTCTCTCTCTCACACACACACACAGCCCATACACTTGTGCAGATTTAGGATTCATTATCATTAACATCATTTTCTAACACAGGACACCACTGACCAAACTCCAACGGTGAATGAGGTCCAAGCACAAATGTGGCAGCAGATGGTCCTCTCAGCTTCCAACGTCAGAAGAACCTAATAACTGGCATGACCAGAGCCACATCTGCAGCTATGGTCTTGCTTACAGGGGTCAGTAAACTAACACTGCCTGCTGAGATGCAGCTAACATCCAACCTGGGGCTCAGAGTCCCAACTACTGCATACAATGGATACCACCATTTTCATGCTTTATATTTTGTGAACAGCAGTCAGGATCTGCCATAGATGAAAACCAAGTGCCAGAAATAAAAAATTGGAAATGAGCTTCAGACACGCAAAGCAGGAGCCAGAATATTCCTAGGTTCTAGAGCTCAAAATAAAGGTCAAAAAGACTCCAGATAAAGTTGAAACCAAACCAGTACTAGAATGTTAACAATTAAATTTTTAAAATGTTGTGTGATCCAATACTCTATGGGTCAAACAAAATATATCTGCAAGCTGGATTTCTCCAGGGGCCACCATATGATCTATGGCCACATTTGTAAAAGTGTGGCCAGAAAAGATAAAAGGGACATAAGGCAGGCTACAGTAACAGGAAAGATCCAGGCAAACTGGTGTTGAACTAGCAAAATACTCAGTCCCTGCCTCACTCTGAAGAGAGCCATTCAGTCATCTGGGCATGCAGGCACGCCAGCCACAGATAGACAGACAGCCATGGACCAGCCTGTTACCCTGCCCTCGTGACTCAAAGGCCCAAGAGCCTTGCTGATGGTGCAAATCATTACCACTGGTGCTCAAGTTCATTTGCCTGATAGATTCCTTGGGAAAGGGAAATGATCATATAGGTTTATGTCAAGATACAGATAGAAACAGCAATAGGTTAAAGAGGATATCCCACGTTTGGTATGATCAGAGTGAAGCTCTCAGTTTTATTCTTCGCAAGAAGGAAAACTTTCTTAGGATTTCTATTCAGCTACAAAGGCTGATCAGGAACAGACTGCCATGTATCCATACAACCCATAGAAAAAATGTCCATTCAGTCAAGTTTCTGGGGTATTTAGGATTCTATAAAGGCTCAGTATATCACAGGAGTAAGACTTGTTGATTTAGGCCTCATCATCTTTACAGAGCCTACTAATAAGTTTCTACTGAATTAATAAACAAGAATTCAGCATAGACAGACCCATGCAAAGAAATAAGACATGAACTTACAAGTACGGGCTATAGATCTCCAAGATAGATCTTGTCAATGGGTGTTCAAGAAAAAAAAATTAGTTTTTAGTAGCCAGCTGATGTTTTCAAATACAACTGGATAGCAAACTCTCCCATCTCTCACAGCCTTGTTGGCAAACATGTGCCTCTATTTTCCTTTCCTGGCAGATGACATTCATCATTAATTGATGTCATTCCTTTTGCCATTCAATCCAGATGAAGCCTCAGAATTCTTTTCAAGGTAGACAAGGCTCTAGGAAATTAACCGCCAGTCACCGAGAGCTAGAACCTGAGGTGAACCTATCTACCACCTTTGTTATCCTCTAACACAAAAGCCAACTTCATACAAATTAGCTAGCTATACTAGAATAGGAGAAACAAAAAAATCTATGTAACTGTATTAATTCAGGGGTCCCCAAGCTTTTTGGCACCAGGGACCGGTTTCATGGAAGACAATTTTTCCACATGGGGGTGGGGATGGAGGTGGGGTGGGGGTGGGAGGATGGGGGGGGGGTTGAGCTCAGGAGGTGATACAAGCAATGAGGAACAGAGCTGCTGTAAATACAGATGAAGCTTCGTTCGCTTGCCCCCTGCTCCTCTCCTGCTCTGTGGCTCTGGGTTCCTAAGTTTCATGGGAGTCAATTTTTCCATGGTTGGTGAGGGGGTGGCGGGGGTGGGGGGAGCTCAGGCATGATGCATGGCCAGGTTCCTAACAGGTACTAGGCCATGGCCCAGGAGTTGTGGACTGCAGTATTAATTAACCACTATATCTTTAGCTCCAGACTATGGAGTACACAAGGGAGCATGCTACCAAACACACAAGAGGCTGTGTGTTTCTGATATGGTAACCAAGGCAGTCCCAGTATTTAACAAAATGCATGGCATGTAGCAGAGGCTCGATAAAAACTCTCATTTCCTGTATTTTCTTATGTACTAAACAGACCTACTCAGAGAACACCTGCATTTCTTTCTGTCTTAGAATATTTTATGAGGGCACCAACCTGACTAGAGTGAAAGTTATGTCTCACAAAGCAGAGGAACTAAGATCAGATGAGTAGGTGGTACTTGATTATGAAAAGCTCTAAAAATACATACTTTATGCAATTGGGGAAAGAAAGTAACCATTAGAGTAGAAAGGAAGCCTTAAGCAATTTGATTAGAAAAGTGACAAAATTTTAAATGTACCTTCCTGAATCACTATGAATCTACTGTTATTTTTATTCCGAGGACTAGAAATGGCTTTAATTATCTCACTGTTTTCTCTGAGGATAACATGTCATTCCCTGCTTATAACCCTTCAATGGTTCTTCTTCAACCTTAAAAATAAATGCAAACTTTTAAGCATTATATGAAGGACTCATCCTGATCTAGACCCCGCTGCGTCATCACTGGCCTTGCCAAAGTTCTGCAATTCTTCCAATTAACCATCCCAGAGACAAACCTTACCTGGATTCTCTATCTGGATAACTACTACTCACCATCTGAAGCGTGGTTCGGGTATCACCTCCTCCAATACTCCTACCCACTCCACTCCCACCCACAGCCGATTTCCTCCTCTCAGCTCCCATGGCTTCATGTTCTAACTGCTGTCACTGTATTTATCACATTGTGTTGTAAGTGTCTATTTCCTTCAGTAGACTAGGAGCTTCTCAAATGAAGAAAACTATGCCTTTTTTCTCTGAGTCTCCCAGTGCCTGACACAAAGTATGTTTATAAGAGAAGGTAGAAGAAATGGGAAGAAGAAGGGCAAGGAAGATCACAAGGGTGACTTCCTGATGCCTCTACATGGGTGAAGACTATAATTCAGTAAGAAGCCTTTATATTCATTCTCCCTGACAACAAGTGATGAGATGGGAAGGGAGAAAGCTGAAGTATTACGGACAGTTAAAAGGCATTTGATGGACCCACTGAATATTTAGTTGAGTTTTCCCCCAGTGTGCATGATTAGGAAATGTGCTTATAGTTTTAAGGATATCTATATGAAAAGTTCTGCACCCCAGAGTGACAGCTGTCATTAGTTTATGTTCCTGGGCAGAACACTAACAGAAGTACAAAACCCAATCACAAATCCTAGTAAGATCCTCTAAGAGAATGACTGGCTAAGGTCAGCACCAGCACTGCTTCCCACTCTGGAGTATGCTAAGGGACTACTGTATACCTTTTACATGACAATATAGCTTGGACTTGCAATAGAAAACACATGGTTGTCTTGAAACAGTAACTCAGAGCCATGGTCTTCTATGCTTATATTTAAAGAGCAAAAATGAATTGCTAAAAACAAAGCCTTTGGCCATAACTAGCAACTTCTGGCTGCCACCAGCTACTGTGAAAGAAGAAAGATGACAAAAGGCATGCCAAACAGCTTTTGGAAAAAGAGCTTATATGAAAGGCCCAAAAACAAAAGAGTAGGAGAAAATATTATGCTATAAAAAGATTCAGTGAAACAGAACCTTTAGGAATGCTAACATAGTCAGTTGGAAACAATAGTAGCATACAAGGCAAGAAAGTATTCTATGCAGCCCAGATGACAGAAGCAGTTGATACAGAATTATGGATAGTGACAGGGTATACCGAGAGGTGCTGACCAATGGTAAGTTCCAGGAGAACTCTGGGGCTAAGACAATAAGTTTGCACAGGAAAATCCTCTTATGATGTGAAACCCACTCATTTACACAAATACATGTGGACCAGAACTGTACGGCTTCCTGATGGCTGAGCAATCTCTGAAGGAGCTCTGCCTGTCAGAAGCAATTACAAACTATTTCTTGCCTGGCCTGCTAAGCAGCTCTGCTTCGAGCCTAATGAAGGCTCTAATCAGATGGCTTTTCAAAGTGGTCCAAAGAGCCCCTCTGCAATCAGCAAAAGAGGTGGGGAAAGTGACAGGAAGAATATGCCAGGCTGGCAGGTAGCTGATAACAGAATCATTTCCAACCTGGTGCAGAAGACAGCAAATGAGAGTGGGGTCTGAACTGACAATTATAGATAGAAATGCTAGGACTCAAATTAATTTTTTTTCTGAAAAAGTCTCTTTACTCTTTGTTAACTTCAAAATAAATGGTCATGCAACAAAAAGCCCTCCCTCCTTTCTTGGAGCTCTGTTTCAAGGTGATGGTATTTAACCCCAGTACTTACACCTGTGACTTTACATTGCCTTTAGTAAATCTGCAGAGACGTAGATAACCACTAGATGTCCCTTATGCCATGCAAAACCAATCTGAAATGAATTTCACTACCAGTTACACAAATCACATTTAAAGGCTTAGCCTATCTAAGCCTTGAATCCTAGGTGCCAGCTATAATTCCTATGATGACTCACTTCTCTGCTTTATTTATATTGTGCCAACTTCTATAGTATTTCAATAGCCTTTTATCATAAGATCTAAAATTATAGGCAGTAAACAGAAAACCATTGTGAATTTAAATTATTTTGTATTTATATAAAAGAAGAGGTAAAAACCATAGGGAAATAGGCAGAAAAGAATATTGGAAGAAAATGGATAATAGGATGTTTAAAGAGGCCCTAAATTCGTTATCACTTTTAGGAGTCAAATAAGTTTTAATATAAGTGGAGAATGCACAAGCTCAGATTAAATTGAGATTCTCCATATACTAGGATATTGAATTCTTAAGAGTCAACAAAACTAGATATGGTAAATACTTTTAATTTCACATGTCAAGCAGGATCCATTCAGAATGGCTGCTTGGGACACAAAGTAGAAAAGATTGCTGTGCTATAATCAGTGATCAGTATCTGCTATGGGAAGGGGAATTGGGAACAGTGGTTCCTGTGATATACATTTGCAGAACTTGAGTTAACCCCCTCGCTCTAAGGATCCAAGATTTGAGATGGTTGAGGGTGGTGTTGGTGGTGGTGATGACAGTAGCAGCAGAAATAGCAATTAACTGACAATATAGAGGACTTCCCCTATATCAGCCATTGTTCTTAGGGCTTCACATATGATAATTACTTAATCCTGATGTGGAAAATATCAAACTGAAGTATGACCCTACTTTTGAGAGTAAAAGGGGGCACTATTAATAATTCACCTGGACAGCGGAATATAACCCAGAGCTTTCCAAGGTGACCCGGGGTGGATGGCCACCCTTTTTGACTCTCCCAACAACCTGAGTCATGAGAAGCAGCACAAAACACAGTTAAGAGCACATATGCTGAAGCTAAACTATACACGTCCAAATCCTTGCTCTGCTACTTGTTACTGTGTAACCTGGACAGGTTACTTAATCTCTCTGTACCTCAGTTTCCTCACCTTTGTACTGGAATAACAAGAGCATGCATATCTCACAGAGTTGTTGTGCGGATAAGAAGATAATGCATTGGAAATGTGCTTAAGATACCTCCTGGCACACTGTAAGTGTTGGTTACTATTATCCTTGTTTTATAGATGAGGAAATTGGGAATCAGAGATTTTATTAATATCTGCCCAAGCTCACACAGCTATTAGGTAGTGGAGCCAGACTGGAAAAGAAGGTAAATCTGGCTTCAGAGCTTGTGTGCTCAACAACTATTGCTATCCTTCCTCTCTACAACAGGAGAGAAACATTAGAATCCTTCCTTTGATCAAACTTCCCCAGCTAGTTGGATTATAAAAGAAGTCACTAGAAAAGTGAGTTTCTCCTGCGTGTGGTTTAGGCTGGCAGGTTACGGTCCAATAGGCAGGAATGAAGCATGTTCAGGAGCAGCTGTCAAAGCCTTGAGGAAGTTCTCTCCCAGGTTCATGTCCTCCTTAGGCCATGTGAGAGAGGTGGAGGAGACAGGAAGTGACCACATCTGAATTTCAATTCCTGAAGTTCTTCCCTCATTCAAAAATTGGTGCAGTCGCTGCTCTGATCTTGCAGGGAGTAGCCCACTCGGGAGTTCATGCCGCACCTTAAGACCATCTCAGTTCCCCTCCAAGTGGCCACCTAGATCTTCTGTGACTCTCCTGATGGAACAGATGGCAAGAACTGCTACTGGACACAGAAGAGTGAGAGCCAGGCCCGCTGAGCACACCTGATCCCGCAGAACTGTACCACAGCCCACCCAGGACAGCCAGATGGCGGAACTGGCTGCCCAGAACTCAAACCAGCTCCTCCCGTCACTTATCAGTTCCTCAATAAGTATTAATTAATGGTTTATTTTCATGATGAGAGCTGGGAATGTCACCATACACATCTGTTCGGGGGCATTGGACTGACCTAAACTAGACCCTTCCTGACAGCAGCACCGGGCTTCTTTTAAATGGGCCATCAGTTTGGAAGTTGTTTATTCGTGAGGCATGTCTGTAAGCAAACCATGTTCTTAAAAGACCAAGCACATTGAGCCTACAAAAAAAGGGAAAGATATCTGTCTTTGTAGTATGCTGAATAATGTCGAAGATAGCAGAGCCTAATTGCTGGAACCTGTAAATGTTATGTAATTTAAAAAAAAAGGTCTTTGCAGATTTTGCAGATGTGATTAAATGAAGGATCTCGAGATCAGATTATCCTGTATTCTCTAAGTGGGTCCTAAATGTCATCACCTGTATCCTTATAAGAGAAAGGCAAAGAGAGATCACACACACACACACACACACACACACACACACACGAGGTGATGTGAAGCTGGAGGCAGAGATTGAAGGCTACAAGCCAAGGAATGTTGGCAACTACCAGAAACTGGAAGAGGCAAGTGCAGTGGAACTGATTTTGAACATCTGACCCCCAGAACTGTGAAAGAATAAATTATTACTATTTTAAGATATCCAATTTGTGTTAATTTGTTACAGCAGCCACAGGAAATTAATACATTCTCCCTCTGCTCATTCCCCAGCCCCTACCAGAGTTCGATTTGCAATAAACCCCCAGAACCATGCCTGACTCCTTGGAGGCTTGCCATACATGGACTGCTCAGGTTTGGGGAGAAAGAACCAAGTAAAAAATGGAAAATTCTCTGCACCTACCAGTACTAGTAATGCACTGCTAGGATGCATCATGCAGCCTCTTTAGTTTAAATTACCAGCTAACTTAGCCACCAGGTTTTTGATCCCACAGCTTTATTAAGTATATGCTTGTATAGTGTAGCAAAGCTGCCTGAATCTCATAGCCTGCCAGAACTTGAGTTCAACTCAAAGCAATAATTAAATATGAGAATTAAACAGAGTATAAATTACATATAATTTGTTGTTCTAGATGTTGTCTAATTTTTATGAAACAATCTCTTCCATGAAGAACTTAGAGTATCTTCTGGAGCAGATAGATATGTATATCATTGTTCATTCCCTGACCATTTATTGTGCAACTATGAATGCTATAGGTAAAGGACCCTGCTAGGAATTAGGAATGAGGGGCATACAAGGAGGAAAGAGACATTGGCTCTTCTTTCAAAGAACTTAGTCTATGAAAGGAAACACACACACACACCCATGCATGCACATTCATTCAGTTATTCACATACTCATTATATATCAATATTTATTCAATATCATGCTCTGTGGAAACACAAAGATGAAGATACCGCAAGAAAGTCTTAGAAAGGGAGAGAGAAAATCAGAATTAGCGATTTGTTTAATAAAGGTTTCTAGAAAGACGTTCTGAATTATTATGAAAGCAGGTTTGGGTTCCTCATTCAAGCTGTGGGTAGAGGGGACGGGCAATAAGAAAACGCCTTCCAAAGGACTGAGTACTAAGGTGAGACTTGACCAATGAGGGGCATTAGCCAGGTGAAAGAGGTAAGAGACATAGCATGGGTGAAGAGACAGGATGAGAAATCTTGGCATATTCCTAGACTTGAGAGGAACAAATTTGGCTAAGTTGCGTTAGTATAATGGGAGTGATGTTAAAGATGGAGACCAGATAAGACCCCAGAAGACCTCCCATATCCAGCTGATGCAAAAGTCTTAATTTTATCCTAAAGGCACCGGGGAAACACTCAGGTTCAGAAGAGTGACAAGGTCAGATTAGTATTGTATAAGAGATTAATCTAGGGGCTACACAGGGAATGAATTTTTTTTTTTCCGGCAAGGCTCGAGCTAGTAATAGGGAATGAATTTTAAAAACCAAGAGAGACAAACAGAAAAATAACTTGAAAAGTTACAGCAACGTGACATATACAAGACCAAAAGTATAAAATGTACTATGAAAGGAATTATTATTGGCTTAGGGATGATATATGTGTCAGGGGAGAAATGCATGAAGAAAATGAAAAATAGATGATTAAGCTGATGAGACAGGCTCATACCAAATCACAGTCTAAATACAACGCTGAGTACTGAGGACCTAGAACATTTGAGTAGAGAAAAAAAAAAAGGAGCAAGCTTTATGAAGGACTATATGGCAACTGTGCATGGGGTACTGCAAAAAATCCAAATAAGAGAAGGTAATGCTTGGTGTATAGAAGTACTAATAAAGGTGGAAAAGGAGGGGAAGATTCTAGAAAAATTTTAGAGATAAAGCTGATAGGACTTGGTGACTTGTTGAAGGCCCTGGGAATGCTGTACTTGCCAGGTCTGTTGATGGATTTAGTTCTCTACGTAAGACTGATAATGAAGGATAGACATTAAGTGCCAAGACCTCTTTATATTTAGAATTTCCTGAGATTATCACAACAATTCTATGAGTGATAATCACCATCTCATTTTACAGATGAGGAAATGAAGGCTTGCAGAAATCAAATGACTTGCTCAAGCTTACCAAGCTTGTAAGTGGCAGAGCAGGATTTAAACTCAAGGCCAACTGACTCCCAAATGCACTCTCCAAATCCACAGGCTGTATGGTGGGCTCATGGACTCCAGTTATTCTGGGGAAAATAGTGTAGAAACAACCTTTCTTCAAGCAATACTGGTACAATTTCTCAGGAAAGGGTCACCATCTAGGGAACCCTACGGTTTCAAACAAACCTCACTCAAGGCTGCTGTATTGCTGCAGGTTTGAATCTGTATCATTCCATTTACCAAGTTTCCTTGGAATCTAAATCACCAGCAGGAAATCTTGGTACCATTTACTCAGGCCAAACCAGATTCAAGGGGACAAGAGCATAGAGAAAGAACCCAGGGGCTATATGGTGATCGGGAGCTCTTTCCTATTGCCAAAAGTCTAACAGTCATCCTGAGGGGAAGCCACGACTATAGAAAAACCTACTCACTCCAACCTCCAGCTCCTTAATCTTTAGAGTTTATATTTGGACTGGCATGGAAGTAAGAACTATTAGGTGTTTTATGTATGCTTTCAAAGGAAGTGTTTACAGTAAAGATAAATAGTAAAGTATTGGACCTGATCAAATTGAAAAGCTTTTGCACAGCCAAGGAAACTATCATGAGAGCAAACAGACAACCTACAGAATGGGAGAAAATATTATCATGCTACACATCCACTAAAGGGCTGGTAACTAGAATCTATATGGAACTCAGGAAAATCAGCAAGAAAAAAAATCAAACAACCCCCAAAGTGGGCAAAGGACATGAACAGAAATTTTTCAAAAGAAGACAGAATAATCGCCAACAAACATAAAAAAATGCTCAACATTTCTGATCATCAGGGAAATGTAATAAAAACCACAATGAGATATCACCTGACCCCAGTGAGAATAGCTTTTATCAAAAAGTCCCAAAACAATAAATGTTGGCGTGGATGCAGAGAGATAGGAACACTCATACCCTGCTGGTGGAACTGCAAACTAGTGCAACCTCTATGGAAAGTAGTATGGAGATACCTCAAAGAGCTAAAAGTAGAACTACCATTTGATTCAGGAATCCCATTACTGGGCATCTACCCAAAGGGAAAAAAAGACATTCTATAAAAAAGACATCCATATGAGAATGTTTATAGCAGCATCATTCACAATTGGGAAGATGTGAAAACAACCCATGTGCCCATCAATACATGAGTGGATTAATAAAATGTGGTCTGTGTATACCATGGAATTCTACTCAGCCACAAAAAACAATGGTGATCTAGCACCTCTTGTATTATCCTGGATAGAGCTGGAACCCATTCTACTAAGTGAAGTATCACAAGAATGGAAAATAAGCACCACATGTACTCATCATCAAATTGGCATTAACTGACCAACACTTAAGTGCACATATAGTAGTAACATTCACTGGTTGTCAGGCAGGTGGTAGGGGACGGAGGGGATGGGTATGCCCACACCTAATTGATGCGATATGCACCATCTGGGGGATGGACATGCTTGAAGCTCTGACTTGGGTGGGGCAAAGGCAATATATGTAACCTAAACATTTGTACCCCCATAATATGCTGAAATAATAATAAAAAATAGTACACAATTACATTTATAGTTCCAGAGTTTTCTAAATAACTGGACCTTCCGCAGCACTGCCCCACATTGTCATGGTTTTCCCTATTTCTAATAAGCTGTTTACTGGTCATGCCTTTATTTGAGTTTTCTTTCTTCACAGTGGGAGAAAATCTTTGGTCTACTGCCTAATGTAATGAGTTAACTCTCTCCCCACCAGCAAGTGTCCTCTGTGTTTCCCACAATCTAGGGACTAAGGACAGAAGTGAACAGCAGCATCCTTCTTCTCCATCCTCCTCATGAGCTGCCTTGAAGAAGATACTATTAATAACAGCAGCGCCTGTTGCACCTGGAAAATTGTTAAGATCTATCAGAGCTCTTGTACGCTTATTCAAACCCGAACGTGCAAGAAAAGAAAAAAAAATGTAAGAGAGAATCAAATTAGAGTGTCCCTAGATCTGGGGCAAAGAAGAGTCAAGGCATCCACTTGAATTCTATCAGGAAACCTAAATCTATGGCTTATCTTGATACCAAATATCGAACAGAGAAAGTTGAAAGTGACAACAGAATAAATCAAGACACTTAGCTTTTATGTCTTTGGCTTCTATCACTGGATTCCACTTGACTGTGTGGTTAGAGGGTTCAGTTCCAAAAAGAACCAATAAAAGGAATTTTATTCAACCACCGATGATAGAGCAGAGAGTTTTCACCACCTTATCTCTGTAACATTCTAAATTCTGTGTTTTAGCTTAGCTGCTTCCTAAGAAAAATCATTCTTAACCCAGGAGTAAATAATTCTAAAATAATACCACTAATGTCTTGTTGTTTAAATTTAAATAGGCCACCATCCTCAGAATATGCAATATCTGTGAAATAGCTGACATTTTTACCCATTACCCTCTGCAACATTCTTTTTTCCTGGGTTTCCTGACTGTACACTTTCCAAGTAACTCATTGATGACTCATGTTATGCCTCTCATTTTCAGACTCATTTTCTGTCATCAGATCCTTTTCCAAATTTCTTAAAAAGAGGCTTTCCCCAAGCATCTGATGAAGTCTCTCTTCCTCTTGTTCACTACTGTCTCTCAGTAATTTCCTTCACTCACACATCTTTGCCTCTCAACCAAAAGTCTCTCCAAGGCCTCAGGCCTCAAATATGAATTATGTGCTTGAACAGTCCATCTACCTAAAATTAAAATTCTCTGCAGAACCTTCAAAATCAACCTGCCTAAAAGCAAATTCATCAGTTTCTCCTCCCGATTTCCTTATGTCTGTTAATGGTCACCAAAACTCAAATTTTTGTAGATATCTCTGATCCTTCTCTCTTCGTTGCCTCTAGAATTAATCTGTGACTACGTTCATTTGATTCCATATCCAATTTTTTTTTTACATTCATATTCTTTACTTCGTTCCTTCTGACACTGGTCCTATTTAGGCCAACATTTTGTTTATTTATACAATGAACAACTGTGGAGAGCTTACTAATGCATGATACAGTCCCTGACCTTAAGGAGCTTACATCTCAGTAGAGGTGTTACACATGTAGACATATACTGAGAATGATGTTAGAAGAGAAGTACGTATGGGATGTGAGGGATACTCACTGTAGAAATGGTTAATTCTGCCCTGGAGAAATGGAGTCTGGGTTAAGTTTCTCATGGACTAGTATAATATGGCTTACTAACTAGTCCCAGCTTCAACACCAATGTCTCTCTCCTTCAATCTGTTCTTTCCACTGCTATCCTACACTTGGTTGGTGATCCACAATTTTCTTAAGCACAATAACTAAGATTGGAATGAGTAGAGAAGAGTAATTTGAGTAGGAGGGATCACTGGAGTAGAATAAAACAGAAGAGGCAGGTACCAGTTAGGAGACCACAGGGGTAACCCAGGAAAGAAAGATGAGTAAGATGGAGTAAGAAAGTGTCCATAGTGAAGATAGATGTGAGTTGAGTCAACATGCCTTAGGGACAAATTCTTAGGGAAAACATTCTTGGAGAATATTTAAGGGAATAATAATGACTTCCAAGTCTCTAGGGTAACTATAGTGGATGTTAAGTTACTGATAGAAGAAATTCAGTAGGAGGAATAAGAAATGGTGGGGAGGAGGGAAGGAGGGAAGGATGGATGGATAGATAGAAGGAGGGGCACAGAGAAAGAGGAACAGAGGGAGAAAGAGAGAGAGGGAGAGAGAGAGACATCAAGCCACCCAACAGACCACCAAAACTGAAAGGGAGCCCAGTCATACTCCAGAGAATGGGTATCATAAGATCACACTATTCCTAGAAGGAAGAGACAGTCTATTTTAATTCTATTTGATATTAATATATTTAGATACCATTTTACCTTGTACCTGAATTCTTAGACTATTCATCCATATATGCTTCTTATAACCAATTAACCAAAATAGAAACTTCTGCCAAATTATTCTAGTGACAGCATATATTTGTGGCCTTAATCTGTTACATTCCCTTTGAGCACTTCTTTGACCTCATGACTCTCTTTTATCTTTCCTAAGAAATTGAACTGAAAGAACTCAGGGCAGGAATTATGACCATGTATGAAGTAAGCATTTAACAAGCACTCAAATAATCAGAAGTGCTATAAATATGTCCCACTATATACTAAAATGCATGCCCCTTGGGAGCTCTAACCAAATTCTGAAAAACAGTATTAACTGAATTATTAAAATGCTGAAATAATTAACATAATAAAGTCTGGTGGTGATGATTATTTTGATAGTGATGATGACAATAGATGGCAGTGATGATAATGAAAGAGGAGGAGGAAGACGAGGAAGTGGTGGAAGAGAAGAAAAATACAGTAGTGAGTAAGGCACTAACAATATTTTATCTTTAGAGAAATTTCAAAACAACGAGAGGAAACAATAACAAAAAGAATAGAAAAGCAAAGAGCATCCACCCCATTGATTTGAGATATTTTTTATATTTCACACTTCCTGGAAATAAATTTAATTAAATACAGTAGGATCTATTACAAATCTGGCCTACTGTTGAGAGCCCAGAATACAGAATATAGACTACATATTTATAGGAACATAGAACTTGAAGAAAAACCTCTTGTAAAGATACTGAAACTTTCCTTCTTTGATTTCTATAACATGTAATTTACTTTTTCTTCCCTTATTTTATTAATATGAGTGTTCCCTAAGTTTCAGACTTAATATCGCCACCCTTTTTTCTCTATACTTTTCTTGTCAGAGCTCATACACATCCCCAGTTCTAACTCTTTTCTCTATGCAGGGGACTCCTATATATATCTGTGCCAGCTTTGGTTTTCCTCTATGTTCAGACTCAAATCTCCAATGATTATCTGAGAATTTTTCATTTTCTATTAGGTCAAAATATTTCAAAAGACAAAATCATCATCTTGCCTACAAACCTGCTCCCTTTCCTGGCCTCCTGTCTTTTGGATACCATGTCCTTTCTCACTATAAACCCCATTTTATTGCTCTTATTACAACAAAACTCTTCCAAAACCTGATTTCCATCAGTTCCACATGTACCATTCTCTTCTCAACCCACTTCAAATTAGTCTCTTGCCTACAAAGTGGTTCGTGGCTTGCCAGAACCAATAGTTAATTTTCATTTCCCTTGACCTCTCAGCACTCTCTTTTGCTTGCAATATTTATGTCTCAATGCCTTTTAAGATTCCACACTCTCTTGTGTTCCTATCTACCATTATAACCTCTCTCCTTCAGTTCCCTGTATTGGCTTCTCCTCTATAAAACTACTACCTGTTGAGAACCCCAGAGTTCTTTCTTTGGCCCTCTTCTTTGTACCAATTACACCTTGGGAGTCTGAATATTTTAAATCTTACATATGTGTTGATGATGCTCAAAGTTATACCTCTAGCCATAGATCTTCTCTGATCATCAGAGTCATATCTCCAACTGTCTTCTTGATATTTCCACTCAACAAGGCTTGAGTAGAACAATATCAACAAGGCTTGATATTTCCACTCAAAGCTTTTAAACTACACACGACTAAATGGACATATGGATTCCACCTCCTCCAAGCCCACTTTTCTCAAGCATCCCCACTTAGATAATGTTACTAACAGTTATCCAAAACCTTGAAGATATTATGGAGTCATTGACATTGCTGTCTGAGTAGCTTTAACCCTTCGTCTCCTGGCAAAAGATAGGACTGTATTCTTGGCTACCTTGTGGAAGACGGAGTTATGTGATTACTTGGCCACTTAGTTTTGAGCAGAGTGATATGTGTCATTTCCAGGCCAAACATTTAATCATTCTTGGTGTGAAAACCTTTAAATTTTTCTTTTCCCTTTTCCATGCCTATCAGCAATGTTCTGGTTAGTGGCTTCCCTGTCATCCCACGTCCTAGAGTAAGAACAAAAACTAAGCAAAGCCACCAGCCAACACACAAAGGACGTGTAGTGTTAGCAAAAAATAAACCTCTTTTGTATTAAGCCTCTGAGATTTTGGAGTAGTCTGTTGCCAAAACACAGCCTAGTTTACCTTGACTGATAAAGATACCCTCAATTACTCACCTCTCACATGCAATAAATCCTACTCGTTCTACCTCCAAAATCAATCCCATCCCCATCCATGTCTTATCATCCCATTGCTATTTCTCTAATCCACATTGATATATTATATTTACTTGCTTTGGCAACAGCAGCAGCATCTACCTGACTTCTGTCTCTACAAGTGCACACTATGCTCTATCCTCCATAGAACAACCAGAGGGATCTTTCTAAATGCATATCAGTCACTCCCTTGCTAAAAAGTGCCTGATAGCTTTTCAGTGTAACCAGAATAAAATCCAAACTTTTGGATTAAAGGCTTTTCATAAACTGGCCTTCCTTAATTTCTTGTTTTTCATATCTCTTGAATTCAACAGGCACCTGTGTCTCAGATCTTTGCATCTGCTGGTGTTTCTATTTCTTATCCAGCAAGCCTCAGTTCCTATCACCTCAACTCTCTGAAATGATATCTCCTACTCTCTCATCATGCTTTGTTTCCTCTCCATAGCACTCACATCACCATATATAATTGAGATTTGATTGCATGTTCTTTGTTTCTACTTACTAGAATATATGAAAGCAAGGACTTCTGTTATTGTCACTGTTATTGTTTACTACTGTATGTTTAGGCTTAGCAGAGAGCTATGTCCAGTGAGCTAGAAGTGAACATGGAGAATTCTGCAAATCTTTGCTATATTTCTAGTTCCCTAAGCATCAAGGAGTCTGCTGAGACTTTGGAGTCCCTTGGAGGATCCAAGTCTTTAGACTTTTGGATTCTTTGATTTTGATTATTTGGGTCAGATATATCTTACTTACACATACAAAGGTGCACATATGTACTTGTAATATACACATACAAAAGCATGTACAGCATTGGTGTTAGTGTATGCACATTATTAAGTTGGGTGTTACCAGCTGGGTTTCTCAAGATGAGGGAGGCTCTTGGTGTCCAGCCCAATTCATTCTTATCCCCTCTTTCCAACCCCAAACCCCGCTTTCCAGGAAGCATCTTCTTTTCCAACATTGTGCTCCCCCATCACTGCAGATGATTAATGGCTATTTCCATCTGGGAGTGAGATGCTGTCTTGGCAGAACCCAGGAGTTTCTGACAAGTTCTGATTAAGTCTTTTGTTCCAATAAAGAACTATAAAGTCATTCCAGAGAAATGGCACACTGGGAAATAACAGTTTCTGCTATTGCCAAGAGAACACACTCATCATTCATTTATCTATCCACTCATTAGTCAAATATATGTGGAAGCCATGCCAGAGAAGAAAAATAAATTATTCATTCAACAAACATTTATTGAGTGAATACTATGTGCCAGAAGCTGTTGCAAAGTAGACAAAACAGATGAAGACTTACCATTATGGACTGTAAAACCTAAATGGATGGGGCAAATAAAGAAGAGGATTTATAGTATGTCAGTTGAGGATAAGCAAGCTAAGCAGGAGAGAGTATGCAGGGATGGGGTGGAGGCTTGTATCTATTTACACAGGGTAGCCAGGCAAGGCCTATACAACACTGACTTTTCTGCAAGGCCTTGAAAATATGTGAGAGAAAGTCACATAGACATTTAGGGAAAGAGAATCCCAGACAGATAGATGACAGCAAGCACAAAAGTCTTAAGCAGTCATGTGAATAGCATGTTCAAAGACCATGATGAAGGCTAATGTGGTTGGATCAGGGTGAAACAAGGAGGAGCAACTTGAGATGAGGGTAGAGAGGGGCAGGGGCCAGATCCAGTTCTTAGGCCGCTAAGAACCTGAGCTCCGCTTCCTTGCAAGATGGAAAGCCACTGGAGGGTTTTGAGCAGAGAAGCGTGTATCTTTCCCTTAGGTATTAAGAGGAATACTCCAGCTGCTAAGGAGCTGTAGACTTGGGAGAGAGGAAGAACCAGGGGCAAAAACAGAAGCAGGGGGAGCATTTAGAAAGCTGTTGTACCACATGTACTCGCTATTAAATTGGAACTAACCAATGAGCACATGTGCATAGAAGGAAGTATAATTCAATGGAAATCAATCGTAGGGAGAGGGAAAGTGGGGATGGGCAAAACCTACCTACAGGGTAGAATGAACACTATCTGGGTGACAGGTACACTTATGGCCCTAACTTAAGCATTACAAAAGCAATCCTTGTAACCAAAACCATTTGTACTCCTATAATACTTTGAAATAAAAATAAATCAATTAATTAATTAAAAAAAAGATGGGTGTTGCAGCAATCTAGTGAGAAAAGATGGTAGCTTGGACCAGGGTGTCACACCACAGCCTCCCCTCATGCCCAGATCACTTTAATGACTCCTCCTACTGTGGTCCCAAAGCACTGAGGCAATGTCTTGCTAAAGCACTTCTCAAACTGCATTATAACTCTTAGTTTACTTGTCTGTTTCCCTACCAGAGTTAAAGCTCTTCAATAAAAAAGACATGTTTTAGCTGCTTTTTTGCCTTTGCCTTTACACGTTAGATGCAAAAACAAAAACAAAAAACAAACACGAATCAATAAGCCTGAGATATGTAAAACATAACACAAGTCAACTTACTTATTAGCAAAATCAGTATAATTTACACAAATTCAGCTTTCCACATTCTAGGAAAAAAATGAGAGGAAGTAAGAGAATCTTCTATTTACCACCTAACCCTTTTCCTCATTCCCAGTAGACGTGGCCTTGTGTGTCTTGGAAAAGAGTGTCTCAGCAAAATGCAAAGCAAAATCAACAATGCTAATTCTTGGTGTTAGAGCTTTTGAGGGTCCCAGACGTTTAGGAGCAGTTCAAAAGCCTTGTCAAAGCTAAATTTGACTCTAAGCACTTTTTTTTAACCTCCTATTCCAATTTCAGGATGTAATCTCCACATAACTTGTGACTCTATTGTGCTACCCCTCAAGGAGATTCCATTACTCCATACAGCTAGGGCCTGCTTGAAATACGTGCAGAAGATCCCAACTGTTAGATTCTGGCTTCCTTCCGAGGTCTTCCAACTCCAAGGTAAATATGGTTAACACAGTCAGAAAACAGAGGCCCCTAAATGCAATCCAGTCCATTATTAAAGCCTAGGGGACAAAGGATTAGGAAGCGAACAAGACCCCCAAGTAGAAAAATGAGAATCTTTATTTAATGGTTATTGAGCATTATGCATCCTTCAGAGTTCTCTAACAAGTAAACCATCCTTAAAAATTGTTCACATAAGTATTGCTGGTGTGATTAAGATGTCTTTCCAAATTTTAGCAGGGAATCATCAATCTAAGATATGACAGAATAAACAACAAATTTGGATATCTGAATATACTAATATCATAAATTATGAAGCCAATCATGACAAAGTATTCTGTTGATCAATAAAGAATTCCAAAAGAAGGACACCTGGAAAGTAAACTTTTGTCAGTCTGAAGACACTCCTTTTCCTGACATACAAAATTCTCAACAACTTGGCGCCCAGCTACCTTAACCACATGTAAAGTTCCTCCCCCTCCTAGAACACACTCATCGCCACTGATACAGTGGGAACTGCAGCGTCTCCCTCTATCTATGAGAAGTCCAACCACCTGTCAGTACCTATTTGTCTGTATTTTTTTATTTTCACTTTAAGCTGCCCTTCTGTATTCTGCTTTATAAGGTTGGAACACTCTGTAGTGGAAAAAGGATAGGTCAGTGTGTTTTCCTATAGCCTAAAAAAAAAATATCTCTAAAATGGACTAGTACCTCTTGCTCTGATTTCATAACTCAAGCAGTAGACTGGAGCTGACCACAAGCAAATCCAGGTGCATGACTTTCACAGGTATAAGGAAAGGGGTGCTCTGGATTATTCACACATTTTTCATTCTTGAGAGAGCAGTGCTGTCCAGTAGAAAAATAAGGGAAATCACACATGTAATTTTATATTTTCTAGTGGCTACATCTTAAAAAAGTAAAAAGAAACAGGTGAAATTAATTTTAATAATACATTTTGTCTGACCTAATATGTCCCAAATTTTATTTCAATGTGGAATTAACATAAATCATTCTTTGATAAATTATTTATAAGCTGTTTTACATTTTTTGTATGCAGTCTTCACTATCCAGTGTGATTTACATTTATGATGCACCTCCATTCAGACCCAGGTCCATTTCAAGTGCTCAGCAGCCAGATGTGGCTTGTGGCTACTGTATTGGACTGCAAAACTCTGGAATTATTTTCCTTCATGGTAACTTAATGTTGGTATTCTGGTATATTACTAAGTCACTAGTAAATTTTTCTTAGTCTGCAAAACAGCTCCTCACTTTCCATATCCTTGATGAACAGCTAGTGAGGAAGTGGAGCATAATGGCTGTGATCCTGGACTCTGGAGCCAGACTGTGGATTTTAATTCCAGTTCTAACCCTTAACTAGCTGCATGGCCTTGGGCAAGCTGTCTTTGTCCTTTGGGTTTCTTCTTTCTCCCTCCAGCCCCCAGGACAGTGTAGAATCTGTCTCCCATTGTTAGCATTAGGACTAAATGAGTTTATATGTGTCAGCATTTAGGATACAGCTTAGCATATAGTAAATGCTCAGTTAATGGCGATTATTATTAGCTAAAATTGAAGTTCTGCAGCTGCAGGGCTGAGGACCAGACTATGGCTGAGCTAATTCCACAAGGGTACAGGCAGCTGCCTCACTAAAGCTCAGGCTCAAACAATCTAGTGACTGTCAGACTTTCACATTTGGTTCTTTCGGGCCCTTGCCTGTTTCCCTCAGTGTGAGTACCTGCCTGTCTTGCTGCCCCTGCACCAACCATCTCTACTGCTGATGCTTTGTGATGCTGACAAGCTCGCACCATCCGTGCTCTGGAGGAGAACTGGACGGAGCTGTGAATGCACAGACAACTGGAACAGAATCCACCGAGAATGGAAAACCAGCTAGAATTAACCAGCTTAAGAGTATGACTCATGGATTGAAGGAAAGACTATGTCCTGATCTTCAACACATATTTTATCCAGCATGGCTTCCATCTCTGTCACTGATAAGAGGATGCACGTGGGATAGGAATGGGGATTAAGCAGGAGAACCCCCTTAACATGTCCTACAAATCAGTCAGCTGCTTTGGGGGGCCCAGTCACTTTCCTTTGGGCTCAAACAATTAATAAAAGAAGCCAAGCCCAATCCTTGCTGAAAATTCACCACCTGGGGATGATTTAGGTCCTAAAGAAGTAAAAGCACTTCTGTCTCCTCCTCTGCCATCATCAGGAAACCAGAAGTCTCCCAAGAACCATTTACAACCACTGACCTGAAGTAGCTCACTGATTTTGGAGACTGAAAGTATGCAGAGGGCCTTGCTGTAAAGATTCGAGCAAACCCCAGTTCTGATTCCTGCTTATTTCTATTTTTTTTTCTCTTATGCTATTCGTGCCTGTGTGGAAATGGATTTTCTAGAACACTGCAAAACTGGAAGCAAGGCCATTTGTCCAGGATATCTGCACATGGACTCCGACTGCCCCTACAGATGAGGATGTCACCTTGCTATGCTACTTTTTGGGCCAAGAACCAACAGATTCAAGTGTTCAAACACATTCCTTTAAATGGACATACATAATCAGCATCAATTATTTCAGAATGAGATGGATGCCCCAATCACATAAGGCAGTGTCACAGAAAGAACTGAGCCTTCCAGAAAGATTTGGAAGGACTTAACTCCCCAATGGACAGTGTCTCTAGTCTGTACCACCTGCTTGCTTCTCTGGAAGGTTCTGGGTGCCAAGTGAAGCTGTATTAGGAAATACTATATCTGTTCCTTTCCTGTGTGGCCACTATATTTCTCATAATACTTGTATCCCTGGGCAATTAACTCAGAAATTAAATGAAGTGTGTGTTTATGGTCTCCTACTGCCAAGCCATAGTCCACTTAAAATACTAGGGTATGAATTTAGGGTACACTTCCTCAGATAGTAGACAAGCTGGCTCAGGAGGTAGCTAATCCACCTCTGGCTGAAACCAGAGCAGTGAGGCTCTCAGGGTAGGTCCTTTAAACCTGGGAAAGTCACTTAACATCTGAAAAGAAGAGGGATAGCAATAGGCAAAAACTTCAAAAATCGAGTTGTTCATGTAAGTTGATGAAACCAAAATGCTCCTCTCTCAGTTGCTATAAATCAAGGAACTAATTACAATAAGATGGATGATTACATACATATACAAGCTACAGAGGGAAGGGACTAGCAGGAAAAAAGGAATCAAATTCCAAACTCGGAATTTACTGGAAAAACTAGTCTTTATGTTGGTAATTCAAATGCAGCGAACTCAAAATCCCGTATCACAGTATATACTCAAGAACCTATCATCCCTCTTGTTTTGTAATCAATTCATGACACTTTACAAACAGGATCCAACCCAGATCTTCAGCCTAATCTCCTACCTTTCTCCCCATATAGGCCCCATGTTCTAGACACACTCAAATCCTTGTTTATAGAAAATAACATGAATGCTCCCACTCCTGTATATTTGGCTTAGGCTAATTCCATTAGTGGAATATTCTTTACTTATCTGTTCTGTCTGGCAAAATCCTGGCCAACTTTCAAATTCTAGCCCCTTTAAACCTTCTCCAAGCAAAATATATTGTTCCTTCCTCTTGGATGACATGATTTTCTTTAAAGACTTTATATTAAATTAAAACACACATTTGGAATAGTATACAAATCAGAAGTCAACAGCTCAAGTAATTTTCAGAGTAATCATCTTTATGCACTCACCATCCATATCAAGAAATAAAACACCAGCACCCTAGTAGCCTCTTATCCCCAATCATGCTGCTGTTCTTCAGAAAAAGCTGAGTCCTAACACTGCAGATTAATTTAGCCTGCTTTATACTTCATATAAAAGGAAAACTAAAATAGGTATACTTCTGGGTCTGGTTTATGTTATTCAATATTGCTTGTGAGATTTATCTATGTTGTTGTACATAGTTCATTCATTTTATTGTTGTATAACATTATATCTTGTGAGTATAACACTATTTGTTTATTCCATTGCTCAAGGCCATTTGGGTTGCTTCCAGTCTGAGACTATTTTAAGTAATGCATTTATGAACATATTTATATACATAGAATTGTGTGCATATGTCTGCATTTCTGTCAGCATATTCCTAGGAGTAGAATCATAGGGGATGCTTACGATCAGTGTTAATAGGTGTCAGAGTATTTTCCAAAACTCTTGTATCAATTTTCACAAAATTCTTGTATCAATCCCAGTTTATGAGTGTTTCTGTAGCTTCTCATTCTCTTCAACACTTGACTTTTCCAGTTCTTTTTGATATAGCCATTCTGTTGAGTATGTAGTGGTATTATAATGTCTTTTAATTTACATTTCCTCGTGGCTAATGTGGTTGAACATTCTTTAGATGTACATTGGCCAATTAGATATACTCACTTGTGAAGTGCTTGTTTAACCTGTTAAGTTTCTTGCTCAATTTAAAAAAAGCACTGACTTTTTTTCTAATTGATTTAAAAGAGTTCTTTATAAATTCTGGATCACAGGTTGTTGTTACTTATATATACTGCAAATACCTTCTGCCACTCTGGAACTTACTTGTTTATCTATTGGCTGTGTCCTTTAATAGGCTTAATTATAATGTAGTCACAGTGTTTCAGTCCTTTCCTTCATAGTTAGCATTTTTTGTGACCTGCTTCAGATTTTTTGCCTATGAAGATTTTTCATCTCTCTTTACTTCTAGATGCTTTATTGCTTTGCCTTCTACATTTAGGTCTACAGTTCTCTTAAACTTGATTTATGTGCATGGTATGAGGCTGAAGTCAATATTACTTTTTTCCATAAAAATATCCATTTGACCAAGAACTATACATTGAAAGAGTTTACTTCCCCTGATCACAAAGGTGATCAGGCAGGATCACCTTTGATATAATTTACGTTCCATATACATGTGGTCTAGTTTCTGGATTCTCTGTCCCATTGGTCTATTTCTCTAATCTAATGCCAACATCGTGCTATTTACTAAGTATTTGGAAGAATTCACCTGTGAACACATATGGCCAGGAGTTCTCCTTGAAAGGAACTTTGTTTACAAATTCAACTTCTTTTGATAGATTTTCCATTCATTCTTTTGACAGTTTTTCTTATTAATCATAATTTTTGTTTTATTTTACCAATTTTCCAGACATCTCAAAGTATTTAGAACCCTTTGGCTCCCTTTTACCCACTTTCTTACTTTTCAGCTATTTTTGTCATTTTTTAAAATTCCAAATATGTTTGAAACCTTATCAGATATTGTAACTTTATACTATTAATAATTATTTAGATTTACACATCCTATTGCTGTTTATTCCTTCTTGCACGTCCATGCTTCCACCTGAGATCTTCTTTCTCTGCTTACAGAAATACCTTTAGTCTTTCAAAGCAAATATGCCAATAATAAATTTTCTTATTTGTTTGTAAATATATCTATTTTTTATTTTTAAAAGAATATTTTCACTGATTATAGGATTCTAACAGAGGGAGCATTTTTTTTTTTTTTTTTTTTTTTTGCATTTTGAAGATGTTATTCTTGTCTGGCTTTCATCATTTCTTTTAAGAGGTCAACTTTAAGTTTTACAGTTGTTTCTTTGATGGTAGTACATCTTTTTCTCTAGTTGCTTTTCAGAGTTTCTCTCTGTGGTTTGTTGTCAGCAGTTGTAGATGTGTTTTTGTATTTATCCTGCTTGCTCTTCCTAGCAATTCTTAATCGGTGACTAGATATCTTTTTTCCATTTTGGAAAATTCTCAGAGAATTCATCATTGACTATTATTTCTTCTCTATTCTTTCCCTCTAGTCCTCTGACACCAATTTAATGGATACCTTTTACTGTGTTGCATATCTCTTTTCTTCTCTTTTTAAGTTTTCATCTTTCTTTTCTCCCCACTGTGTATATTTTCTGTGATCTGCCTTCTAGATAACAATTTTTTCTTCAGTTGTGTCTTATGTTTTTCAACATATCTGAGTCTTTAATTTTAAATATTACTTTTCATTCTAGAATTTCCATTTGATACTTTTACCTAGACCCTAGTTCTCAGCCAAAATTCTCTATCCTGTTCTTGATATTTATCACATATATTTAAAATTCTGTTTTTGATATGGCTCTACTATAGGTTACTCCTATAATCAGTTTTTTCTCTTAATTTTTTAGTACCTGGTTTATCTCCTGGTATATTTGACAATAGTTAATTAACTGCTCAACCCTGTGTATAAAAACCAAAAATAAATCATTTGAGGCTCTAAATAATCTTTTCTCCTATAGCAAGGAAATATTTTTGCTTCTAGCAGGAAGTTAGAATAGTGGTAGATCATTTTAATCCACCGTGAAGCTGAAGTGATTCACAGCCAGGGTTAATTTGATCAGGTCCCATTTATTTATTTTTATTGTTGCTGTGATTGTTTTGGAATTTTTTTCATAAATTCTTTGCCTTGGCTTATGTCTATAAGAATTTTTCTAAAATTTTCTTCTTGAATTCTTATGGTTTCATGCCTTAGGTTTAGGTCTGCCCAGCCAAGGAAACTATCATCAGAGCAAATAGACAACCTACAGAATGGGAGAAAATATTTGCATGTTATACATCCAATAAAGGGCTGATAACCAGAATCTATACTGAACTCAGGAAAATTGGCAAGAAAAAAAAAATCAAACAACCCCAGTAAAAAGTGGGCAAGGGGCACAAACAGAAACTTCTCAAAAGAATACAGACTAATGGCCAAAAAGCATACGAAAAAATGTTCAACATCTCTAATCATCAGGGAAATACAATCACAACCACAATGAGATATCACTTACCTCCAGTGAGAATGGCTTTTATCAAACAGTCCCCAAACAACAAATGTTGTCATGGATGCAGAGAGATAGGAACACTCATACACTGCTGATGGGACTGCAAACTAGTACAATCTCTATAGAAAGTAGTATGGAGATACCTCAAAGAACTAAAAGTAGAACTACTATCTGGCCCAGCAATCCCACTACTGGGTATCTACCCAAAGGGAAAAAAGACATTCTATTAAAAAGACATCTGCACTAGAATGTTTACAGCAGCACAATTCACAATTGCAAAGATGTGGAAACAACCCAGGTGCCCATCAATACATATGTGAATTAATAAAATGTGGTATATGTATACCATGGAGTACTACTCAGCCATATAAAAATGGCAAACTACTTACTGTATTATCCTGGATGGAGCTGAAGCCCATTCTTTTAAGTGAAGTATCACAAGAATGGAAAAACAAACACCACATGTACTCACCATTAAATTGGTACTAATGGATCAACACTATGTGCACATGTGGAAGTAATATTCATAGGTTGTTGGGCAGGTAGGAAGGGAAGGAGAGGATGGACAAACTAACACCTACCGTATGTGGTATGTACTGTCTAGGGGATGGGCACACCTGTAGTTCTGACTTGGGTGGTGCAAAGGCATTTTACGTAACCAAAGCATTTGTACCTAAACTCTGAAATTAAAAAAAAAAAAATCATAAAAAGCCAGATTTAAGTCTCTGCGGGAATTGGTCTATTTGTGTTAGCTGTTATTCCTAGGTTGTATCCCACTGGAGGGTCACAAATGAAAACTTGAGGTCTTTATCAGGGCCCTCCTTCTTGGACAGATCTGCACTCAATTTTTGTGTTCTAAGTTCCATGAGACTACTGAAAGTTCTTCTCCAAGTTCTCAGCCTCTTTATCACCACTTTCTGCTTAACCTCTTGGAAAGTGTCTTGCAGAAAAAATATATGCTGTGTTTTGGTCCCACCTCCTCTTCATGCTCCCTTCTGTATTCTCAGGAGCTTGGCTTAAAGTCCTCTCACCTTGGTAAATCACTGCTGTCTTAAGATTGGTCATTTTTATGCCTTTCCCAGATTTTTCTAGTTATTCTTAGTGTCTCAGAGCCACTCTGATACAAACTTATCCATCATAACTAGAATTCTCCCATAGCATTTTAAACATCTTTCTAATATAGCACATTTATACTTCATCAAATTACTATAATTATTTTCAACCTACTTGCCAATATTTTTCACTGGTCTGTGAGCCCCATGAAGGAAGAAGCCATTCTACATTAATTGTGTATGCCTATGGCTGGCACAGTGCTTAACACATAATAGATATTTAATACACGTTGGCTAAACTGAATTGAATTAAAATGGAGACAGATACAATGAGAGCATCACCAAGGGAAAAATGGATTTCTAGCTTCTTAACACTACTTTTGAAAATGAAATGAAATTTTCTCATAAAAATTACATATTTCTAATGGTTTTCAGCCTTTGCTTCAACCTCTCTTTCTATGCACTTGCATTTTTAAAATGACCACTCCATGCTGTGATTTCTTTCTGTGCTTTTCTGTGTCTCTATCTCCATCTTCCTATTTTCAATCATTGAGCATAAGACATATTTATAATACAAATTCTTGCTGCAGTCAAAATGTATAGAACTTAATAGAAGAATATAGATATACAGTTGGCCCTCCATATCTGTGGGTTCTGCATCCACAGATTCAATGAACTGCAGATAAAAAGTATTCAGAAAAAAATTGCATCTGTACCGAACATGTACAGATTTGTTTTTCTCATGATTTCCTAAACAATATAGCATAACAACTACTTACACAGCATTTACATTGTGTTAGATATTATAAATTATCTAGAAATTATTTAAAGTATACAAGGAGGGTGTGCCTAGATTACATGCAAATACCATGCCATTTTACATCAGACACTTCAGCATCTGTAGATTTTGGTATTCAAGGGAGGTCCTGGAACCAATCCCCATGGATACTGAGGGATGACTATAAATGATTTCATGTGCATACATATATATTATATATAATATGGATTAGACATTCTTACTGTTACTTTTCAACTTAAATGTATTAATTAAAACCAAAGAGAAATAGGGATCCCACCATTTAACTATGGAATCTCAAAATGCTATATTGACTCAAAAGCTGATAGAAACCAGATCTCAGAGCTGAACCAGGAGTGGGATATCTTCTACCTGATCATCATTTTATCTCCAGCTCCTGGCATATATAGCAATGTTGAATACATAGTTATTTGATAAATTAATCATTGAATGCTCAGAAGTTTATTCAGGCTCAATAATTCAATGATCTCAATTCATCCTTGTCAAACTACTGCTTCAGTTTGTCTATAAGACCCTGGCAGCATCACACTTCACTTCCCACTCACAAAGAAAAGAAGCAAAGCTGACATCGCTCTTGACAGAAAAATCTCAATGTACTTACTCTGAAACATTTAGTAGTTTTCTATACACTTGTATGTTATCAAAATTAATTCATCAAATTGAAATTAATTAAATAATTCAGGGCAGGGGCTTTGTCTATGACACAGTTGGGCCTTCAGGCTAAGCTGCATGATGTAGGGGCTTTTCATTATTATACAACCATCAAAATATTTTAACTATTGTAAAAAAATGTAAGAAAAAGACTCACACACAAAAGGGTCCACACTAATAGCAGTGGTAGAGTAGGTCAACTATATAGACCACAAAGACCATATGATGAAACTTTGTGACATTCTGTGACAGGAATCATTGGTCTGATTTGATCACACATTTTAAACTCTAAGGAGAACACAAGGATTTCCTATCTACCCATCAACACCCCAGAAGGGGGAAGCCTAACATGGGTAAAGAATGAATGCATTCAGAGAACATTTTTTCCTATGAAAACAGCCATTTCTAACAGTCTTGGTGCCTTTATTTTCTGTTGCTGCAGGAATCACATCTGCTTTGGGGATGTGGCTGTGTTTTGCTTTATCTTCTGAAGGATAGTACAGCCCTGTGATCTTCTCATACATCCTGACATTTTTGAAAGAGTACATGTGAGCTACTGAGGTTGGGGTAATAAAATTCTGTAAGGACTGGAGAACTACAACAGTTTAAAATTGAAAAGACAGCAAGTTGCTGCTGATAAAGACGAGACCAGCTCCAAACTGACACTTGAATGGGAAGCGTCTCACTGGGGCATAGTAGAATAAGAAATGAGGTAGGCAATGTGCAATTTATGCACGCGTGAAGTCTCTGCATTCTCAATAGGAACAAGAAATTTGAAACGGAAGAGGATTTCAGGCATGTGTTTTGCAAGGTAAATCTGGTTCACACTATATTGAGTTGGCTTATAATATAGTATCTGGTTTACTGGCAATACCAGAAATTGTCAAGGATGTAAGGAAATTGGAATGTATATATTGCTGGTGGGAGTATACATTTGTATATTGCTTTGGAGCACAATTTGGCAATATCTGGTAAAGTTAGATACATCCAGCTTATGACCCAGCAGGCAATTGCAATTGTGCAATTGCAATAGGTATATGTCCTCCATAAAGTTTGGCACAAATGTTGATTAAAAAAATGTACAAGAGTGTTCACTATCCTTAACTATAATATTGAAAAACTGGAAACAGTATAAATGTATACACTAGAAGGGGCAAGAGTAAGTGAAGTAAAACATGGAACATTAAATAAGAGTTAACATGATTGAATGAAATCTATTTGAATTAACATAAAAAAATCTTGAAAAAGTTATGTTAAAAAATCAGCTATGCAAAGATATGTATAGTAAGATACCATTTATATAAATTTTAAACACTCAAAGTATAATATATACGGTTTAAGGGCAAAAACACATGCAGGTATACCTTGAAAATATTGTGAGTTCAGTTCCAGACCACCACAATAAAGTGAATATCACAATAAAGTGAATCTCACAATTTTTGGCTTCCTAATATATATACATATAGGCTATGTAAACATATATATGTGGGCTATGTTTACACTATATTGTAGTCTATTAAATGTGAAATAACATGTCTAAAATCATATTGTACATACCTTAATTAAAAAGTACTTTATTGCTAAAAAATGCTAACAGTCAACTGAGCCTTCAGCAGTTCATAATGTTTTTGCTGGTGGAGGGTCTTGCCTTGATGTTGATAGCTGCTGATTTATCAGGGTGGTAGTTGCTGAATGCTGGTGTGACTATGGCAATTTCTTAAAATAAGACAACAATGAAGTTTGCTAGATCAGTTGACTATTCCTTTCACAAAGGATTTCCCTATAGCATGCAATACAGTAGAACTTGCAAAATTGGAGTCAATCTTCAAACCTGCTGCTGCTTTATCAACTAAGCTTATATAAAATTCTAAATCCTTTGTTGTCATTTCTACAATGTTCACTGCATCTTCACCAGGAGTAGATTCCATCCCAAGAAACTATTTTTTCTGCTCATCCACAAAAGCCAGTCCTCATCTGCTCAAGTTTTATCAGGAGATTGCAGCAACTCAATCACATCTCCACTTCTAATTCTATTTCCCTTGCTATTTCCGCCACATCTGCAGTTACTTCTTCTAGTGAAGTCTTGAAGCCCTCAAAGTCATCCATAAAGGTTAGAGTCAACTTCTTCCAAACTCCTGGTAATACTGATAATTTCACTTCCTCCCATGCATCACGAATGCAAATTTTTCATTCCTGTCTTAAATTAGTTTTTGTTTCTTTGTGTTGGTTTTCAGCTTTCTCATCAATCCCCTTGATCTCACTTGACATTCATATTCTGAATTCCATATATGATATTTCCACAATTTCCTTTTGGTTGGAGTCCATTGCTGAAGAATTATTGTGATCCTTTGGGCATATCAAAACAGCCTGCTTTTTCATGTTTCCAGAGTTGTAATGCTAGTTCCTTCTAATATGGAACATCTTCTTTCAGCTCAAGATAAATAGGTTTGTGGTGTACCTATTCTTCTCTGCTGGGATTCTGTTGCTCAGCGAAGAGAGGAAGAGGTCACAGGATGCCATGCTTGAATCCTATTCCAGAAGATTGACCAGGCAGGGGATGGGTGGATGCACCGTGAGCCTTTGACACTGCTGCTGTCCTGTATCTCCCTGTTCCCCTGTGGCTGTCATGACTGATCAGCATACACAGCAGATGTGCAGCAGGTGGTCAGCGTGACTGTTCACCCTGTCCATGTCCAGGAGTGGCAGTGGGTGATCCCCACTTGGCTTTTTTGAACCAACCTCTGCTGGCTTCCAACTTTTCTTCTGCAGTTTCCTCACTTCTCTCAGCCTTCACAGAATTGAATAGAGTTAGGGACTTTGCTCTGGATTAGGCTTTGGCTTAAGGTAATGTTGCGACTGATTCAATCTTCCAACCGGACTAGTAAAACATTCTCCACATCAGCAATCAGGCTGCTTCACTTTCTTACCATTTTTAATTTCCTTCAAGAACTTTTCTTTTGCATTCATAACTTGGCTGTTTGGCACAAGAGGCCTAGCGTTTAGCCTATCTCAGCTTTCAACATTTCTTCCTTAATCCTATCTAGCTTTTGATTTAAAGTGAGATACATGTGACTCTTCCTCTCACTTCAACACTTAGAGGGAACTGTCGGGTTATTAACTGACCTAATTTCAATACTGTCATGTCACAGGTAATAGGGAGACATGAGAAGAGGGAGAGGGATAGAGAAACAGCTGGTTGGCAGAATAGTCAGAACACACACGACATTTATTAGGATTGCCATTTTATACGGGTGTGGCTTGCCCCCAAGCAATTGCAACAAGAACATCAAAGATCACTGATCACAGATCACTGTAGCACATATAATAACAATTAAGTTGGAAATATTGCACGGATTACTAAACTATGATGCAGAGACACAAATTCAGCACATACTGTTGGAAAAAATGCTCAACACAGGGTTGGAATAAAACTGCAATTTGTAAAAAATGCAGTATCTGGCCGGGCGCGGTGGCTCACGCCTGTAATCCTAGCTCTCTGGGAGGCCGAGGCGGGCGGATTGCTCGAGGTCAGGAGTTCGAAACCAGCCTGAGCAAGAGCGAGACCCTGTCTCTACTATAAATAGAAAGAAATTAATTGGCCAACTAATATATATAGAAAAAATTAGCCAGGCATGGTGGCGCCTGCCTGTAGTCCCAGCTACTTGGGAAGCTGAGGCAGAAGGATTGCTTGAGCCCAGGTGTTTGAGGTTGCTGTGAGCTAGGCTGACACCACGGCACTCACTCTAGCCTGGACAACAAAGCGAGACTCTGTCTCAAAAAAAAAAAAAAAAAAAAAGCAGTATCTGTGTAGTACAATAAAGGAAAGCACAATAAAATAAGGTATGCTGTATGGTCAAATTTTGAAACATGGATTAGAAAGCTACATAGCAGCTCAGGATAGTAGTTTCCTGTGACACCAGAACCTCTCAACACTACTAATCTATCTGAGCTGGAATAATAATAATAAAACTTATTTGCTTCCATAATTTCCTCAGAGGTAGCTAAACACTTCTCTTCTCACCTAGCCTCAAACCTTGAAATTGGTCGAGGGCAAAATTAACTCATCAAGCACCCAATGGAGCTAATCTAGAAGTGCTGAAAGTTGTTAGAGGGGTAAAGATAGGATAAATGGAAATGCACCAGGCCAGCTACTCTCCTGGAACTCTGCACTTGGCTTCTCTTCTCTCTTTGACTCTTCTATATAATGGGCTCTCAGAGAACCATCTCTCAGTTCTTTCTTTATACTTAGAGACTTTTAGACTCCTGTTGTCCCTATATTCCTTCTCTCTCAGGCTTTTGTCGCTATAAGATGATCCTGGGGCTGATTCTCCTGTAGGAGATTCTGTCTTTCCTCCAAAGCCTAGAAAGCCAAATATCAAAGAAGGTGAAGCTCAAGGGAAAAAAGGCCTCTTCTCCAGGTCTTAAGTCAGTTCACAGGACAAGGAGACCAGGGAGAATTTCAAGTTGCATTTGGTCCAATATTTCCTATACAATGAATAAGCACTGCTTCTGAGCCTGGTGCCACCTATTCAACTGCCACTCTAGGTGTCCTCATCCTACACTGAGTCCCCACTGTGTGGAGAACACACCACTAGCCTCATGCTTCTTCCTTGACTCAATCATTCTTTGACTACATCTAACATCTGAAACAGATTGCACCGTCCTTCAGTAAAGAGAGCCTTGCTTCTCTTTTATAATGAGAAATTATGAAGATTGAGGAATGCTTTCCGTGGATATTTCTAACCAAGACACTGAATTTAGGGTGAGGCAGAAAGGACTACTCTTATCCTGATTCAAGTAAAATATTTTTATGTGACCTAGAAGATGTAAAAGTCATCGACATAGAGCTGAAAAGTCAACTGCCTCCCCAACCTCCCTTCCCCTAATAGTCCATAAATACTGGGCTGTGTTTACCCCGGGGGGCCAATTAAGGAACTTTCACCCACCACACTCACTGCTAATGGATCAGCACTAAAACCACAACTCATTTTGCCCCAGCCACATAAACACTAAGAAATGCTGTTCCCCGACAAAATTACCTGGACACGTGCCCTAGGCATGAAAGACTATTTTCCCAATGATTCATCTGAAGAGACAACTGAAGTAATGATTTTACTATCCTTGAGAAGCTGAGGGTCTCTCATTTTTTATTATGGATTTTAATGCTCTTGGAGTAGGGTGCATTAGCCAGGGCTCCAGGGCTTCAGAAAGGTCTGCCATTATTTGCAGAAAAATTAATCGGTGCCTACAAATGTATTAGAAGTCCCTAAACACCAAACACCAACTTCTCTTTATAAGTAAATAGATTTGAAAGAGGCGTTGACTATGTCAGGCCAGCTCCTGCCTTGTTTTAACCTCAATTCAACCAAGTTTAATTTGAGAGACACACAAAGTCTCTGAGCTCTCTCATTCCTGAACCCATCCTGAGAGGAACAGGAGGCACAATAGCTGCTTCTGCCCCAGTTTCTGGAAAGGGGTTAGGTCTGCAAACCCACAGGGCACTCATGAGCTATGGACTCCCATGTGGCCACTGAATTGTGGCCATTTCTGCTTTGCCACAGAGGCCCCTGTAGACCTGAGTTTTTGGATGGTTGTCTTGGATAGGATGCCTTATGCGCCACTTCCCTCAGAAGACCTGAAATAACTGTGAATTTGAGTTTGCTTATATTGGTTCAATCCTGGGTGCTATGGTTTGAATGCTTGTGTCCTCCCAAAATTCAAATATTGAAGCACTAATCTCCAACTTGATGGGTTTGGAGGTGGGACCTTTGGAACATAATTAGATCATGAGTGGGAGCCCTCATAAATGGGATTAGTGCCCTTATGAGAAGAGACACTAGAGAGATGGTCTCTACACTCCACCAAGTGAGAATACAAAGAAAAGGTCATCTCCAAACCATAAAGCAGGCCCTCATCTGACAACGGGTCTGTCAGTGCCTTGATCTTGGACTTTCCAAGCTCCAGGAAGGACCATAAGAAATCGTTGTTTAAACCACCGAGTCTATGTCACTCTGTTAGAACAGCCTGAACTAGCACACCTGTGAATCCTGATCTTTATCTTAGTACTCACACCCCTAACTTGACATGTCTCTTGAAAACACACCCGGCTCCACCTATACCCTATACCCTCCGTGTGCCAGTGCCACCTTGTAGATGACACTCCTTGGCATCAATAGTAGCTTGAACCATCACTTGGGCTCCTGGCTGCCTTGTAAAATGAATCAAAATCAAAACAAAACACAAACAGCAAACAGCCTCTGCTGCACAATTAGCTCCACCAGCTTTTGCAAGATATTCCAAAGAATGAATCTCACCCACCCAGGCGTGATTTATTCCCCCACTTGTGGGGTCCTTTGTCACTGTCAATCCCAGCAGGGATAGTACCTGGGTCTATTAATTTATGACAGGTGACTTAGATTTCAGGTCACAGGATTTAACTTGCAGTAAATCCAAATTTGCACAAGGATAATGGGCACTCTACTACATTTTATGCCAATAAACTCTAATGTGGTAATTAACAACTGAGCACATTTACTGATAAGCTGCTCATTACAGAAAAACCTGAGAGCTAGCAGTGTTATCAGAGTCCACAATTTTTAAATCTCTTTTAGAAATGCTTTTTTGCCTGTAGGGACTAAAAGCTAGGAAAAATCACAGTCGTCATTCTCAATGCTATTTTTCATGAAGGCTTTAGTGTGATAAACCCTTAGAGATGAGAACTGGTTTCATAGATTTCACCTTATTATTTCACTATAAGCTTTGTCTTCATTTAAATTTGTTTCATAAGATATTGCACTGATGGAAACACTGGCTACTTCTTTTTTGTTTGTCCACCTTAAGCTAGCACTGGCTCATTCATTCATACCGCAATCATGTTATAATGAGTCAGGATGTTATGATATAGGGAGAAGCCCAGTGGGTGTGGCCAATTTCCATTAATAGTGCATCCAATCTTTGTCTTCTCTTTCAAGAATGTTTTCACTCCTAGTCTTCTGTAGGTGGCAGTCTTACAACTCACTTTCTCTTAGACCTTGATTATCTTTGCGATTAGCGTACTAACTGTAGAGCATCCTCAAAGCACAGGGGCCAACTTGCCTCACCTACACTAATTCAGCATTGACTGTGTGTCCTTAATAAATGGTAGCCATGGTGCCTGGCCCTGAGGGATAAAAACATAAATAAAACACAGTCTGTCTTCAACAAGCAAACAATATTTTGATGCCTTTGGTTATCCCTTGGTTCTTTATCACCTGCACTTTTTTCTTTTGTTAAAAGTAATTTGATTGAGTTCTCTCTAGAGAAGAACAACATTCAGACAGAAATGGTAGATGAAGATGCTTCACAATATTCCAATTCATGCTGGTCTCTCCCTTTCTGAAAGTCTTCAGTACAAATTGCTTTGTACCACTGATTCTGCCATGTGATAACAGCATTTTGTTGTATTTCTTCATGATTAGATTCTTCAAGTGGCTGTGTATGTAAATTTTGTCACACCAACTACATCTTTAGCTGTTGTAAATTCTTTGTGCAATAAACATACAAAACAGATAAAATGGCAAGCTGTTTGGAAAGGGAAAAAAAATCCTATCACATCACTTTTAAAACTGCACAACATTCAACAAATGTCGTAAATTGAATTGATCTCAACTGAACTGACACTGTCTTTTAGATATTCTTTGGTGTCTCAAAGTTACAAATCTATGAGGTTTGCATTCCATCTGCTAAACTCATAAATAGATCCCCTAAGTTTTACAGTTCTGCCACTGTGACTTTTAAATTGTTTTACGATAAATAGATGCTGAGCCCCTCAAACTCACAACACCAGTGAAGTCTAATGCTAGAGCTAATCAGGGGAAAGGATGATATAAATGCCAAACACAAATTGTAGAAAAAATGCCATAAAACTCAATGGAAACAAAGTAGGTGGATGGAGGATGGCTTGGTAGGTATCGAATGAGTACAGTGCATGCTATCTTGGTGATGGGCACACTTATAACTTTGACTGAAACTGCACAAAAGCAAATCATGTAACCAAAATGATTGTAACCTCTGAATATTCTGAGATTAAAAAAAAATTTTAAAAGAGACAAAAAGACTAAAAATAAAAAAAAGAAATGCATTTTTAAAAAATTAGAGGACTTCAAAATAAACCTATAAAATCATTTTTAGCAAGATTTCTTATACATACTTTAATGAATACATAAGAAACGTTTGGAATTATCCCCTGGGATATTGTTTCAACATTCAGGTTTCTTACATCTTTAGCTTCTCAACTTCTTTTGGTTTCTTTGTTTGTTTGTTTTCTCTCTGAATTTCAAAATTATTAAGTTTCTCTGATGCAAAAGCAAAACACAATGATTACCCATGACATCTGAATTCTCAACTACAAGGGCACTTCAGTCCTCAACTTACTGGTCCTCTCTTTGGCACTAAGCCCTGCTGACTATGCCTAGCTGGAAACTTACCACTTTCTTGGCTTCCACGATAGCACTTTCTCTGGTTCTTCTCCCACCTTTCTAATTTTTTCTTTTACATCTTTCTTTTAAATATTAGTTGCTCTCAGAATTATTTTTGAAAATACATTTTTTTATTTTGACATGCTTTTACCTGATTTCATTAATTTTGTTTAATTTAACTATATTCCTTTTTTTTTCCCATTTTTTAAATTTCAACATATTCCTTATATTGTGGTTTCAGTTATAGCTCAAGCTATCTCAAGTTGACCTTGATCTCCAGATAACACAGGTGTTTTCAATTCAGCACATCCAAAATAGCATTTTCCCCTTTAATCCCACCTCTTCTAGAGCATCTCTATATTTAATTAATGTCACCCAAGCCAGAAACTTGTGGCTCCTCCCTGCCTTTACCTGGAACATCCAATCAGTTGATAAGTCTTACCAATTACTTACTTGTTGGTCTTCTCATCCCAGTTTCACTCACCTACAGAATAAAGCCCTAGCTCTGATGCATGCCCACATCTCAAACCTTATTTTACATCACTCCAACAGCACCGAACTCTATTTCTATGAAATGTATTAGCACACATAAAATGCTTAAGAGTTTCTGGCATATGGCACAGTCAACAAATGTCAGCTGTTACTAGTATTGCTATCACTACCCCCACCACCACTCCTACTTCCTCTAGTATTATTAGTTCACCACACTCACCATGCTATTCCACATTTTTGTGCCCGCCTTTGCTGGTGCTATTTCCTTTCCATGGAATTGCTGTTTTTGTCTAAGTCCTCACTCTTCAAAAAAAAAAAAAAAAAGTTTTCTTCGATCCTCAGATCAAACTAAATGCTCATATTTGAGGCTTTGGTGTAAACCTGTGAAAACTTTGACATATATACATATATATATATATATATGTTTGTTTATATATATATATATATATCTTAATAGATTGAAATATAATTATCAGGTTTTTGTCTGTCATTTCAACTAGAGCAAGAGTCAGAAAACTACACTCCTGGGGCCAAATCCAGCCCACTTCCTGCTCTTGCTTATAAAATTTTATTGGAACACCCACACGCTTATTTGTTTATATATTATCTGTGGCTGCTTGTATGCTACAATGGCAGAGTTTGATAGCTATGATAGAGACTGTGTGACCTACAAAACCAAAACTACTTACTGGCCAGTCCGCAGTTTCTCAAGCCTCGGCATTATTGAGATCTGGGACTGGATAATTCTTATTGCAGAGGGACTGTGCTGTGAATTGCAGGATGTATTGCAACATTCTTGGCCTCTATCCACTAGATCCCAGTAGCATCCCCCCTTCACTAGCCCTCCAACCCTCTACCCCAGTTTTAACAAGAAAAAGAGTCTTTGGACATTGTCAAATTTGCTGGGCATCAAAATTGTCCACAACTGAGAACCACTAACCTGGCCCTTTACAGAAAAATTTGCCCACCCCTGAACTATAAGATCTTCCAGGGAAGAAACTGTGTCCACCTTACTTAGCATTCTGAACATCATGCCTAGAATATACTAGAAGCTCATTAAATCAATCATTTACAGGTAGTTGAAGGATCATAAGACATTCCAAAGCAATTTAAACTTCTTAAGAATTTTAGGCTTGAATGGAACATTGTTGATCATCAAGCCAATATCCAATTTTATAGTTAAGTTTTGTTTCCTTTAGCATTTTAAGCATCACCTATCAGAACTGTCACATTAATAACTACAAAGAAAAGTTACACTAAGAAAGATAATCTTCATTACAAGCCCATTGGATTGCCAGGAATTTAAAAAATATGAAATGACTACATTCATATTTCCCATATGCACATACATTTCATTTATTCATGAATAAAATTTTTTTGTTATGTCTATAAAGAAGAAATTATTCTCCTTTGGCCGATGGAATCATTTCAATTGTGGTCAAAATGTAATATGGTGAAACAGCAACTTCTTTACAGTCCATCAAGAAATTCATTTGAGAACTATAAATTACTTTCCATTCTCTTTAATAAATCTATAGTATACACAGCATTGCCGGAACTACAAAGACTTCTCTGTCCTCAAACAGGTTATCTGCAAGCCAGGAAAGATAACAAATGACTACAAGGCACTGTAAGGACCAAACAAATGACAATAATAGTTAATATTTATTAAGCACTTACCATGTGATAGATTCAGCTAAAGGTTTTATTACATCATATCATTTGATCCTTATAAAAAAAAACTCTATGTGGTAGATACTATTAATATACCCATTTTATAGATAAAGAAACTGAGTTCCAGAGAAACTAATTAACTTGTCCAAGGCACATAGGTAGTAGGTGGCAAAACCAAAATTTGAACCTGACCATCTACCTCCAAAGTCTGAGCTCACACACTTTGCATTATATAAGTGTGCTTTGAATTCAGAAGTGAGAAAAGACCACTGTTCACCCAGTGGTCAGTCAAGCAGGTGGCCATGAGATAGGTCCTGGAAGAATGGATAAGAGAGAAGAAAGGGAGAAATTCTTGCTGGGAGAACCAAACAAACAAGTTTTAGAAGCAAGAATTCAAGACACAGATTTAGATTTAGAATAATATTAAATGGCCACTCTGGTTAAATACAGAGAAGAACTATGAGGAGGCAGTAGCAAAGTTGAAGCCAACCTGCAGAAGGCCTTGAGTGGCAGGATGAAGAAGACAAGCCCCGGTGGGCACTGGGTGTTTTCAAAGGATGGCACAAAGAGCAAAGCAGGGTGGAATGCAGAATACAGAGAATGGCAGAGAATGGAGGCAGAAAGGCTCGTTACGGTACTGCAACAAGAGGCGAGGCATGGGGCAGAGGGAGAGGTGGAAGTGAGGGGTCCAGATAGGAGAGGACAGAAATGAGTGAGAAATATAACAAAGGAATCGCCACTGGAATTCTGTGATTGGCTGGATGAGAAGGAAACATCAAAGCTCACTCTGAGGTTTCCAACTTGAGTGGATGGGTGATGACATTTTTAGCTGTTCTAAACCTACTGGATGACAGGTAACCCTGCCTCCATTCTGCTCACACTTAGCACACTGCCCCCACCTCTCTTCTAGAAAAGTCATGGGACATCTATGCTACTTCTCATCTTTCCTTTCTCAAACCTCATAACCATTTGGTTTTGCCTCCTTCCCTACCCATCTCCTGGAAAGAAGGACTCAGAGTTTAAGAAGGTGCAGGTCCAGGAAGGGATTTATGCAAGGATAGACAGACTAGCACATGTGTGTGGCTCTGTGGCAAAGATCAAAGGTGCAATAGAAAAGTTCTAGATATCTATGGACAACAGCATGCATATAGTTTACAATATAGTATTTGACATTTTGTTAAGAGGGTAAACTCCATGTTGTATGTTTTTTATCACAACTTTTAGAAAAGAATATATATATATATATGAGAGCAGGAGCAATGGAAGAGTAAAATTCAGGAGGTGGGAGGGAGGGAGAGAAGGAGATGCTGAGCGCAGGTAACAGGTGAGCTGATAGAGGGACGCTTGCTCTCCAGGATAAAGGCAGAGAGGAAATCTCCCTGGATGTGAGATAAATAGGCAGATGAAGACTCCAAGGGGGAGATAAGCTTGATAAGTTGGCACTGCCTAGTGTGGATATTTTTAGAAAAGCAGCATATCTCGTCCCAGACCTTTTGTTGCTCCCATTGCCTCTCTCAGTGAGCCATGGCCACAGTGGTCTCCTTGACTTTTCTTGAACACGTCAAGCTTTTCCTGGCTTTGGGTCCTCTTTGTCCTTGTAACCCCCTTGATTGGAATGGCCTCTCCCCAGACCTTTGTGTGGCTGACCCCTGCTTTCCTCTTAGGTCTCGACTTAATTAGCACTTCCTCAGAGAGTCTTTCCCTGACCCTCAGTCTGGGGGAGACCCACTTACTCTCCCATTAGCCTCTTCCATTTCCTTCAGCCCACTTATCATCATCGGAAAGTATCTTAATTGTTTTTGCATTTACTATTAGTCTCCTTCAACCATAATGCAAATTCTGGAGGCTCAAGGACCTTCTATATGGTGTCATTCACTACACTCCAACTTTTAGAACAGCTCTTATGACACAGTCAGGATTCCATGAATATTTACTGTGCTCATGAGCGCTATTGAGAAAAGGAGAAAATAAGCAGATATTGGAACTCTGGAAAAATAATTCTATCACTAAGATTCACCAATATTTATTATTTTATTGATGAATATCTTCCAGATATTCATGTGTCAGGACCTGTGTTTAACTTTAAAGGGAATATGCAATCTGTATAAATCCTTGTTCCTACCTTCTAGGAGCTCAGTCTACTGGAGGAACAAGTGAACACAAACAATTAAAATACAATGTGAGGGGACTATAATAACAATTACGGTGCACTGAAATTATGAACTGAGGGCTGCGGGAGCATACAATAAAGTGTTTCTAACTTAATCAAGGTAAAACAAGAAAACAATTCTACTAAAGTGTAGGGAATCCTGAAGTTCAGAGTTGGGCATTTCAAATGTGGAGGGTTAAGGAGTAACCACTAGGGAGAAAAGGTAGGAAGTATAGACAATCCTTCCGAGAAGTTTTTTAGTGAGAGTAAGGAATGAGCTAAGGTGTAAACCAAGCAGGAGACAGGATGAAGGAAATAATTTTGCGGGTATCTCCAGCTGAGGAATGGAGCAGAGGTGAAGAGAAGATCGAAGATAACTGAAGAAAGAGGGAGTTCTTACAGGGCTAAATCTCAAAAAAAGGCAAAAGAGGAAAGGAAAGTTTATCTTATAAGACAGGAAGGAAGAAGGTAGCAATGAGTATCTTTGAAGCTAAGTGTAGAGGTGAAAGGATAGAAGTTTAGCGAGCATAAGCTGAACAGTTTCTATTTTCTCTGCAAACTATGAGATAGACCATCTGCTGATTCTGGCTAGTCAGAGTGAGGCTAAGGGAGAGGGAAGGAAGAGAATTTTATTGGTTGATAATTGGTGTGCAGTGTTGCTGCCCTAAGCTACATCTTCACTGATTTGTGAAGTAAGAAATTTTGTTCTTCTCTCTCTCTCTTGAAATCTATGCAGAAAGTAGTTGTGGCACATGGTCCACAGAGGGGATGGAACACAAGGTTACAAAAGCACAATAACACTAATGGGATAGTCGTTTCTGCATTTGCAAAACAATTTTAAAATACATTAGCTAATTAATTAGCTCAATGATTGTTTTATCCCTGTAGGTATATGTGCACAAGGACTAGTTTTTTTAATCTCCTTTGAGGCATTCGAAGACACAAGAGATTTTGTCTCAGTGGGAATGTTGTGGTAGATTACATTTGCTGTAAATAAGTGACATTTTTAGAAACCAATGAGTTCCACTGAATTTATTCTGAAGAGAAAAAAAAAATGCAAAGCTAAATAAGAGGCTCCTAAAATCAGACTGAAAATTCATAATATGTCTAAAAAGAAGCTGCTTCTCATTCTGATTTTCTGAAGGCATTAGAGGCAAATAGCTCCAATTTCACGGAAAATATTGGGCTAGAACAAAAGGAAAGAGTGCCATGCTGCACATCTCAAGACAAAAGTATTCCACTGCTTGACATTTACACCAAGAGCAGCAACTTCCCTCTCAGGTCCCATAATGAAAATCATTCCTCCATTAACAGGTTGAGCAATATCAATTTGTGCAAAGTGAGAAATCAAGCAAAAACTGCCTTCCTCTCAGAACAATCAATGGCAAGGTGAAAGAAATAGGTAATTGTATCCGGTTTCCCAGCAAGACATTTTTGCCTGATTAAATGACCTTTCCTATGAAGTGGAGCCTCTGAATGGCAGCGAGAGACCATTCTCTAGAATGGATTTAACCAGAGAATCACCAACATTTTTCTGGGGTGTTTATTTCCTTTTCTTCATCACCAAGTCTTACGGTTGAGTTGGTAGAGATGGCAGGAGGATTTGTGATGTTGGCAATATTTACATCTCAACTACGACACTTATAACTGTGTGAATGGGAAGGGCACTCACTCTCTTTAAATTCAAATTAGGAATGATAATAGAATACACTTCATAAGTTTTCTTGTGAGAATTAAATTAGGGAATATGTGTGAATCACATAGCACTGGGCAGACACACACTTCACATGTATTCACATTGTTAAGTGCTCAGTCATTCTTAGTCTTTATTGCTGCTGTTATGATTATAATCGCTGTGGCTGTAATGGTTTTGGAGATGATATAAGTGAAAGATGAGCAACGAGAAATAATTATAAGTGACTAATAAGTGGTGGCAGTGCCTGGAAACTCAGCTCCAACCACAAGGGCAACCCAATGAGTCTCTGTGGGATACGCAGAGTCAACTGATTTGGAGATTAATGAGGAAAGTCTTCAACACAAGGAACTGGTCTACTCAATTAGTCACATTCTTTCTTTTCAGACAACTCATTTGCCATAGAGCTATAGAGTCTATAAAATTGAGGCCAAGCAGAGACTGGTTGCCCTCATTGACAATTCTTCCTTATGTTGAGTACCCAGCTTCTTTGGCTTCTTTGGTCTCTGTCTTTGGCATGGAGGTGGATATTTTCTCCCTCTGTCTTCACATGGTCTTTCCTCTGTGGATATCTTCATTAACCTTAGTTTTTCTTCTTGAGGATATGTGAGCCACATTAATCCCATTTCCACAGGACAGCCCTTCATGTATGAAGGAAACTCCCAAACCATGGGCACAGGTATCATTTCTTTCTCAGGTTAAATGACCCTGGATCTGTCAGCTAACCCTTTTCATGTCAGGATCTTGAGTCCTTGAGTGCCTTCACTTTTTTCAGAGCTCAGCTCTAAACATATTCTAATCTGCCAATTAGTTAACATTTTAGAAGCTTATCAACCAGAACTGAAGGCAACATTCCCAATAATTATACTAGCACATAGTGAGAACAATGATAATAATTATAAATAAAATTTTCTGAGCATTTTGTACATGTCAAGCATTGTTCTAAACATTTTGCAATGCATTATCTCAATGAATACAACAACTCCATGAAGTAGGTATAATTATTGTACACATTTAATAAATAATACAGTTAGGTAAATTGCTCAGCATCACACAGCTAATGGGAGTAGAGCTGGGCTTTGCAACCAGGAAATCTAACTCCAGAGCTGCTTTCTTAGCCAATAAACTATATAGCAGAATTGTCACCTCCTTTGTTTTATAAATTATAACTCTATTAATTCAGCCTCAGATCATATAGGCGCATGTTTTCTATCAGTCCCAGTTCCCTGCCATCCACAAAATTGATATGCATGTTCTTGTATGTTCCCTCAAGTCCCTAATATAAATGTTCAGTAAGACATAGCCTTGTGACATCTAACAGAAACTTACTCTATGCCTCTATGCCTACTCTGTGCCACAGAGAGCCAAACTCACTCTCTCCGCCCCCACCTGCTCATTGTGGTCCCTTGTAATCTAGAAAGTAATCTCTTTTCCAGAAGATCCCATTTATCCTCTTTACAAAATTTCATTTTTAAATTGAATCACGTGACATTGTCAATATTTGGCCTTTTTCTGTTTTTAACACCACAAAGATGGTGAATTTTTATGTTCAACTCATGTATGAGTTTGCTAAAGCTGCCATATCTAGAGACTACAGATGAGGTTATTTTCTCACCCTCCAGGAGGCTAGAAGTTCAAGATCAAGATGTCGGCAGGGTTGATTTCTTCTGAAGTCTCTGTCTTTGGCATGGAGGTGGATATTTTCTCCCTCTGTCTTCACATGGTCTTTCCTCTGTGGATATCTGTGTCCTAATCTCTCCTGTTCTTGCAAGGACACCAGTCATATTGGATTAGGGCCCACACATAGGACCTCATTTAATTTTGATTACCTCTCTAAAGGCCCTATCTCTAAATACAGTCATATACTAAAGGTTAGAACTTCAACATATGAATTTGTAGGGGACACAGTTCAGCCCCCCAACAACCCAATAGATAGCTCCTGAGATGTAGTTCCTCGTTTTCCTTTTATTCTTTTGCCACATTCCTCCATTTCCTCTGATTTGTATTTCTACTTCTTCCTACGTTGTTCAAATCTTGTCCTTTTTGGTTACTTTTTTGCATTGGTTCTTCCATTCTCTCAAGCCATTTTTACCCCCAAATCCACAGAATGCTTCTTTGCAGATCTTCCTAACAGGAGTGGAATAAAACTTATCTTCCTACCCCAAATCTAATAAGCAATAATTTGTATGTCTGCACTACATTTACACGAAGTCCTCCACAGTGGTGTGCCTTTGCATTAGCAGTGATTACTGTCCTCATTTTACAGGTCAAGATATGGATATCCAGAGAGATTGTATAATTGCCTAATTAACATCAGAAACTGAACCTGGTAGCTAGATTCCAATGAAGTAGGTCTTTTTATTAAACTACACTGGATTCTCCTAACTTTTGTACACTTTTAATCGTAGAAACAGCAAATAGCAGTAAGTGGTTCCTTGGCCAAAACTAATTGATTTTGTTTCAATTAATAACATAAATAATAACTACGTGAACATCTGTGTAGTGTTTTATATTTTATGAAACACCTCCCTTTTTGTTATCCCATTTGTGCCCTACATAAAAATGCTTGAAGCAAGTATTATTCTCTCTCTTTACAGATGAAAAATCCGAGGATAGTGCAGTTGATTAGCTTGCTCAAAGTCCTGCAGCTACCTGGTAAGGTAAAAGTCTATGCAACACTTATATCGTGTAAAGCTTGCCCTCTTCTCCTCTCCCATGCTGATGCTCAAATCTCACTTGGGCTTTGCTAACCCTGAGGCTACACAGTACTTTTAATGACAGAAAAATGAATATTTAGGCCCGTTTGCATAACCTAAATTTACCTGCTTATGGACAGAGGCATTATTATCACCTGAGAAATCTGGAAGACTACCAAAACAAGAGCTTGGAAAACAAAGAATTAGGGGAAAAGAGATTGGAGATGGGGAGGACAATGAGTGAAGAAGCAAGAAGACAATTCAAAAGAAAAACCAGAAGCGAAAGTACATGATGGTATAAGAAGAAATTAAGTGACACCAGCACAAGACAGTGAGATGGGGTAAAATAAAATAAGTATGTATTCTTTTTAGAAAAAAAAAAAAGTGACAACAAACACATTATCCCAAAGCCCGCAGGTGCCAGCAATTCAAATAAACGTATAGCAATTAACAGAATTAACACAGCCTTAAATAGCTTGGCTCACCAGATGTGGACGCCTATCAGGGTTCTATAAAATGTAAAGTTATTACGGATTAAGCCATTAATCATCTGTTCAGAGACTATCTCTGGCTGCAAAACCCCATTTGGTTTTAAATGGCTAATAATCACAAAGGGATGTGGAATGTAATGTGCACGATGATGTTCCACCCAATCCTTTTTCCTTTAAATATGTGTTCCATGCTCCCAATTCTCTTGCTTCTCTTTCCTCCCCATCAGAGATGCTGGGAAAAAAGAGAGGTGAGCCCATGGGCCAGTCTGTCCCAGGGGTCTTAGCAGCACTTGCGCATCTCCACAAGGGGAAACGGAGGAGTAACAGACGGAGGAGAAAGAAGGATGATGTAGGAAGAACCAGATCAAACACTATGGAAAGCCCCAGCACATAGGAGGCTGTTCTGATGGGCTTGAGTGATCTGACAGGGACACTACCCGCACAGCTCCGTCTCAGCGCGGCTTTGCCCTACCACGCTGTCATTGAACTTCATCCAACAGCGATGGCTCAGCAATGCCAAGGACGGAGGGAAGGAGAAATGCATGACCTCACAGGGAGGGTCTAGGAAAGCTGAAGTGGGAGTTAGAAAGGAGTGCTTTTCTGTAGAAATGTTAAGATTCAGAGAGACACTCTCCAGTCCAGTGCTGAAGCTGATGGAACACCCTTTCCATCCCTGCTCTGCAACTTCCAGGACAAAAATATACATCAAGGGGGGAGTAGGAGATGGACTAGCTTTAGTCCTCAAGGAATTAAGGCCCAGTGGAGAAGATACCAGTCTGGAGAAGATGCCATTCCACTGCTTAAGATCTTTTGATGGCCCCTCATTACCTAGAGAATAAAGTCCAAGGATATAGCATGAAATAAAGCTCTTTACCTAAGTTTGCACCTACATCTCCAAAATTCCTAATCTTCTATTTGGGATCAGTCCTGAAATCAACTGTTCTCAAGTTCCTCCCCGGACACCAGACTGTGCCCTTACAAAGGGACCCTAGAGAACTCTCACCCTATTTCTGCCACATGAGAATACAATGAGAAAACAGCCGTCTACAACCCAGAAGCGGCCCTCATGAGAACCTGACCATGCTGGCACCGTGATCTTGGACTTACAGCCCCCAGAATTGTGAGAAATAAATTTCTGCATTTTTGTCATTACATAATCTATGGTACTTTTTTATACCAGTTTAAAATAAGATACTGTTGATGTAAATGCAAGCAGATTTTAGCGCTCCACTGGGTTAGCTCATTTATTTATTTATTTATTCCAGACACATTCATTGAGTACATTTTTCATGCCAGGGACTGTCCTAGGTGGCGATAAAACACCCCTGAGCAAATAAGGCCTTTGTCCTCATGGAGCTCACATTTTAATAAAGGGAGCTGGCAGTGTCAAATAAATGACCAAAGACAACAAACAAGGTGATGACTGAGGGTGGGTGGGATGGGTTATCCCTATGTTAGCAAGTAAGAGATAATTTTAGTAAGGTAAACCTCAGAATATTTTTTTCTGGAAAAAAATACTAAAAAATATTTTTTTTAGTAATTTGCAAATATGAGCAATGTAGAGATTGCATGTGCTAATGTATACTCACTTAGACTTATATTTATATTCATAAACTATTTTATTAGATACATTACATAATACTTAATAACATTTGCTATAGCAAAACACTACTGTATTTTGTAATGCCATGTGGTTTCACTTTTACACACCTCATTTCATTTGTTCTTGAGAGGAACACAGCAGAGGTCTTACCATCTCCGTGTTATAGGTTAGGAAACTGAGGCTCAAATAAGATCAGCGGCTTATGCTCAGCCATACAGCCAGTGACAGAGCTGGTATTTCTGACCAGATTTGCTGATTTTAAACCCAATAGTCTTTTTATTATACCACGATGCCTTCCTCAAAGACTTTTCTATCCTGTTCTTCCTAAAAGAGGGTCCAATCCATTTCTCTTAGCCTGGCTCAGGCTTTTCATGTAACATTTCTTTAATATCAGATAGCTGGGCAGGGACGGGAGGAGTTCTTGAAAGATTCAACTATTGCTATGTCAAGATATTCTTTACCTATTACTGGGCACCTACCCAAAAGATCCAATGACACTCTACAAAAAAGACACCTGCACTCGAATGTTTATAGCAGCACAATTCATAATTGCAAGGCTGTGGAAACAGCCCAAGTGCCCATCAATCCAAGAATGGATTAATAAAATGTGGTATATGTATACCATGGAGTACTATTCCGCTCTAAGAAACAACGGGGATATAGCACATCTTATATTTTCCTGGTTAGAGCTGGAACCCATACTATTAAGTGAAGTATCCCAAGAATGGAAAAACAAGCACCACATATACTCACCAGCAAACTGGTATTAACTGAGCAGCACCTAAGTGGACACACAGGTACTACAGTAATAGGGTATTGAGCAGGTGGGAGGGGGGCAGGTATATACATACAAAATGAGTGAGATATGCACCATCTGGGGGATAGTCATGCTGGAAATTCAGACTTGTGGGGGGTTGGGGGGAAGGGCATTTATTGAAACCTTAAAATCTGTACCCCCATAATATGCTGAAATAAAAAAAAATAGATATTCTTTAGTCATCCCAGGAAAGTCAAGTGGTCCACAGCACCTAAGAGCATTTACTAAGAAATATATTTATTAATTTACAAACATATTCTTTCACTCAGCAAATATTTACTGAGAGCTGCTAAGACCCAAGAAGTATTTTAGGAGCTGGGAACACAATAAGAACAAAAATAAGACAAATACATTGAAGCATCATGATAACACAAAGAGGAACATGTTGCTGGCTTTGGGATATTTTAAGTGGACACCAATCTTGTCTTGATAACGAGGGTGTGTGGAGAACCACAGCAGCTTGATGACAACTTGGACGCTTTGTTGTGGCTTTTACAGTGGCATCCATACGGACGATGCATACAGGTAAAATTCACAGTCACTGGGCTTAACAGCGGAGTTAGAACTTAGCTTTTAGGTATGCGGTAACTATAGTTTGAAAGATAAAAACTATTTTATGCCACACACAAAGAAATATTGATGACCTGGAACGGAAATCCTGTCGTCTCTTTGCCATGCCGGTAATTTGAAGAAAATTACACATAAAAGCACTCGGTTCAGTTTAAGACAACTTAGAGCCACAAATGGCAAGAAAAGATTAGATAAAAAGGCAAAAAGAGGGAAGGGAAGAAGAAATTGTAGAATAACTGGCGACTGGTCTACAGTTGAAACTGTTCTCCAGTTAAATAACAACGTGGGTAAGAGGAATTTATCAAGCAGCTAAATCCCAACCTAGCAGGAAGCTCTTGCTATTTACTAATTTGTCAAAGACAAATATCAAGAACAAGAGAAGACTGTCCCAGACCTGCCCACAGAAAAGTGAATTGTGATGATTAAATGGAAAGAAATGATATGCCAGGAACACGCTAGACTCATAGTTATCCGTTCAAAGTACTCAGATGAGAAGGCCTCCGAGTCCCTTAGGAGGACTATTATGCTATATATGCAAAGCAGAGATGAAGGTGGGAATTAATAACATTCTTCTTTTGTCAGTGTTTTGGATTTTCCTTTTCTCACTTGATCTGAATTTAAATGCCTATTAGTGTTGCTACCCCTGTGTTTATTTTTATCACTAATTACAGTTATTTCTGAGACTATTTTTCAGAACTGCCTATAACTTTTAAGCTATTACATGACACTTCTGACAGACTTTTGACGCTTTCTGCTCTACACATATGATGTATAAGTGTGTGTGTATGTGTGTGTATATTTTATTTACTTTAGGTTCCACATGTATAAAATCACCAGAGACATCTTTGTGTTGTTATGAGATTTGTTTCAAAATGTTCAGGGGCATCCTCTCTGATTAATAGAAGATTTGTGGTTGGGAAATGACTCCCTTGTCTCCAAATGCATAATCAGGACATCGTTCAATATACTTTTGTGTTGGGGAGAATTAGTCCAAAGGCCAACCTTTTAATCCCGTCCAGGAGAAACTTCACACTCAGGGCTGTCACACTACAATGATGGATGAACACTCCACAGCAACCAGGCCTCACCATTCCTGAGCTACCACCTCGGTAACAAGAATGTTGCAATCTTTTACTGATGAGAATGCAATTCCAATGTAGTGTGATTTAACAGTGTTTAAGAGTCTTTTAGGGTTCATTAGACATCAAGTAGTTTATGCCTTTATTCTATGCGAATAGGAGTAAATCCCAGGGAAGAAGAGCTCTATGCCTACCATAATTCCATCAGAAATGGAATCCCGGAAGCCAGTAGAAGCCTAGGTAACGTCCCACAGAGAGAGGAAAGCACTCTTTGGGTCCTCCTTTTAACTTGTGCTTCAGGTGGAGAACGATAGGAAGCTAGAGTTGGATTTTTTCCCCCCTTGTCATGTCTCTCCTTTCTACCCCTTCCTCTCAAATTCACACATGGTTGATTGCAACACACCCACCACAAATATGACTTCTCTACAACTGACTCCCACCTACAATTTATGTTTTCTCTACTCAGAGCATTTCATCTGTAGCATGGAAAACATGAGGTCCTGTGCTGTAATTATTCATTCACTGATCTCATTTCTCTTTCTGGAGGACAAAATCTTTGAGCATGGAGACTGTGGCTTGTAAAGAGCCACCACGTTTAGTTTATAGCACACAAAAAGGTACTCAATGATTACTGGATAAATGGACTCATCCAACAAATCCTTATCATACACCTACTATGTGCTAGGCACAACAGACACGATTGCTGTCTAGACACGGCTCATAGTCGCAGTGGCATGAATGAATGCATGTGCAATGCCATCTCATGTGCAAGTGATGTTCAACACATTTTAAAGAGCCATAATAAGAATAAAACATATGCCCTGAGAGGAGGCTTATAAAATGTCACAAGGGATTTTTGTCTACAAGAACAAACAACCGTTAGCTCAGGGAATTTCCCTAGGGAAATGGTATAGATATCTTAGGCAATCAAGCTTAGCTTAAACAAAATACGCAGTGTACTGCTCTGATGACACAGTGTTCTGGAAGAACTCTACCGAATCAAGTCTGATTCTTTTTGCTTCAACACTTGACCTTAGAGATTGAACTTTCACTTGGCTGAAGTTCCTTCACTCTCACACAGAGCTCTCAACGCATCAGCTGCAATGGTAATAAATGAGTAATGGCAAAATCCCACTGTTTCTTCACAGCTATAGCTGCTGCTAGTTTTCAGGGAAGGAGACAAAAAAGAAAAGGGAAAACCAGCCTTCTGAGGCTTGATGTTATATTAAAAGAATTTTCCTTCATCTCAAATAATGAGACTCTTGGGAACACCAGGCTTGCTAAAGGTAAAATAATACATATGTTATGTTTTAAACAAGGCACACAACCACAAATTGAGCCCGTTTTAGCTAGAGCTTCCCCACTTGCCAAGTCAAAAGCACAAAATCAAACTTTACACGCATCCAGCTCCTTGTGATTTCAACGGCCTTTCATCTGTGTTATTGCATTTAATTTACAAAGCACAGCTACCTGTGGGATAAGTTTCTCCATTAGTTAGATGAGGAAACAGAGCTACAGAGTCCTTAAGTGGCAAACCCAAGGTCATACAATCAGCTGACTATGGGATCAAAACGTAGGACATCTGCTTGCAAGTCCAAAGTCTTTTCTGCTATGACCCATCACCTCACAGAACAGATTAGAGGACAGATCCATTTATTAGCCTAGAAATCTCATTTGTTCTTAAACAAAACAGTCACACAGTGCATTAAATAGAGTTGTGTAAATTCTACCTCTCTCAGGCAGCCCATGAAGTTGTTGCTGACGGGGGAGCCAGGCAAGTCAGCGGTACTTGGGCTTCCTCCCACGTAGAAGAAGTCGTCAGAGCCCAGCATGGTGTAGTCCTCTTGAGTGTAGCCCGTCGTGGTAAGAATGCCGTCCACAGAGATTGTCACCTGGTGAAGGGACATAGGAACAAAAAAAAAAAAAATCCCAACAATGACTTTATAGTCCCATCAAATCCCAGTGGCTCTCCCTATTTGTGGCATCACTTTCATTAAGAGTTTGGTGAGGTATGCTTGCTAATTGGGTTTGATTTGGGTATGTGCAGCCAAGTTCCATTTTCTGGTCTGCCTCCCTGGCTCCCAATGCTCCAGTATCCCTGTGCAGACTGACGGGAGAGCTCGTTGGAATTGCCAAGCTGGGCACCTTGTTCTACCCATTGCGCTCTTGACTCAGTCAGGCTAGAAAATGGAACCACCCTCAGACAGTATCACTTGTCTTAGTTAATTGCTAAAATGATTGCTTATTTCTTTTATGATTGGTTGTTATGGTGGTTAGTGAAAAACAGCAAAGGAGACATTTGATGATGAAGTTGTTAGGGGTTGATCTTTGGTTGTTGATGGGTTTTTTATTTCCTTTTTTTCTTTTCTTTTCTTTTTTCCTTTCTTTTTTTTTTTTTTTTATTTGTTTCTTTTTTGGCTCACACACCACACTGACAAACATGCATTCGGGGAGGGAAGGAGAAGGGTCTCGATTCTGATGTGTCATGGATGGTACATGCCATGGACTCCCCCAGGTCACCAACCCTGCCCTCCCTTGGCTGCCATCACCACCACCCAGAGAGGAAATGGCCCAAACCAAAAAAGGCAACTCCAACAAACAGAAAGGAATGATGAGGCATAATAACCAAAACAATAGGAATGATAATGCCCACCGGGAATAAATAGCACCCTCACACCCAACATCCACGGAGGGAGCAGAGGGTGGAGAGAAAAGATGGAGCCTCAAAGCGTGCACACACCACACACTGGCACACCCATGCGAAAAGTGTCCGGAGCCAAGAGAGAAGGCAGAAGGAAAAAAAAAAAAAAAGGAGGGAAGTGGGAAAGGGTGAGGAGAAATTAAAGAAAGAATCAAAATCCACTTCACACTTACATGCACTGGACAAACAGAAGAACGAGATGGGAGTGGAAAAATAAAAATCACTCAAAACTAAAGGGTCATCTTTCCCCTGCCTGCCACCTCCCTTACTAAAAAAGAAAAGAAAAGAAAAGAAAAAGTCCAAACCCAACCCCAAAACATATGAAGGATGAGAGGAGAATGAAGAAGAATGAGGGGAGAAAATGAAAGAAGAAAGTGGAGTCGGGGTGGTAGTAGGTTGTTAGTAATGAGGAGGAAAATGGAGGAACAAATAATTCTGGTGCTGATGGGGAAGTCCACGAGACAGGAACATGCCATGCAGAGGTGGTTCGTATGGAGAACACGACTGGCGGAGCTCCTCTGGCCCCGGAAGGGGAGGAAGGTAGAGAAGGGACAGGAAGTCGAGTATGTTCCTCCCCAGATCACCTGTGGCAGCCACGGCCACAGAAAAGGGAGAGAGAAAAGGGATTAAGGAGTAGGAAGGAGAAAAAAGGAAAGAGGAAGAGTGAGGAGGAGAGGGACACACGGAGAGAAGGAAGTCCTCACTATAAGTCTCTGTTGTCCCTCGTCTATAACTTGGAATTTGCAAAATAAGAAAATAAAATAAAACTAACTTAGCTAAGTAGAGAAAATTTCTTTTAAAAAAAAATACTTTTAGGGGAAAAAAATTGGAAAACTAGAGAAAAGGAAATCATCCCCACCAAAATTGACCAAATATCATTTCTGGGACAAGTGCATCCCCTTCTGTTTTTTTTGTTTTTTTGTTTTTTGTTTTTTTTTAGAAAAAGAAAGGCTTGCATTTAATTCAACAAAAATTGAAAAAGAAGAAGAAATTAGTCTAAAGAGGATAAAAGGGGGGTTTGGGAAGGAAAAGGGGGGCAACACACGGCAAACCCAAAAAAAGAGACAATAAGAATGATATCTACCAGACAATGTAGTTTGTTTACCATAGCGTGTCCGATGCCTGAGTGCTTTGCGGAGAAGGGGGAAGAAAGGAAATTAAAAATTGTGAACAGAACGATTGTTAATTAAAAAAACTAAAAACAAAGATGAGTCGTTAGGGTGTTAGTACATTAGTCGGTTAGTAAAATGACACATCGCATGAATGATCTTGTGTTAGTTTTTCAAAAAAAAGGCACCCGACACAGAAAAAGAGAGTGGGGGGAAGACAATGAGACCAGGACTCTATGGAAAACCTTTGCCACCCAGGGCCACCGCCAGGAGAGGAGCTGGGGTCCACGTGCCATTGTAACTCCCGTCTATTCTAAATACCTCTCAGAGCACACCTCACCCCAGCTAGAATGAGAGTCATACTTACTTCCCAAGGGCTCTTCTGAGTGAGCACGGCCCACGCTCCCTTCCCACCCCTAATACACCTTCCACCTGTTCTGAAAGACCTCCCTCCCAGTGTATCGTTCCACATGTAAACACATAGAAAGAACTGAAATACCAATATGTTGTATTTTTTTTTCACATCTGACTCTGACTACATGGATGGACGATCATGACTTTCTCCTAAAAAGAAAAAAACTTAAAACATTCACAGATCAAACCTAGCATAGAAAGGCTATGTTAAGCAGTGTACTCTGGGTTTCCACAGGTAATTTAAAGATCTATAACCTCCCTGATTTTGTGGATTTGTGAGGCCAGCCAGAGGGGAATATTCTTCTCTTTCCTTTCCTCTAAGTTGAGAATAACTGTGTTGTGTCGTTAGAATGCTCTAAAAAAGTTACAGTCTCCTTTATTACCCAATGAGGTTATTATTTTGTTTACTTTGCCAGAATGCTTTGGAATCTCTCTCCCCCCCCCACTCCCCTTGAACAATGCTTTTCAAGCTTTTAAACAATTTCTTCTATGGGTAGCAGGGAGGACTGGCCCCCCTGCCATCCATTGTAGGGCTTAGAACAGCCCTACAATTAGTCTCCTTGTTGCTATTTTCAAATGCAATATTGCCAACACACCCTGAGCTGGGAGGCTAGAAGAAGGGAAGACTGGTAACTCCAGTTTCATGTTTGTGGTTTAACAAAAGTAACACACAAAGGTATAACAATTGATGTGGTGGCCATGACCTTGGACTTAGGCAAAGCAATGGACCAACCACCCCACACACATACAAACACAGAAAGGCTTCACTACCTTGGTCCCTAATCCCATTTATCGTTGGGAACAAGTACAGATAGTCCACATTTCTTTCTTTTCAATTGGAAGCCCCAGTAAAGTACCTCGCCTTGGCCCTGACGTGGCTCATACCCCCACTAAATGATGACCATGAAGGACACAAAATGATACCATGAAGGAAGAAATGAGAAGAGTCCTGCTCCATTTGGTAATAAACACTCCAGGAAACCCCAGGTAAACTTAACTCAGATGGATTTTTGCCAGAGAAGCCATTCAACCTTACCAAAAACATGGATGATGCTGGTTTGTTATCAAATATTTATGAAGCTATTTACAGTTTCATTAAATAGACAGGAGCGTCCCACCCTTCAAATGTATTCTAGGGAACTCAAAAAGATGCTATAAGTGTTTTTTTTTTTAAATGGGCAAAATAATAATCTTATAGTATTCAGCACTAAAAAGATTGAGGTTGCAAAATCAACTTTGCTTTTCAAATATTTCCCTCTCTTTCAAAAAATTGCATTTGGATGCAAAATTTAGTCAGGATTTCAACGCGTTCCAATTTTAGGTGCACGTTCTCACACAAGATTAACACTCCGTCTGCCGAGAAATACCCCAATACCCTGGGGTCTCTGCAGCCGCATCTAGAACAGAGCGCTGCGCCGAGCCGCAGCCGTGGCAACAGCCAGACGCAGTCACCTCTGAGACAGAGCATCAGTCTGTAGATCATGCGCACGTCACGGCACGTCTACACCCAGACCACGGATGAGCTCATAATCCTTCTGGAACATAAGGTGCTTTGCATATTTAGCCACCACACATGGCTAGGGAGGATTGTAATCACCATTTCACTAATGGAAACTGTGATGTAGAAAGGTTAAGCGGCTTTGTCCAAGGACACAGAAAGGAGTGGGGCCCTGGAGCTTGCAACAAAAACCATCTGGGGGGGGGATGTGCTTTTCCTCTGGTGGCTCTGGCTAAAACAGCACAACCCATATTGCAGTTGCAGTTTGGTTTATCCTCTCTCAGTTTAAAGGACCTCATTGGGACAATACACTATTTTAGAAAAGTGTTTTTAGTAGAAGCAAAAGCAAGCCTTTCTCAGGCTCATTAGAATCATTCTAGAATAGTAAGGAAGGGTGGGGGAGAGTTAGAGAAACAGCTTGGTGAGAACCATGACCTGATTCTGTACCCCAGTACACGAAAAGTCTCTCCTCCACTGACTAATGCCTAAAGGGTATTATTTTGTACCTGCCAATCACAACTGCCAAAAGGTCATATGTCACTCTTCAGTCTAATCTCTGCAGCTCACACGTATGAAGCCCTTATACGTGAGCAAATGGAAATTTGATTGGGCTTCTCTTGACAGTTGAGAAGTTAGTTCTTTTCTGGATAAGTGTGGTTAGAGTAGGCCGAAAGAAGCTAATAACAGTAGAGTTCTTTGGCCTTGGAGGAAAAACATAGAACAATGATTTTCAAAAATGTCTGATCCATGTATATTAAGATGAGTGGGAACTCCAAGTCCTGTGTTGATTTGGCAACTTCACCACAGACAGAATGGAATCTCCCAACCAGGTGGCCTTCTTAACATACTGAAGTGTGGAAATATGTGTTTCAACTATTGTGTGTTTCCAACGTGTACACCATTTGTTTGGCATTACTGAGTTAGGCTTTTATTAAATAGAAAACATATGCAAAACACCTGACATTTCTTATGCTTTCATATTTACATTAGAAGGCATTAAATCAATCATATTGCAGAAGAAAATTTGATAAGCACTTTCTAGAAATTTGCATAGTGTTTTCTGATTAATAAAGGATAGATGCTTTCCAACTAGGTTTAATGACAAATTTGCAAGTAGGAAAAAACCAAATGAACACGGCAAACTTAGAAAAGGCAGTCTCAGCACAGATCTTGACTTTTATAGGAAATGTTTTTCTTTTACTGATATGGGCTGGTAAGGTATTGTCACTATTATTGGTTAGGAAATTGAACACAACTTCACTTGGCTAAGGCTTTCTGAGAATGTTGTCACCTGACGGAGTTGCCTGCTTAGAATCGGCAGGCGATGGGAGTTCCCAAGCACGGACAGAACCAGGAAAGGCTGCTCCAAAGTTGACTTTTTTATTTGGGTCCTTCCACTTTCCAGGCCTCCCAGTCAACTGAAGAGTCTGGGAGGTAGAGACAGGGGCAATAGAGTAGGACCGCCACATCAAGGAACAGAGAAATAGGAATTCAGAAAGATCCCAAATAATTAATTCCAAGGCTAGAGGTTAATGGAACGACAGAAAAAAAAAAAAAAAGTTGGGGAGGGATGGTAAATTAACAGGAAGAGAAAAAGAAGACTTTCTGGAGGGAATTAAAATTATGGCATCATGGCAATGGCTTAACTTAAATAAAAGGAAAAACATATATTCAAAGAATGAGGGAGATCTACCAAGCTGCAGAAACAAAATGCTGTCCCTAATTGGATTTAACAATAATACGATAAGATTCAAATGTAATTAAGAAAATGATAAAAGGAATGCAGAATAAAAGAGATGAAAGTACTTATAACTTTTATTATCTATACGACAACCAAGTTTTTTTCTTAAATAGCAAGCGCGAATGGAGAATTGAAGCATGAGGAGAAACATAGTCTCATAATTTTTCTTGTGAAATTGCAAAGACTGAGAGAAAGACTGTGATATATCCATACCTGCGTCTGCACCCCTCTCCACCTCACCCATCACCTGCTTCGCAAACTTCCTACCCAGCCACCTAAGACGAGCCTTCCAGGCTCCCTCGTCCCTCAGCCATTACCTGCCGGAGGTTGCGTGTCACTTTGACATCGTGCCAGGCGTTGTCGTTGAATTTTCCATTCACTGGCTCCACAATGGCCTCAAAGGCCCCGGACCCCAGGTTAATGACCAAGGAGACCGCGCCATCCTTCAGAGCCAGGTTAACATAGTCAGCCGACTTGCCCGTGTGCAGGATGAGCCCGTTGCGCTGCCAGGTCTTAAAGGAGAGGGTGATTTCGTCGCTGCTGCTCTGGATGGGGTTCTGAGACAGGTCGTAGCACAGGTACTCCGAGCCTCGGAAAGTGGCCACATTCTCCTCTCGAGCTATAGGAACAGAAAAGAGGAAAGTAATCAATGCTTGACTGGCAAGAGTCAGGTCTATGCAAATGCCAAAGAGGACACACCACAAAGGCACTGCCTCTGCCCTTGTGCTGATGCCCACACAACACTCCATCCGACCCTGCAACAAGACTGGGAGCTAAATACTAGCGAAACTAGCAGAAGAGGTAACTGGACCATCCTGAGTGAGACCAAGATCCCATCTCTACAAAAAATAGAAAATTAGCCGGGCATGGTGGTGCACATGCCTGTAGTCCCAGCTACTTGAGAGGCTGAGGTAGGAGGATTGCTTGAGCCCAAAAGTTTGAGATTGCTGTGGGCTATGATGATGCCACTGCACTCTAGCTGGGATGACAGAATGAGACCCTGTCTCCAAAAAAATAAAAAATAAAAAGAAGAAAAAGAGATGGCTGCAGAGAAACTATGTGTCTACACAAGGGTAGAAGACAAACACGGTGATGCAGGAGAGCTTACTGCCTTTCCTTCAAATTTTCTCAAGGAAAAACTTAAAGGGAAATTTCATGCAAAACAGTCAATGAAGGGCTTCCATTGCTTTTGCTTCAGTGATGGCTTTAAAATGCTTGTAGAAGAGCTGGTTTAGAATGAATAATTAAGTGTTCTGACAAAGAACTCTTTAGCTCTAGGTACCTTTTATTGACCAATAACTAAAAATCAATTACCCTGAAAGATCTGGCTCTGATTTCCATCCATCAATAACCCAACTAACTTTGGCTTCCATGGTGGAGTCCTGAGCATGGTGAAACATGGCTGCGTTATTACAGAGGAGGGGGGATCTAAGAAGGTGATAGAACAGGTGAGGGAAGGGGAACAGAATGAAATTTGGTAATATGCTTTGACAAGACAGCAATACGACTTTTAAACTCAAGCAAAAGGGACCTCTCCTCTGGGATGTCCTGATTTAGGTGACCCTGGTAATACTGTTGTATGGCTGCATCCCTCCCCACAGAACTAGAGGTGCACGGGGTCAAGACGGCACCCCCCTGGAGCTAATACTTTCTTCCAAGACCATATTCCAGAGACTAGGACCCTGTCATTCTCTACTCAAAGGGCTCTAAGCCTGTTTTGAGGGCTTGTGCAGGCCTCTTCCCTGGATCCACCTTTCTGAAAGGAACCATGCTGTCACCGCACATATCTCGAGGTCTGAGGAGTAGCAATGTGGGACTGTTTGCAGGAGTCAGGACAGAGCTTGGCCATGTGGGCTGGGGCAGACATTTGTACCCAACCTCTGATGATATAGATTAGAGCTAAAAGTAGGAAGAGAAGAGGACAAGCCATGGGCTGAGGATCAGGGAGTAGCTGGCTCTCTTGTGCTGCTATTTCCCAATACAAATGTACAAGGAATCCAGAAATGCTACATTTGAACCTGGCTTTCCAGGTAGTTACAAAGGTCTATTTGTCAAGGTAAGAGGATAGAATACATTTTACGTTATCGTATATTGATGTGGTGTATAATGAGGACAAACAGCATGGTGGGCTTCCATTTGTCTTCTGTCCAGACAGCCTCACTAAGGGTGGCTACTTCATGTCAGGGCTGGTCAAAAGCTATTAAAAGCACCCCATTAATAAGAGGAAATTGGTAACAATAGTTTGGACATGCAGCGGTTCTCTAAAGACTGGGGCCCACAAAATAAGGTTGAGAGAATTCTATTTCCCTGCCAGAACTATGTTCCAGCCAAAGCCAAGTTTACTTCAATTCGGACCTCTATCAACTATCACAGTCCAAGGTACATTTATTATGCAAAATGAAATAACATTTTCTCATCATGAGGTAAGAGCTATAAAGGAGTCACTCTTACAGTGTGAAGAGATGACCACACACTATATAATGGTTAAATTAATCGTAGCATTATGAGATCATTAAAACATGAAGGTCAACTTCATACTCCAGAGAGTTAAAGAAAAGGTAAGTTTCTCTTGAGTGTTCCAGAGGGTCCCAGTGATAGGTGTCTACCTACATATTTCTGTTTGCACACACACTGGTATAAGCAAAAGGAGCCTGTCCACCTATAAAGGACCATAGGGTAACCTCCACACATATATGTTATTAGCACACAACTCATTTCTGATTCATTTTCCCAAAATTTAGCCTGCAAAAATCATAAAGCAGAAATTTGACATTGTCTGCATGTTTGAAATAGATCTATCCAATTCCCTAGTGCCCTGTCTATTCTCATGATTTCCCCTCTCATTTCTGAAGAAATGGCTTTGTTAAAATGCAACTGGACAAGCCCTTGCTCAGGAGACCTGGAGGTGACCCTGATCTAGAGTACAAGATGACAAATCAGATGTAGTTATTGCAACTAAGCTCTTTTTCTACAGGTGAGGACGTGCACAGAGCCAACTACTATGCATGTCCTTGGCACCACAAGTGGTGTATTAATGGGTCTCTTCTATAAACATTTAAGTTATACCTTGTGTGCCCACTGAACTAAGATAAATGAGCAAGGAAAGTAGATCCTATAAAGTGAAGCTTAAATTAATCACCAAGTACCCTTCAAAGGGGGAAAGCTTGATACAGAACAGCAAGACACCAGGATATTATTTAATGTGCTACATGGTGCTTAATATTTTTCATATAATTAGTGCAAGGAGTCTGTCAAAATAATAAATTTCAGAGCTATAAAGGATGTTAGAGATTGCCTAATTTAAAAAAGAAATTGATGACTAGAAACAAATGAGTTGCTGAGGATGACACAGTGGTTTGTGGTACTCCGGACTTGGAGAACCTCTGGGCTTTTCTCTAAATATCAGTTACCTTTCCCCTTGCCCATCACCCTGGATATTCTGCAGGCTCCTACTCTACTTCTCAACAGCCACGAATGAGTCATGGAGATTGTGCATTGACTTAGAAACCACCCAAACTTTGGATAAATTGAGCCAGAGACCAATATCCCTCACTTTATGTAAATCACTCATCCTTACTAAAAGAAATGTTTCCTTTTACTCTGTGGAGTCTGGGTATGCTTCAAACAAGAATCTGTTTTATGTGGAAGGCCATAGAAAAAATTGACATCAGTGTAGAGAAGAGAATATTACAATAAATAAATAAGAAATAAAACCAATGTGAGAAAGAGGATCTATGCAAATCAGATGCATATTTATGCTAATCTCCATGCAAATACACCAAGGAAGATTTGATGTAGCCAAGTGTCTTGCTTTGCAAATATTTAATGCAAACTGCTGTAACAGTTCACAACCTTCTCAATCTCTCCATCCAATGAAGAATTTTCTTAGTTTACTTCTTCCCTGGCCAGAGGACAGGACCTTTGCAAAGAGTGGCCATTACCCTATCTGTTGGGCTATCTCTCGAGGCTCCTTTCTGAATTATATTCCAGACAAGCAAATTTACTTCAATTTTTAATTCATGGAATACTTTTTTGCCTGACTACTGTGGGGAGGAGAGGCGCTAGCAATGCATGACCCAGTCTTTAAAAAGAGCAAAACAAGGGCTAGGAAGACATGAGGGCCTTGAAGAAATTATTCTTTTGTACACTCTCACAACTGACATTATTTTTCTTCTAATACCCCAATCTATCTTAATTTCCTTCCAGTAGCTGAGACTCAAGCCCTCTCTTATCTCCTTGAAAACCATACTAAGTTGACAGTGAAGGTAACTAAAACGGGCAAAAACCAAATAGTGACAAACACGCATTTCTAAGCCCATTCAATTCTTTGAGCCCTCCATTAGAAAAACCTAATAGTGCCCCAAATCTGTTTTCCACACTTGGTGTTTACACTGAGAAGGAGGTTAAAGAGACAATGCAGTCACCTTGTATGTATTCAAGCTAAATAGGTGGAGAAAATGAATGCAGGGGATTATGTAACACAGTACACAACAGCTTAGCATAAAGTACAGCTTGGCAAGAGATAGGCACTGACATAGCTAATGGACTGTTTAGATCCATTTAAATTATATCACCCCAAAGTTTACAATCAATTGCATAAGTGTTAAAATAAAAAAATGTTATTCTCACTGCATGAAAAGCAGAACTCAACTCTGTATGACAACAAATCGTTCACTCGTTATTTGTAAGTGTCCAATTGATTAAACACTAGATGCAATCTAGATATGTATAACTCAGGATTTTAAATCAGTTTCTATAAGATATGTAAAGCACTGATCTTTCAAATGGCTTGTTAATCTGAGTACTGATATATACATAGCATTAACAAGCATTAACTCAATTCTATTATCCACCCCTCCCCCCAAAAAAACACCCAACTAATGATTTATATAATAATAACTCTTTCTCTCTGAGAAATTCTAAAGAAGATTAAAATATTCATTGTAAAATATTCTTAACTGTGCAATCTATGAAGCGTAGGGGAAATGCACAAAACTGTTTAATGGGGCATGTGGTTCTTAATGGTGTGGTGTCTTAAAAACCCACACTAGTCTTTGAGATTAAGAACTTTGAGCTTTATTCTATAGGTTTTGGGAAACCAGTGCATAATTTTACTGAGAGGGATGGAAGTACACAATCTGAATTTTTAAAAGATTACATAATCACTTAAAAACAAATTTGAATGACTTTTTTCAGGGGTTGCCTGGACTTGGTTCAGCCTAGATATTGCTATGGTTCCTAGAGTGAGGTTTGCATTTTACTGGGCAAGAATGGAAGAAAGGATTTCTAGCAGGAACAGCCTTGGGAACTGCAAGGCAGAGACGCCAGTGAGCCAGAGAGTGCAGGAGGAAGCCAAAGTCTGGATACTCAAGATCCAAATGCAACTATGGAAAACTGAGGGCCAGAAGCAAAAAATAACCAGAAAAGGACACAGAATTAGATAAGAAAGAACTCAAGATAAGAACATGTCAGGAATGGCTAAAGAAGGATTCTGGGGTCATTTGTAAGCAACTTTCTCAATGTGTTATATATTTCTAAATGCTTTCTTAATCATTATTTGTATTGTCTCAACACGCTGTGAGGTCAGCTTGCTATGATTATTACACCAGTGTGAGGAAAGGAAAGCACACAGGCTTTACAGAGGTTGTTCAAGGCACTAGGGAGTGCCACTTCCCAAGTCACAATTCTATGATTCTCATTCCATCTCTTGCTACTACATCACACCCCTACCTTGCCAGAAACTCAGATTCTCAGAGCAGGTGCCTAGCAGCTGCATGAAGCTCACCCCTTGGAAAGGTGAAGCCACCCACGATGATAGGTAAGAGCCCCTCGCAGGCAGCAGGAACCCAAGCAGGGAAGCAGCGGAGACAGGCTGCCTCTCCTTCAAATTCTCTAGTTTCAGGATGGAAAAAAGTCAAACTGAGAAGATCATACTCTTTACCTCCATTAAAGAGCCTTCAAAATGGCTTTAGAAATGACTCATCTGGAGTGGCTGTTACCAGTAGCCCTGGGCATAACACTTCTGTGCTCTGGAGTGGGAGCCACCTCCCCCTCCTATGATGATGATGAGCCTCAGAGACACAGCAAAATCGTTCTCATGGCCGCATGCACCCTTTGTCCTTCAAATGGGCCTCGTGCAGCAGTGCAGTACTTCAGTCTGCACTGATGCAGAGATAACCCTGGCTGCAGCTGCCCATCCTGGTCCAGCCCACATGGAAGCTAATGAGGCACAAAAACACATGGGCTACTCTTGTCCTCCCTGCCAGACAAAGGGATGGCCTGTGGTCTTGAGGCTGGCCTGCCAACTCACTGAATCTGACTTCGCAAACTCAGCAGGGGCCCTGTCGTGCCTTCTCCACCAGCACAGCTGCAGCAAGAGGTGGTAGGTTCTCAAGTTGAGAACCCACACACACATCACCCAATTCTGGCCACTGCTTCCCAGGCAAAAAAGCCAGGAAAATGACAAAAGAAGTAATGAGCCCAAGAGAGGGAGTCTATAACTGCAGAAATAAGAGAATAAGGCCAGGATTCCACAACCAGTCTGCCACACCTGGGAAATAGGGAGGCTGCATATCCACTCAATGCTGAAAGGTGCCTTGAGTTGAAATAGCAATTTGGGTTCTTCGCTGCCAAAGGAACAGGGCAAGTGTGTGTTGGTTCTTGCACACATCTGTTTCCTTTCCATGCAATCTGCTAAGAATCCAACATGCAGAATAAGAACACCTACTTCTAAGGGCCTCTTAGGAACTGTAGGCAGACACCCAGGTTGTCTGTTGGGCTGTGTGAGATGATCCTATTTGCAAAGATGAGGGGAAAGTAGAAATCCTTTTACTGGAGTGAATTCTATTGCACATCACTTAATGGCTTTTTTTTTTTTTTTTTTGGCTAAAATTTGGGGAGGAACTTAAAAAGCAAAAGATTGCACAGTGACTACACTCTTTGGTTCTCTCTGTCTCATTTCCTTATGATATATTTTAGGGGCAAACAAAGCATTAGGAAAGATCAAACTGCAGAGCCATCCCCCAAGGACAAATGACAAAATTCTTTGCCTGCCAGTCGGATCACACAGGTATTTTAAAAGCAGAGTGTACCAGCAGACAGGAAATTGTGTTGCTATGAGCAATCCTCGCACTACAAAAGAGAACACATAGGAAATCTGACCTCCTGAGGCCATTTCCAACTCTTAGCCTCAGACTCTCTGTAGGAAAGATGCAGCAGAGAAATAAATGGACTTTTCCACGCTGCCTGGGTCACTCACTAGCCTGCAGATGCTTCTTGAAAGTGATGAGAAGGAAAATAGTAAATCAAGTTGTCACTTGGAAAATAAACAGCCAGTATCCTGGCGAGGGAAGCTGCCTCAGCCCGCAAAAGAATGGCCTGGAAAACCACGCTTCACTGAAATCACTAGAAAGCTAATGGCATCCTGAAGAATCCATTGCTTTCAATTGTATTGCAATAAAAGTTAAATTTTCATTCATTCATTTAGGGACTAAAGATTCACAGGTGCCTACTATGCACTAGGTGATGTGCTCAGTGCTAAATGCACTTAAGTCACATGGCAACCTCGTGAGTATAAGTAATTAGCTGGCATTTTACAGGAAAAGAGAAATTATAACGCTAAAATATTATTAATGCCCGCTAAGTGCCAGGCCCTGACATGAACTCACATTAACAGGGCACCCTGTGTAGTTGGACTGCAGTCTTGACAGCAAGGATATAATGATAAAGGCTTTGAATTGGATAGACCTGGATTTGACAACCAGCTCTAGAACTTACCAGAGTCTATGGAACATAAGCTTATTACTTAAATTCTCTAACCCTTAGTTTCCTAATCTACAGAATGGGAATAACTGTAGTACATATTTCCCAGAGTTGCTGTGAGGCATGAATACAATCAAGCTCTTGGCTGAGTTCCCAGCCACAGAAATGTTAGCTATTATGGTGGTCGTTGTTAAGAATGTAGGCACAAACTAGTAATTACAATTCAGTGCAGTCAATGTTTAGTAGATGATATAGGCACACAGAAGAGGGAATAACTGATCCCAGGCATTAGGGAAGGTTCCATGCAGGAGGTCATACTTAAGCTATGTCTTGAAGTATGAGTAAGAGTTCACCTACAAAGGGAGAAATGAAATGCTAGTTGGAAGAAACAGTGTATTCATTGGTGTGGTCATTAGGAAAGTACAGAACATTCAGGGGATAGGGGGGAGTTCAATGTGGCTAGAACAACAGGCATGTGTGCAGGTTCAAGAAGCAGACTGGGTGGGGCCTTATATGCCATATCCTTGAGCACTAGGAATGGAGAACTAGCAGAGAAGAGCTTTAGTTTGTAACTGGCATAATGCTACCAGTATTATAGGAGGAGTTCAGTAAATGGACATGGCCAGATAGGCAAAGAGAAATCCAGGAGATATTTCCAAGGTAGGATGGATATTGCTAAAGCACCATTATCTGAGCCAATTGTGCTGCATATGCCTATCTTCCCACTTAATAATAATTTATGCAATATGCTATACATTTTATTTCCCCGTAACCACCAGATCCATATGAGTAAAACTGTAATTATGCTTGTTTCCCTATAGGCTTCTTGTTTAAATTATGGGTCAGTCAATCTAATGGCACTGAACACAAATAGTGCACTCTGTCTTGTAGAGGGAAATCCATTTCCCTATTCCCATGACTTTGTGGGAATATTTTCTCCCCATTCTCCAGAAGAGAGTAGTTTTGGAATAATACTTTCCATCTTTCCTTTATTCATTCACTTTCTCCAATGGGAGGAGAAGCGATTCATCTGCTTGGTGATAGAGTCTGATACCCACAGGTCTATATTTTTTAATCAAGTGGTCGCTATTCCCAGGTGACCTACCTTTCTCTTTCAATTCTGCCTTTGCTACAAGGCTTGTGAATTCTCCTTTAGGCTCTCCCATGCAGTAAGCCTATCAGAGTAGACTCTGCCCCCATGGAAGAAGGCCTACGGTTTTCTAGCTCTTCTGCCTATTTGCTGAGTGGGTGAGCTTAATTCAGGGAGAAAATTACAAGGAAGCCCAATTTGACTGCAGACAAAGCCACATTATCTAACCTAACTCTACCAGCAATAGAACCGATATGTGGATCATTTTCACAATCACCAATTTGACTCTTGTGTCTATTATACAATCAGTTCAGAATCAGAGGGGAATGTTATGGTTGTTACTTTAGAGCCCAACAAATATTGAAGTAGGCACCAAAAGTAAGGGTATCGGAAGACATTAAGAATACCAAACCGGTCCCTGGGTTGCTTTCCCTATGATTAGAGAGATAATAGACATATCTGGAACCACACGAAATCAATGACAAAAAAATACATTAATAATCTCAAAGACAGCTCTGTGCCACAGTGTTTACTAAAAACACATTTCTTTAAGTTACACCAGGTACGTGGGTGATTAGAATGGTGAAGAATTTAACCAGAGTTGCCTTCTGAGAGATAAGATTTAGACTGAGTTTGGAAGTTTTGAATAAAAAAAAATTACAGAAAATACAAACACCCACAAACCTACCCATCTTTTCACCCTTGGCCTAGATAAAAAAGAATAATATGCATGTTTATGTTTTTTTTTTCAACCTGCTTCTTTTATCAAAGTTACACAATAAGTAGGGCAACTGTACCAAAGTACTAAATGCCACATTGTCACACTAAATTCTGTGGACTTGATGAGGACAATAAATTACTAGGGACCCAGAGCTGGAGAGAAGAGGCTGGAGGACTGTTATTTTGATACAAACAAAATTAATAATGAAAAATAATCACAGTGAATCTAGAGCAAGAAGTGGATCATCTGAAATACTGTGTTTGCTTTTTTAATGGTGGCACATTCACCAATCCTAATTGCCACCAAATTTAGATACTCACTATATCCACACATATATGTTCAGAAAAGAATATGGAAGTCATGAAGGTCTACAGAATTTGGGAAAAGTCATACAGATATTTAGCTATTTAGAAGCAATGCATATGGATTTTTTTAAACCATATGAACTTTACAAATACTTATTTCTATCAAATCTCTCTTTAGTTCAAGATAAAAACAAGTAAAGAATCCTTCATAACAAATAACCACTATAACATCAGAAAAAAACCTTGGAAGATTATCTAATCTACCCCCTACCTCAGTAAGTCCATAATTAAACTATCTTGTTGGTAAAACTCTCCACCTTTAAGTATCCAAAGAATATAAGACAATTAGGGGTTTTGTGAAGTATCCTACAAATACTTCAGGAGCCAAATGTTTGCTGGTCCTAAAAGAAGAAAGTAGGATCTGGATTCTAAAGGCTACCAAGTTTCATTGGGTGATTAACAGAAAAGTGTAGGTGTTAAAGAATTTTATTTAATATTTCTTTCATTCAGCCCAGGATATATAGAGCGTAATGAACATAAACTGTGGGTGGCTGATAAAATTTACTTTCACTAATTTATACACATATATGCACGCACACATATGCATAAATACAATGATCACTAATCGTTATATTATATATTACAGCTTTATTCATAAAAGGAGTGGCCTTACAAAAATAACAGGAAAATACCTAATCCCACAATTTCAACAGTAACAGTTAAAGATCTATCCTATGACTTCTCCCACTAACAGGTACCCTGCAGGAGTTCTGTTTTGCACAACTTCTGAAAAGAGCTGAATAGGCAGAAAAGAGATGTAAATCTCTCTCTCTCTCAAAATTGTTTTTTGAGAATCCGTTTTTACAGAGTTCATGAGTGAAGAGGAAGAGAACAAACTACAGCTTTGACCACATCTCTGTATCTCGAGGGCAAAATCACATCTCCTGTGATAATCCCATCTTCAAGGAAAGGCAGCAAAACCAACTCTTAGACTTTGACATCCTGCTGCTGCTTTTGTTATCAGCTGACAGCTATCACCAGTTTTTCCTCTTTGTCCCCCTTAAAATCAGCAAGCCACTTGGCCCCAAGGCTGGCACCCCCTTCTCTTTCTTTGGGATGCCAAACAGTCTCCTTGCTCTCTTTCTCCCACCCTCCTTCCCCTCTCTCATACTCTCTCTCTTGCCTCTAAGAAGATAAAATAAACTTTTTACTTTTATATCTTAATCTCTGCGTGAGAAATCTTTCTCCACCCATGCTGTGAGCACCTATTAGATTTTCCACCCTAACAATTCATATGTAACAAGAATAGAAAAACATACACAAGAAATCTACCAATCAATTCCAGGTAGTGGTTACTCAGAGGAGGGAGAGAATAAATGGAACCAGGGAGGTATTCAAACGTGACCAAGTCTTTATAAAAAGATATAAAGCAAAAATGGCAAAACATTAAGATTTGTTCAATCTGAGTGATGGCTAAGCGAATGTTTGCGATATCCTCTACTATCCTCTATACTTTGTATGTTTGAAAGACTTCATGCTTTTTTTTGAAGAGTTAAATCACTACAGATGAGTCTGATAAAACATCTAACCACCCAATAAATCTTGAATGGTTCTTTGGTTATTTGATACAGGGATGTCAACTCCTTAACCATGTGCTATGAGCAGCAATTTTTCATTCTTTTTCAAAATCTCCCATGTAACCCAGGATATGTGAAGTAAAGACTTGGAGAACTGGATTGAAAGGTAGTCGAATTGATCACAACGATTTTAAAGTCACCAGTTCCTCCTCCTGCCCCCTTGGCTGCCTTCCCCACTCCTGCTGCAGACCTGCTCAGTGCCTTGGCATGAGAGAGTTCAGCCTAGCTTCCCAGGGAGGAGGGAGGAAATGCTGATGAAAGCTGAGTGATAGAGGAGATTTGTTAATTTGTCACCATGTCATAGTTCCACGGCAAATATTGGGAGTTAAACAAGGCTAGAGTCTGCAATGTGTCACATATACATCTGCCATGAACCTCCCAACCCTTTTTCTTTCCACATCAGAATAAAACCAAGCTAGTTCTTTAAGAAAATCCCTACTGAGAAGCCTGAATCTGTGCCCACCCTCTTATCCTCCCACTGATGGGGGAGAGAAATCAGCCAGTTCTTCTTTTGTTCGCTGTGGCTCTAGCCTGCAAGTCTAGACAGAGTGGCTTGTTAAAAGGACCTGGAGTCGATGCCTGGACAAGATCAATAAGGCTTTTTATGACACAATGAAAACTTTCTGTTTTGTTAAATGTGGCTAATCTACCATTTCTGCAGTACTCTTAAAGCTTTCAGTGCCAAGCACTAGAGCCCAGGTGATTAAAACCCTGTTCAGAGATACAAACTGGGGAACTTTGCCAGTGCGGAGGTACAAATCCTGAAACCTGGGCTGTGTCTTCTTTTATAGATAGGTATGCACTTAACTTTTCCTCCCAAACAAATAAACACAGCAGTGAGGAAAGGGAGGCTGGTACTGATAAAAATAAAAACTATCCCATTCCAGGGCTTCCAAGAAGGGACTGATAATGCCCAGAGAAAGACTCTGCATGTAGGGCTGGGTGAAGATGGGGTATGTTGAAGGGGAGGGAGAGTTCTCTAAAATGTATGCAGACTTAAAAATCAGTGACCTGACTCCAGAAGCCTAAATAAGGAGAAAATAAAGGAGATTACATATTCAATATAGTACTAATAGTGTACATAAAACTAGAATAAAGTGTTTATTTCATGTTCACCATTTCTTCATCTCAGACTTTTAGCAGAGTCTTTTTTAGGGGTAGAAGCTTTTTTTTTTTTTTCTTACACTCCAGGCTTTTGTATATACAAATGGTTTGACAGGAATTAACCAAGACCTGTTTGGGTGATTTTAAAGTTATAAGAGTTCAAAACACCTTCTAGCAATACCAATGAATTATTAATAGAGATAACATATCTTTGTGTTCATATGTCATCTGAAACAGGAACTTTTTGTTAGAATACTTGACATGCTTCTTATTTAACCCTCACAAAAGCTCTGGGAAATACATTTTTACTAGCCCACTTTACAGATGCTAAAACAAAAGTTTAGGAGGATGAAATCCTGTACAACACCACAGCTAATGAAAAACAGACCCAAAATACAAACCAAGGTTAATCCCCAAAGACTATGTGCTTTCTGGTACACCATGGTGCCTCTTATTTAGGGCTCAGTATCTTTTGCAAAGCCCTTTGTCCAGAGTGTTCCTATGGGAGTTATTCATTTCTTAAAGAAAACAAAAACAAAAACAATACACATTCACATAGCATGCCACATATTCCAAACCACTTGAATGTACATTACCTAATTCTGTAAAGTATCAGCACCCTTCAGCAGCTGCTATAGAAACCTATCTGCTCACAAAATCTAGATCTACAGCAAACACTTAGATGTATTAACCACATACTTTGGGCTATGAATACAGATCATAAGAATAGGGAAAAATCATAGGAATTCTGTACACTGATAACACTGGAAATATATGAATGCTGAAAAGTTTCTTAATTATGACAGTGTAAAAAAGGAAATCCACTTTGGATGCATTGAATCTAAAATGGCAATCCTCCTTCTCGGTCAGAATGATTCACAAACCATTTATAGTTGCTGCAACACCCCCAACAGTCCCATCCAAGACCAAACAGCTGGATAGTGATCTATGACACCACAGGGCTACAACTAGTAATATGCTCAGGGTTTGCACCAAGGTAGCTGCAGAGGGAAAAATGTTAGTTGATTTGTGATTACAAAGAGCACACAAAACTGGGCTTATAAGACTCTGAACTAGAGACTCAAATTGGTTTAGTTTTATAGCTTGTATAGCCATTTGTGATGGATATTTACATTTCCCATGATATCCATAAAGCCAAAATCCTAACCCTCTCCAGAATCATCAGTGATAATTTTTTATTTATGAATTATGATAAAACCATGAATGATGTGAATATCTCAGAGCTCTGCTATGGAGATGTCGCATAGGAGATCCAAGACATGGAGAAGTTGTGATATTTGTACATGCCACCAGCTGGTCAAGGTTTCTGATCACACTTTGCAGGTAAGTGACTCAGAACAAAGAAAAGTAAAAAGACCTAGTTAAGATACACAAAGACATTTTCCAAGACTTAAGAAAACGTGGATGGGTGGCTCATTCCAGCCAGATGTGGGGAAATCTCCACCCAGGTATCAGAAAAGATTCATCTTGATAGGGTGGAAGTTGAAGTCTAAGAAGAAGTTGACTGAACCTGGTTCTCTAATTTAAGATCCAGAAAATTAGTCTTATCTCTTTCTAGGAGTGATCATATCACAAGAGGTTGGCCACACCAACTAAAAAATGAGCATGAGACTGAGACAGACACCTGAATGCCATTAAAATAATTGATAAGGAAATCTTACTATCAAAAATTCCTACAGTTCACAGACTTAGATTCAATTATTGATTCCCAAGCAGTGGTCTAAGGTAAAGTTTTCATCAATCTATGACACATTTTGAAAAATAAGGAAAGTACACTACAGTTTTCCATTAGTATTCTGTTAAAAGCTAAATTTATACAGCATTCATTCATTCATTCAATAAATATTTCTGTAAGACCTGCTCTATACCAGGCACTGCTAGGCACTGACAACCTAGTGGTGAACACAGCACTGTGGAACCCGTGTAGAATTGTCATTCCACTCCTTTCTACTTTTTTGGTTTGGGAATTGTCCATCTTTTATAAGGTGATGGTGATAATAGACAAAAATATGTTAATGTTATTATTTGGAAAAGTAAAATGTAGTCAACCCCATTTTGCTCCTTCTCTTTTTTTGTAAAAATTTGACTTGTCAAAAAAAAAAGAAAATCTAAAAGTTTAAAAAAACTATTTATTGAACCAAAGAATCTTTTCTTTGTGCAGTCATTCAGACTTTGGCCAAAACATGATGGCTAGTGAAGCTAAAAAAAGCTTCACCAGGTGCTTCAAATAGAGTAATAAACCATCCCAATTTGCCTGGAACTGAGAAGTTTCCCAGGACTTTCAGGGCTAAAGCAGGGCCAGTCCCTAGAAAACCAGGATGGCTGGTCATTCTACATGGGTCAGATGTCAGAAGGTAAAAAATAAAGCAGATCAAATAAAAATTCAATTACCTGCAATCATTGGCAAAGAAAGGAGCATGGTTTAGTGGGGTGTTTTTGTTAGCAATAAATTTCTAACCATGTCAAACTCGGCATTTTGGCTTTTGAAGAATAATTACCTTAATAAGTAATATATTCATTGCTATGGTATATTACTTTTTAAAGGAATGATTTTCTATGAACTTTAAACTAAAGTCATCCTAAGACTAACCGGGACTCCCGTGGAGAATTTGGAAGACTCTTGGAGATTTCATGGCACCTCAGGGTCATCGAGCTCATTGTCAAGCAGCACTGTACACCACCGTGAATAAACAGCTTTTGCTTTCCAACTGTTTGAATTTTGGATCATGCGTGTCCTCTGTATTATAAGTAGCTAATTACGTCGTATGGAATGATTTATGCAAACAGAACTGTCCCCTCAAGGATTACTAGGATAACTCCAGAAACAGGCAGAAACTACACAAAAGCTTCAGAATGGCAGCCTCCAGTGCACCGAGGTTTGGCAAAAAGATCTGTCTTGCATCCCCAAATGCTGCTCATTCCTCCTTCCCCTCCTTGCTACCCAACCACCTACCCACACCTCAGCCAGCAAACAGCACCCATCTCCTGGGGCCTTCTGAGCACCCCTCAGTGACACTGTGACACTTTATAAAAGAGCGCTGATGCCCCCCTGCCCTCAACCAAAGTAGGAAAGTAAGAAGACATCATAAAGGAAAGGAGAGGAAAGGAGCCAGTACTTATTGTCCCTCTACTGTTGTTCCACAAGAGGCCCTTTACAAACATTGTCTCTTCAATCCTGCAATAACCTTAGAGAGCAGGCATTATTATCACTGCTCCATACCAGGAAAAGCCCCCAGTGCCTGAGATGGGGGTGATGGTAGTGATGATGCCAGCTGCCATTTCTGAAGCTTATTGTGTATCAGGGGTTTTAGCTCTGGCTTAGTATTAATCTTTCATATAATCTTCACAACAACCTATTTAGGTATTATTATCTGAGGTTTTCAAGGAGAGAAGCTGAGATTTAGGAGTTCAAGGCCATCCAATAGAATAATAACTGACAAGGAGGGAATTTAGAATGAGGGTGGATTTGGGTCTAATGCCAGCCTCATTAATCTTCCTACTGCAGGAGTTTGGTTTTGGGTAGAAGGTGCTGTCCTGAGATCAGGAGCTAAGCAGCCTACTGTGTGATCTTCTAGGGCCTCTGTGGTTGCTATTCTAGACTGTGACCCTCCTCCTCCGAAGGCTTTCTCAAGCTGTTGTGCTCCAGTTAGAACATTTTGGTTCCCTTTTCTATAATAAGACAGCAAAACTACCAGTATAACCAGATTACACACCCTTCATGGCCAACAGTACCTACCAAAACTCCTCATCATATGCAAACATCACCATGCTTGGCACCAGCGAGAGCCAAATAAACACAGTGGACTATATATTATTTGAAGGCTGTAAGTTATTCACTCACTCATCCAATCGTGTATTCATTCATTCAGCAAACCTTTCCTGAGAGCACTTGTTCTATGCTAGGTCGATGGTCAAAACAGAAAAGTCCTATCGGATTTTAGCATGTTGTATTTATAAGGTAGGCTAAGCCAGATAAACCTTAAACCAGATCATTGTCAAGTGTGAAAAAAAGTTTTGAAAACACAAAGAATTATGCAACTCTATGGTATTGTTATCCAGATCATATATTCTCTTCCTTCCTATTCCGGAAGATGTCCACCATTTCTTTAAAAGCTCTGCAATATTCTACCATGAATTTTTTGACAGACAGGCTAAATGGATGAGTTCCAAGAACTTTGACTTAGGGTTAACCTCAAGGCATTTACAGAAAAGGGAATTAGCTGGTTTTTATAACCATATCCAAGGAGAGATATGCTCCTCACTTCTACTTTGCAGATAGACTCGCTAAGGTGAAGTACAGATATTATCAGTGGAAAGTATCACATTTTCCACTTTTTAGAAGCCCAGCATACCTTAATGTTTGCCCAAAGTAGTCAGCGATAGAGCCGAGACTAGAACCTGGGCTTTCTGACTTTTGTATAGGTACATTAGTTGAAAAATAACTATGGAATTTTGATCTCTAGGGTGCTGGATGCCTAACTCCCAGTTCAGTCCTTTCTCCTGCACGTGTGTCTCATCCAGGTGCACATTTACATCCGTGTTGCAGAGTCACCGGCGCTGGCCCTGGGCAGCATGTGCCACCGGAGAAGGGGTCTGGTAAGTGGCACACTGCTCGGAGCTCGCAGGGCCAAGCCGCTCACTTGATACGGGCTGCCTTTTCCACTCCCTGAGCTGCTTTGTTTCTTCCCCGTGCAGCAGTGTAGACCCTATGACTTCAGGGAGGAGATGCTGCTTAATGACTCCAATCCAATCTCCTAAAGGCCTTATCAGCGGTGTACAGCCCCTCTTCCGACAGCTGACCTTTCCCACTGTGCTCAAGTCCAGGGGAAAACAAAAGCACCACAACAATTAAAAGCAGCAAAAGAGGAGAGAGACTGAAAAAGAAACTCTAGCCTAATGCAGAGCATTCTAACACAGAAAGTTGTTTCTAAAAAAGAAAGAAAGGAGAAAAAAGAAGACAAACCCAGACAGTGAAGAAGGACAAGCTCAAGAAGATTGGATTCTCCCAGCCCTCTTTATTTTTCTCCCTGATGGCTGCAGAAGGCATGAAAAGGCTGTTAATAAATCTGAGGACCAAGCTGGAAGGGAAAATAAAGAGGACAAGAAAAGAAGGAGAAGCCATGGCATGCAATAGCTGGTGATATATAAAATGCGTCTCCACTCTGTGAGCCCTGACAGGCACTCCAAGTGGGGAGAGTACTCCACACTTCGGTGCTCTCTGAAAAAGAAGCTCTTCTTCCTGACAGCACCGGGGGCCAGCCACCTGCCTCATACCTACCCCCACAAGCCCTCAGTAGGCAGGGACAGCCCTCCGAAGACCCCATAAACACATCCCTTTATGTCATCCCGGCTTGAGAAATTGTATTCCTTCTTCATTTCATCTGAAAGACATGGATAGCCTTTAGCTGACATTGACATAAACCTTTTGGGGGAGATATATATATATATATATATCACACATATACATAGAGGTCAGAGCAGTCTCGATATTTTGCAATACAATTAATAGTAAACAGACATACATCTCTGAAGGCAAAAAAATCTTTTTTAAATTTTGATATTTATTTTGATGGAAAAAATAATGATTCCTCCTTTAACTCTCTGGATAGTTTAGGAAACACCCACCATGATTGTCTTCTACAGATCTGTGAAAGACTCATTTCCCTGTTCCTGTTGAAATGTGACACAAACTACCCAGACACCGGTGCCTTTTCAGAAATATTTGGGGCTCAACCCCCTCCCATCGTTGGAGTGGGGAAGGCGAGCTGTGCACTATGGTTAGACCTCACCATGTAAAAAGGTGTATGAAAGGAAGTGAATCTGAGAAGAGTTGAGTATTGCTGGTGCTTAAGTTCCTTCTCTCAGGGTTCTGTGCAGTTCCCTAGATTTGATGGCTCCATGTGGTTTATTCCCGTAACAGTTGCTTTTCTCTGGCCACGTGGCTGCACTGTTTAATAATAATGGCAACTACGGGGACTGGAGGGCTGGCCACACGCTGAGCACCAGACTCACTGCCTTGCCTGGACAACCTCATGGAACCATCACAACTCTGAGAGTCGAGTGCTATTACAGTCTCTTCCACAGACATGGGAGTAGAGCATTTGTAATCTGTCCATTGTAAGAGGCAGGATCACAACAGGGTGTGGCTGATCTGAAAGCCTTCATTCACTCTCTACCACTGCCCTGTACTGCCTCACCAGGTACTCTCGAGCCCCATGCACACGAGGAGCAAGATGGATCAACTGCTGCCTGTGCAGAAGCCTCCCACCCTACTTCAGCCCTCCCGGGGTTCAGGCCTAGGGAAGTTCTGAGGCTGTGACTGAGTATTGAACATCATTTCCCCTTCTCCTCCGGTGGAGGAATTAACCTGTGTCCTCCCAGTCTGAAAAAAGAAGGGTTACCTTTCAGCTACTAGGTGTAGAGTCTTCTTTGGCCAAGTCCTTCTCAGATGCAGGCAAACCAGGCCAAGTCCAAGAGGCACTGTCTATTTACTGCTTCCTAATCCTAGACTTCCAGATTCTTCTTTTCCCCTGGTGCCCAGGGCATTTTGCTCTGTCCTGAAATTCTCTTCTGGAAAGACTGAGCCCCTTCCCAGCAACAGATGGCAGCAGGGAGCATGTCCCCACTGTGTAGTGTCCAGCATCTGGCCTATGCAGTGGGCAGACTGCTCTCCTCTGGCCAGGCCGGCTCTCAGCAGAATTGTTCACTGGACAACCTTTTCCAACTTCTCCTTCACCCACATCTTTCCTTCCTCCTCAAATGTTTAATAAACACCTGCCATAATAGTTCCATCAACGTGTTAAAAAAAATTGCATTTTTTAAGATTTTTGAGAATTCACATGGCACTGCTCAATCCAATAGAATCAAACCACAATTGTGGAATTTCAGCAACAGAAGGAGTTTTGGGGAAAGAAGAAGGGGGTGCTCCATGGAGTCTTTCAAATCACGTCACCTAGCAATTGCTAACTCTGAATCTTCATAATACTCATCCTGCCTCCTTTTGAGATGAATATAGCTTTTTGGCTATTCAGCTATATATGTAAAAACAGACAAATCTGTGTGTATCTTCTCTCAACCATAGTCCAGAGAAAATCCTACATTGGCCTGAAAAGGCACAATAATCAAGGATTCATTAGGTGTCCATTGGGTGCCCAGCTCTATACTTCTGAGCCTTCTCTCCAATTACTTCCCTATTGTTTCCTTAGTTGGGTGGCGAAGGGTAGTGCTAGTGTAGAAAACGTATCTGTTATAGAACATCTGTCTACTCTAAATGAATGACATCACTGCAGAATGGCTATCTACTATAAATGAATGGCCATCTACTACAGCCAGTCCTTTATACTGTCTGCAGAGGGAGTGAGGGAAGCTAAAACATGTCAGCAAACAAGTCAACTGATGATTTGAGCCATCAGGCACTGGCAGACATAAAGAATTTTTCATACTTTGGAGACTGCCAAGGGTCTTTCTTAAGTAAACAGTCACTCAGTTTTAAAACATTTCTTCCCATCTACAAGAAAGAGGAAAGGGTTGATAATCAAGACTACTGAAGAATTCTAGAGAACAGATCCATCAATGCCCAGGAAATCTGAGTTCTATAACCCAGGAGTTAGGAAGACACTGGACTGACATACAGAATGCCTAAAGGAAGGCTGTGCTGGAAGATTGCTCATGCTTTGGAATCAAACAGAATCACACCCTTCCTTAGAAGTCATGCGATTTCCAGCAAATTGTTTAATGTCTTCTAAGCTTCGGTTTGTTTATCTGCACGTTGCAAAAAAAATAACAATTTGTAAGTCCTGGGCCTATTGCAGAGACTAAGTGACATAATATATGAAACACACTGTATTGGGATCATTAGTAAGTAATTAATATATGGTAGCTCTTACTAAAAGGAACCTATTAAAATTATACTTTAAGTCTTAAAATAAGCAATATCAATTACTTCAAAAGAGCTTAAGGCAAAAGCACAATTTTTAAGACAAACTTTCTGCTTTGCAAAGTTTACAAAATGAAAACATGGAAGGGTCAAGAGATATAAAATCCAGGGTTTTCCCACACATCGTGCCACCACATGGGGTTGGTCTGGAGACACACTTGCTAACCAGAATGCCTCCCCTATTCCATGCCCTCCACCCACAGAGCAGTCCTCTTTGTGCGAGTTTCAGATGCCATTGTAAGAAAGTAGCACTAGGTCTGAGCTGTAAGCACGTGGAGATATCAATGGACGACTGTTCGATTTCCCTAGGACTCCTTTCCAAAGCTCAAGATTGCTTTTTGGAACCAAAAAGAAGAGAGAGATATCCTCTAAGGAAGTCCCAGACCCCAAATCCAAGTCCCCTGGCCACAGTGAAATGGATCTGTAGGATCCGGAGACAGAAAGGCTGAGTTTTACATAATAAACAGTTTCACTTCTGGCCAGCATCACAGAACAAAAGGTCTGTGGAATGTAGCAGGAGATACTTGCAAGTACCTGTTCACTACTGTGCATGGTCGTTTTGGAAACATGTTTGTTTGTTGCTCCAAGTCTTGCACTTGCTTTGTCTCGGGTGACAATTCAGGACAGGTAGATGCTATTTGAAAGGCTATTCAACCTGCCACTGGGGGGAGGCGGACAAAATTCTCCAACTTATCACTTACTCAGCAGCACCATAGGGCACTGACCCAGCCCCTTCCCATCCCACCCCTTAGCTTTTTAAATTATAAAAGTAACTTCCTTTGTTGCCAACCAGACAAGTCTTATCTCATAGAACCAATGTTTTCGCCCTAATTGGTTGTAAGAATACACCCTCCGTGTAAATTTTCAAGAGCCCACCACCTTTATAGTGCCAAGCCTAGCGTCAGAAACCCGAACGTCCAAATTCACATCAGAGAGAGCAGCAGCGGTTTCAAAGCTACACCAAAGAATAAATGTGAGAAAGTAAATACATCACCAAAACACACAGGGTATCTAGGTGAAAGTTAATTATTCAAGCAAGAACAACAGTGCTTATGTACAATTTAATAGAATAAAATTACATTAATGCCTCCTAAGTGGAAGAAAGATTGGCATGATTGAATTTTTTAAAAAAATTAACAAATGCTTTCTGAGAGAAATGCTGATTTATTATCTTCAAGAACATAAGGCCAGGAGAATAAACAAAACTAAAATCTACTAAATGTGTGTGGGACTCTTGCAAGTAATTTAAAAATGGATATTCTTTTGTAATTAGTGTAATTGTTATTTGAATACAAATAATTGTCCTGAAGTAGTGAAGATTGGTACTAATTTACTGACATGACCCTACAGAATAGACTAACCAGTTTCTCTTTTTTAAAAAATAAATCCTCCTCTCAACCCACACTGTGCAAAGGTAAATTTTTAGCCTAACATGACTAAATTAGGAAAATATATAATTTAGGGAAGTCAAAACTAAAAAGATTTTGTTGAAGAGAGAGAAATGCTGTTTTAATTCTTCATATTTCCCATCTAGAAAACAGAAATAAATTTCTCTAGATGCTCTCATAACATGGGCCTATGCCAGAGCTGTTATTGCTCCACCAAAACACCCCCCAATTGCTGTAGATGTTGCTAGTTCTCTGCCCTTCTAGAACTAGACTGAACTTGGCTCATATTCAATCTTCACCCCATCCCGTGTTCTTCCTTATTCCAACAGCTCATACCTCAACAATTAAATGTTCCTTTTAAATTATGGTCAGATTCTTCTGAAGTTGGAGAGAAAGACTGGAACTTTCAGAATCACAATTCCTCCCAAATTGATGGAGCTTCTTAACTTGTTTGGTATCTCCTGGAGAAGTGAGGAAAGCTCTTATCCTGATCCTAATTGTTCACCTATATGACTTTGGGCAAGTTATTCAAGCTCTATAAGCCTCAGTTTCCACATCTGTAAAATAGACGTAATAACAGTCACTCTCATCTGGTGTTATAGAAAGGTTTAAATGAAATACTCTATGTAGAACATTTAGAGCAGAGCCTGGCATATAGTAAGCACTTGGCTCATCGTCATCATTTTACTCAGGTTTCAAAGTATTAGCATTTTCCAGCACCATAACAAGACAGCCCTTTCAACTTCCTCCATATTCTCTGACTCTCAGATGCGAATAAACACCATCCACTCTGGGAGGGGGCTGCCTGTTTTATCAATGACTAGCCCTCTGGCCCTCTTTGTTGTTTTATGTAGTAGTATCCACCAGAATGGACATGTACCCCTGATTAAAAAAAATAATAATAAAGTCTTCATTTGCTAGCTGCTCCACAGTGATGTGTTTGCTGTGAGCAAAGACACAAGAAGGAGGGGGAATAAATCAGAAGCAGTTCAAGCAGGTTATTTTTCTAGCTGCCTAACGCATTATCTGCATGCAGCTAAGGACTGTGCTATCCAAATATTACATAAAAGGCCAGGGAAACAACCTAGGTAAACATTCTATTTGCAATTATCTGAAATGGTAAAAAGTGCCCCAATGTTGGAGTTGTCTCAAATGCATTGGTGTTTTCCTCCTTTTTTCAGACCCTACCATCCGTATACCAAGCTTCTAGTTGATTTCCAAGGGAGTACAAGTAAATAAGCTTATGCCTGTAAAATAACTCCTAGCCCTGTCTCACCTATAAAGCAGCATCTTACTCAGTTTTCTCTACTATAACAAAGTACCACACACTGGGTGACTTAAACAACAAACATTTATTCTGCACAGTTCCAGAGGCTAGGAAGTTCAAGGTCAAAGTGCTGGCAGATTCAGTGTCTGATGAGGGCCCCCTTCCTGATTTATAGATGACCATCTCCTTTCTGTGTTCTCACATGGCCAAGCAAGAAAGAAGGTTCTGGTATCTTGTTCTTATTATAAGGACAGCCTTCTTATGATCCTTTCATTATAATCCCATTATGGGGGCTCCATCCTTATGACCACATCTAAACCTAACTACCTCCAAAGGGCCCTACCTCCAAATACTATTACATTTGGAATTAGGGTTTCAACATATGGATTTGGGGCAGAGGGATCCACTGACATTCAGTCTATAGCAGCAAGAATAAATGGAAAATTCAGAATATTATTTTATTTTTTAAATGTATGTATGTATTTATTTATTTTAAAGAAAAGGTTCTCACTCTGTCTCCCAGGCTAGATAGAGTGCAGTGGGGCAATCATAGCTCCCCTCAACCTCAAATTCCTGGGCTCAAGTGATCTGCCCACCTCCACCTCCCAAGTAGCAGAAACTACAGGCATGCAGCACCATGCCTAGCTAATTTTTAAATTTTCTACAGAGACATGCATCTGATTATATTGCCCAGGTTAGTCTCAAATTCCTGGCCCCAAGTGATCCTTTTGCTTTGGCCTCCCAAAGTACTGGGATTATAGGTGTGAGCCAGCACACCCAGCCAAAAAGATAATTTTAGAAGCAAGGCCATCATATGAAAAGGTGACAGTGACAGATGGCAGGACTCCTCAACCTTTTCCTGATGTCCAGTGGCTTTTGATTTCCCTAACATCTTGTAACTCCCAACTGGGGCACAGGATGGGCTCTATGAAGATAACAAGGAGCAGGTAAAAACTTCTGGCTTCCAGATGATGTTCCTCCCTTTATGATGGAATTCCTCCAGGAGATGATCTCAGTTGTAACAGCAATGGGTTTGAAGGTCAACTGTGTAAGTTTCCAAATTGACTGGTGCATTAGGGAGTCATACATAAAGTCACAGGAATAATCAGAGGGCAGAAAGAGAAGCAAAATTCCTACAGTTCTAATAATGTCATTTTCCTTGTTTAATCCATATAGAAGTCTCCTTTTACTTAGAGAATGAAATTGCTTTTTCTTCTTAGGCACCAAACCATTGACAAATGTTACTACCAGCACCCACAACTAAAGGGCAACCTTGAACAAAAGCAGTTAATTTCCCCAATTCTTGGTTTCCCTGCCATATAAAGAAGATAACATTACTCCTTGGATTGTTTGATGAGGATGAAATGAGACGACACAAATGCGCAGAACATGTGGAGGAAGCTCACGGAGGTTAGTTCTCCTGGGAGAACATTCTCTCCCGGCTATTTTCCAGGCCCTGATGCTCAGCGTATGCACTTCCAGAGTCAGCATTCACAGAATGCACAGTTTTCCAGAGGGACGGGGACTGCGCTGCATTTAATTCCAAAGCTGGCACGTCTATGCTGCCCTTCAACTGACTTTCCGGCACACTTCAGGCCTGAGTTCTGCGCTCACTGACTCAAGTCAGCACTGCCCATGTAGGTTTGCTGGGTGAGTATGTGTCAAGTGACAAAATTCTCCCCACTGGAGACCCAGAGCAAAGAGCCTCATCAAATGCACACCTTAGCCCACAGCTTTGGTTTGCACTTGATTGGCTGCTGAGTCGCTTTGTTTTTGCCACATGAAAGCAAAAGTGCATGAGCCACTCAGAAGTGACGGTCTAGGGAAGCTCATATGCGTGGAGTGTGCTGAGCTTGAAGTTTCCTGTCTTCTAATTTATATGTTGATAAACGGCTGCACCCAAACAAGGTACTAGCTAAGCCAGGAACACATTAACACTGACACGGGCCATATAACTTTCTGGGTGCTGACTGTAAAATGGTAGACTGAGAAGAAGGGGGACAGGCAGACAGAGGATGATACTAGATGATAGGTAATAGATAGATTATAGATAACTAGCAACAGATAATAGATGATAAATAGATGTAATTTTATATCCAGTTATAATGTGTACATATACTTTATATATATGTTTTTCTAACACAGACTTCTTAAAATTAAGGGGACAGTGATCTTCTGGTCTGAGCCCCGAAGAGACAGAGACCCAGCAAGGTGAAGGGTCACCTCAGGTCACAAAGGAGCCTCAGTAGGACCCAAGTCTTCCTCCTCCCCACTGGACCAGGCTCCCCGTCCCATTGGAACAGGGCAGATGAGCAAGGAAAGGATGGAAGAAGAGATCTGAAATTTCTTCAGAGATCAAGAAGCATTCTGTCTCCTTCTTAGGAGGTTCAACCTGGAGTTAGCAGTAATGCTGTCTGGGCCATCGGAATTCTAAGTGTCCATTCTGCAGGGCAGCACCTCCTGCAAAGCCAGCCCCAGCCATGGGAAGCCTGGCTCCAAGCTCCAGCCCTAACAACCGATGACACCGCCATTTAATGGCAAAGCTCACACATGAGACAGGGCCCTCAGGGCAACTCTGGCCCAAAGTGATGTGGGATGGCAATGTGCATTCTCTCCTGCTCCTACCAGCTCTTCTCTTTCGGTAGCCACTCAGTAGGGAACTGCTGTCAGCAATTTCCTTCCTCCAACAGCTGGGGGATGGTTTTCTGCAGTTAGCTGCCATTTGTTTCAATTATGTGTATTAATCATAGCCTTCATCCTGATGGTATTCTTTACAGAAAAAAAAAAAATATCAGAGCTTTTGTTTGTTAACCAAGCTGCTTCCTCACTCAGAACAGAATCTGGTAGTGGCAAGAGAAAGGGGAGATGATAGGTCAGAGGCTATTCCGGCTAGTACAGTGGTGGGTGAGTGGGTATGGGGACAGATAGCCCACTGAAAGATGATGGTGCCACTTGGGGACAGTTCCATTCTAACACTACAAATACACAGAGAACTCAACGTAACCTGTAATGATGTACAAATGCCACTCATGTTTTCATTACATATTAATTTCTTTATGTAAACATTATATTGCTATAATGTGCCAGGTTGCACACTTTTCCAGTGACCCCCAGTTGTATTTTATGTGAGAACAAAACCAAAGGGAATTAGGAATTATTTTAGGAGCAGAGTACATCACCCTTATCCATCTGTGCCTGCTTGGGCTTATCATGCACTCATTTTTTATTTAGCAAATATTTACAGCAGGCCAGCTCCGAAACAGGCAGCTAGCTGGCCATGTGCTGAATATTCGCTGGTGAACCAAGTTGCACAGGCCTTGTCCTCATCAATCTTGCAGTGTGGTGAGGGAGGCAGCCCTCAAACAAAGAAGCCTGCAGATGACATAACCCTGAGTTGTGTTAGGCTCTAAGGAGACAAGATCAGTGTGGTAGGAGAGAAAAGAGAAAGCAGAAGGAGCTAATTTACACGAAGGATTAGGGAAGACCTCCTGAGGAGGCAGAATTTAAACTAAAGCCTGCAAATGAGCATGATGGTGCCTCTGAGAGGGTGGGGAAAGAGAGACTGGCCAGGCAAGAAAAGAACTTGATGGGTCTGAAGGCTAATGGGGCACACGGATCAAGAGTAAGGAGAGAGCAACCTAAGATGAGGTTGCAGAGGCTGTCAAGTGCTGGATCTCTCTGGCCTTTGCAAACCTTGTCAAGGAGTTTGGACTTCAGCCTAAGAAAAATGGGAGCCATCAAAGTGCTTTAAGCTTGGAGAGACAGGGGTATGATTTGTGCTTTAAAGATATCATTCTGGCTGCTATGTAAATAATCCACTGGAGGAGCCAAGAGTGGAGCAGGGAGACTGTTGGTAGGCTTCTGCAAGTGTCCAAGTGATGAAAGATGGCAGCGTGGACTTGGATTGTGACAGTAGCGATGGAGACATGGGAGTGGACCTGAGTTTTAATCGAGGAGTAAAATCAACATCTGTTCATGCCTTTGAGCTTTTATTTTGCTTATTTATTACAAAGCAGCTATGAGAAGTTGCTCTGCCTATTCTGTAGGATTGCAGTCAGGACCAAGTGAGATACAAATGCAATGCTATAGAAGTTAGATACTATTATTGTTGAGGTGACATAACTGACATGATACTATTCACTTCCAGTAGGTTCAAAAACCTCAACCTGTAAGGGATGGCCAGTCTAACCTAGCCATGGACGTGGGAGAAGCATCCTTACATTTGTCAAGGTGCATCTGGCCAAGGTATTAATGGAAGTGGTTGCAGGGGTGCATCTCAGCTCTGTCTGGGCCCCACACCATTCCACGGGAGAAAACTGGGTGCTGAGAAGTCTTAGTCATGCCTTGAATCCCCTACGGATTTGCTAGTGCTGAGCCCCCAGCTAGTCTATTACCACTGTAGTGCCCTAAATTGCATCCTAAGGGCCCACAAGAGTTCTTTCACTACCTAATTTACTATTAGGGAGTGCCTTGGGCAAAATTGACCCAGAAAATTGCCATCTAGGTTGGCCCTGTATTCCTTAAGAATGCCCAGAAACTAAACAATGCCTTAAGAGATCAACAAACTTCAAGTGCATAATATGGTTCCGTGAGATGATACAGTTGTATGTGTATATGTAGCAAAACTATATTTGAAATGTGGAGTCCATGGAGAAATAATTAAACCTTTTAAGAGCCCAGAGATTTGAAATGGTTAATCTCTTTTGAAAAAAAAAAAAAAAAAAGTCCCTAAAATGTATTACATGCTTGGCCTGTTTTAGGAAACAGAGTATGTTAGGCATCATTTGCCTAATTAATACAAGTTTGATGGTAAAATATCATTCTGTTTCCGCTACTATTTTCTAGACTTCCTTGGATAAAGCATCTATCTTATGTAAAAAGGAAGCTCTTTAACTAGATCAGGGTTCACAAAGTCATCTTAGTGAAGAGCTAATGTTGTTTTGTTTTGCTTTGTTTTTTCAAATGTCCAATCCTTTCAGGCCAATGCACGCCCTACTACACAGAACTACCAGCTCAGGCCACACGGGACTCACCAAGTAAGCCTGAACACGCTGACCTGTTTGATACCCTGTTGAACAGGACCAGTCCACTGATCACGTACCTGGATGTCCCCACGTATGCAATTGCTATGACAGTGTTGAAACGCTTGATCGCAGTTTCCATATTTATATCCTCGTGGATGAGTAACAAACAGTTCTTGGATGACACTGATCTGCAGGGAACAATTTGAGTAGTCCTTTCTTGGAGGTCTCCAGGATTTCTGAGTGTGTTTCTCTGGTTTAAGATTATACCTGGTTCTCTTATGTTCTCTTGATGTTGTTGCTTGTGCCCTGAAAGATTCTGATCTCCTGAACTATTCTGTTAGGATTTCTTCCTGTGGCCTCCCTAGGGGCACTTCTGTCCCTTCTGCTGTCAGCCTGGCTCAGTGCATATTTGTCCATTGCTAATGTTCTCCATCAATTCTACTTTCTGTCTCTCGCCCAGGTCTTGACCCTCCTGCCTGGTATGAAAACTAAGCCCTAAGTCCTCTGGCTAAGCCAATTCCATTCCTATGGAAGAAAGCGCATGGGTTTACGCAACAATTTTCTCCTCTGGCTTAAAGTCTCTGCCCTCTTATCTCTGGCTAACATTAGATTCACAGTTGCCTTGGAAGTTCTGAAATTCTAACAGCTAGATAAAGGGCTCATTATTCTTACAGTTTCTTAAATAATGAATAAAATTCAGATAATGGGACAATTTCTGAACAGTCTGCTAAAGACTACAATCTAATTTTAAATTTTATCAAAATGATAAAACATTTAAAAATATTTCTCAATCCTGAGAGTGCTTCTTTCCTGAACCAATTACTCTTTCTTTTTAAGAGTGAAATAAAACTACTAAAACAGCATAAATACTGAATAAACATCAATTTTCTGTCTTCATATTATACCACCCTTAGACCTGGATAGGGAAAGGCAGAAAATCCACTTAAGAACTTAAAGCAATCAAGCAAATTAGAGGAGGAACAGGGCAAGATAGCAAGGGGGTTGATTAGCAACGCAGGCCTTTGGCCAAGGATTTGCTGTCCGTACAGCAAGGATTTGAACTGGTAGACTACAGAAATGAAATAATCTCTGGTTCCTGCCAGTTCTAACATTTCATGATTACAAGATATGTCACTAAAGTTCATTTCACTCTGAGGATCCATCCACAGGACATAATCACACGGGACAGAAACCAAGCAACAGCAACCAGACACTGTCATCTTAGCAGCCTGTTTTCCTTAGCTTCCTCACCTACCAGAGAACATTCTGCCAGAGGCCTACTCGAGTTTCCGCAGCTGAAAATCGGGATGGCTGCCAGAGAGAAAAACCTGCAGGAAGAGTTTCAGTATGCCGGAATGGGAATAAAGCATTATAAACAGAAGAGGAACAATGCAGAATAGCAAATCTTGTTTGAGTCACAGACTAGTTCAAAAATCTGAGCCCTGAAGAGTACAAGCAATTTTCCTAAAGTTAAACATTTGGCAAGTGGTGGGTTGAACCACTCCACCATATCACCTTATCCATACAAAATTCTGCATGTGTTTTCAAGAGACGTGGAAATGCCAGGGTAAAAATCTTTGCTACAAAACACAAACATCAGTCTCTATTTCAGCATAAATTATCCTTTCATAGGATTAAAAAACCACTGTATTCATTACTCATACTGTACCTTCTATAGATGTACATATACATTTTTCGTTTGTTTTTTAGTTCTTTCCTCATTAGCCATAGCTAGAAATGAGAACATAATTGAGATATCTATTCTCACTCCATTTGTAATACTTCTAAGATGCAAAGAACTAGGGAACTTGATCTCAGATCTTTCCAGACTTTAGACAGTCCACTAAATGATATTTCAAGAGAAGATGAGAGTTCTGTGAGGAACCAACCAAGAGGATCTAAGAAAAAAAGCTTATACTATGGCAACAACTTAGAGAAGGGCTTTTCTCACTCCATGTCCATCAGCAATGCTTTCTGGATCTCAATGTACCACGGTCTTGTGTCAAAAAAGAAAGCTGTTAGCCATCAAAATGCCCCTGCTTTCAAGTCAAAGAGTACACTGTGTCCCTTCTGCGTGCCAAGATTATATGATTATATAATGATACAATGAGAGGTAATGAGCAGATAGGTGTACTGGGTTTAAAAAATAAAAACAGAAACAAAAATAACCCAATCTTATCAACAACTCTAGGCCACTTGGCTGTGAGACTCTGTAAGTGGCTGGTAATATCAGTAAAGATCTAAAGATCTCTGAAGTCCTAAAGCCTGGGAGACTACGTTCTGGTGCCTAAGAATATTCAGTAAGAAATCAGAGTCCTAAGAAAGTGAGTAGAGACCGGTGGCTCTGAAGTTTTCCATGTAGTAGAAAGGAAAGAGTCCTGTCTGGAGTCTGGAAAATCTGACTTGGAATGAAGGTTCTGACACTTACATACTTGCATGATTGCAGGTAAACTGTTCAACTTCTCTTGAGTCTCTATTAAAATCTGCAAGATAAACATCAGCATCTAAGCCTGATCTGTCTCACAGGGCTGTCTCACCACCCAAATTTTAAAGAAAAATGTATTTGAAAGGGCTTTGTAACTTGCAACTCATTATGCAGATAATTGCTATTTTTAAAAAATATATGTACATACTTTCATGTATACCCATAAGTGGTTCAGAGAGGAGAAAAAAACAAGAGGGAGGGCAAGATGAAAGAGGGAAGTACAAACAGGGGAAGCTATAGAAGGGAGGAATGGGAGAAAAAGGAGGAAGAGAGAGAAACTCAGGCATGGAGATGAAGGAAGAAAAAGAAAGGAAGTAAAGAGAAATTGGTGCTGGTACAGTAACAAATAAATCCCCCCGGCATGACAGCCTTCTGCTGAAGCATTTCATTTTCCCACAACATAATGGTGTGTTATTGCCCATTATCTGTTCTGTCAGTGCCAGAGTCGATATTAAATGAGGGGCAGCTGCATTTAGCTGCCATTTTTCAGCTGTCTTCACGTTGCCATGGAGACCGGTTGTTTCTTGGTGAAGGTGCCAGGAAAGCCAGGGGGAGGGGTGGAGGGAGGGCGAATGCTGCGAGGGGTAGGGGAGTCAGGGTGGGAAGAGAGAGGAAGGCCAGGGGCCAGGGGCCAGGCGCTGTGACGAAGGAAAGGACAGCACGGAGCTGGTTTGTCATTGCTCAGCCTGCACCTGATACATCAGCCATTTCGAAAACACAATCTATGTTCCCGTGGCCCTATGCAGCCGGTTCCCCTCTGCCTTGCCTCTCGCCTCAGATCCTACAGGAGCTGAGTGGATGTGGGGCTTGGAGATCATCGCAGATTCCTTCCTTCAGCCCTGTCCATTTCTCCCCACCCGGTGCCAACCTTAGAGAACGGCTTTGCATCTCTGACTGTCCAGCATTCGGAATAGAAAAATCAGTTTCACAAAGGACATCGATACCTGGGCTCTGCCCAGTCCATATATTTTCTTTCTAGAACATACTGTTGTGTTTTTTTCACAGAATAATCATTTTTTAAACTTACACAGGGTTTTAGAAACTAGTAAGTGTCCCCCATCACAAATTTTAATACCAAACAGAGCCAGGCAGGTTACACCTAAGAGAAGGGGACCTGGCATGAGTGACTGGCACAGACCCTCAGTAATGGGCCTTGAGAGCCCCAAAAGGCTGATTCTTCACCCCAAAGGATAGCGGCCTTTGTGCCCTTGGAGGAACAGGAGCCTGGTGGGCCAGATTTTTCAACAGAATCCAGAAATTTATTTTGGGGGGTAAAATGATTTCTCTTTGAACAAATAATAAAAATACATCAATTACTGAATAAATTACCTCAGTTGACAAAGTTCCAATTTTTAAATGTGTTCACTCGACTTTTGAGAAATATTTCTGCACACTAGTTTCCTGGGCTGCCTGTTTGCAACTGGACTCAGTACAACATCATATTAATATGAAGTTCAGAAAGGAGCTTGACCAATCTCTTCACCTTCCCAAATATAACCTTCCCTTCCATAATCTCTCTTGCGTGCTCTTTGCTCTCTCCTATCTGTTACAGAGTGGAAGGCAAAGAGGGCTGTAAATTCACTTTCCCAAGGATCCCCCGATTCACTGGTACCACGTATGAATTTGTGTATGAGATAAACGTTTTCTGAGAGCTGTGAAAATTGTGTGACAGCTGTCAGGAGACCATACTGGTTTCCTGTAAGGCCAAGCCCTGTTACTGCCTGTGTCATGCCTTTTCCACTACAAACACCCCTTTCCTGGCTTTTAATTACCATTTACAAAAATAAGAAAAGTGGTCATTTATCAAACATTTACTAGGTGCCAAAAAGTACTTAACATGTCCTTTCTGATTGAATTCTCGTGAGAACTCTCACGGTCATGTATTATTGTTACCCCACTCAACAGATGAGAACGCTAAGAGTCAATAATGTGAAAAGTCACACAACTAGTACAAGTCCAGACCAGGAATCAAACTCATGTCTGTCAGACCCCAAAGCTCAAGTGTTTAACTGCTAAGTTAAACCATCTCCCTACAAAAAATGAGAGCTTCCCAGAGCCTAGTTTTATGATATCCTACTCATTTCCTTTTGGGTCCCAAACATTAAAGTAGTGTAACTACTTTGGCCAAGGCCTGGCTCACTGCACCACCCTCTTAAACAATAAGTTGAATTAGTAAAACCCGTCATTAGAATCCTGACTTTACTATCCTAAGTTTATTTTCATGTGGGCTACCTCCCTCATCTCCTCTCATTGAGGTTATCTCCTGACATCTGTCTCCCTCTTGTCCTTAACTACTTTCTCCTCTAAATTACAGCCTGAGATATCCTTCCCTGTGTAAATATGATCATGTCATTCTTCTTCATTAAGTCAGTCCAAGTCTCCAGCCACCATTTTCAGGATGAATCTCCATCCTAACTGAGCCATTCAAATTCTTCATGATTTGACTTCCCTTGGGATCCAGTCTGTGGTGTCCCCTGCAGCCTCCTCCCAGTCACTTCTTCCCAAAGCATCCCTAGTGCCTGTAGTACTGACCCAGCCACAGCTTCCCAAATATTGCAGATTGCCACCTGCCTCCCTATGGCCAGTCCTTCTCCTGGAATGTCTATCCTCCTCCCCCTTGCCTATCTGTGTCCTCCTCAGCCTGGGGCACTCAACTCTGCATCCTGGAACATTGTGGGTTGTCATTAAATTATTACTGAATAAATTACCCATCTCAGTTGACAAAGAAATAAGGTTATTTCTAAATCTGTACAGATGTCCCTCCCTGATATTAAATACAATGGATCAAGTGACAAGGGATCAATAAGAAGAGTTTCCTTGTCTGCACTATACCCTGTACCGGGTCATCCCAAACAATGTTTTCTTATCACCAAGCCCCAACTAATAAGGATTTAGTGAAGTATGTACATACATACACATATAAATGAGTGAATCTATTTATATAAAAAACAGGAAAGACAAATATTTTAATGCACAGTGACATTTGGGATATATTGGTTCTAGAGAGTGGCTTTGGATGTCAACCATGGACATATGTCTCTCATTTGGCTCCCCAAAATCATTTTACCCCCCAAAATAAAGCAGGTATTGAGGTCAGGGTGTCCAGAATACAACTGACACCTCTCTCCTCTGTCCAAGTATCCCTAAGTGGGTGTGAAGTTGTGACATTTCGGGCTGACATCAATGACTCCATTGTGTCCTCTGATGTCAGTGGATAGCATGTGACCCTTGTCCCAGACCCACACAGACTAGAACTACTACAATCTCCACCAAGACCCTCATGATCCAACTTCTGTCCCATGTCTCTGATTCTTATTATACTTCAACATTTTTCTCTTAGCAAAGGGCCATTTTCCTCCTATCTCTATTGTTCATTCAAAAAACTTAGTATTTTCCCACATCATTTAGACAGTAACCAATTTCTCAAGCTTCTCTTAATAGTCACACTCCTCTTGCTTTACAGTGCCCACAAGAGCACTTGGGAATGTGCGTCAGTCAGCTCCTTTACTCCGGCTCTTTACTCCTTTACTCTGTCTCTAGTGGCAGAGGGGCTCGGTGGATATTTGAGAATGTGAGTACGAGGGATAGATTGCCATTTTCTTAAATAAATACAAACCATGGGTTTAAATGGAGAATAGCAACCTATCATGCTTCCCTTAATTATCAGAATGGGGCCATCCAGTTTCACTCTAATAATAAATCTGATAGGGATAAAACTGATCTGAAAGCTCTCCACAATAAGATCACTAAGAGTGAACACTCTGCCTTCTACACCTTTGTATCCTTGGTCTCTGGCACAGTGCCTGGCACACAGCAGCTGTGTGATAATAGGATTGACCTAAAAAAGGGACTATGGGAACTTCCAGGTTCCTCATGGCTGGATCAATGATGATGGAGGGGGCAGAGCTGAAAGAGGCAAGATCATCATCTCAGGCAGTGGGCCACAGCCCAGGTCTGTCTAAAGACAGAGTTGTCCTGCCTGAGTTCTTACTTTGGTCCCTTAGGATAAATACAGAAGCCAGCTCAAAAGAGGCTGGCCAAAAAAAAGATGGTATGCTTTCCAAGGAAGCTCAGGAGAAAATAAATTCATATTCTAAGAGTCATCTCTGGACCCTCAAACTACTGATCTTCTTGTGATAAAATCATGCCACTGGAGTGAGTGAATCATATTAATAGAGATAGCATTGAGTGCTGCAAGTTGTAGGGAAAGCAGTGTTCTCCCAAGGTTGAGATGGAACATGTACATATACACGCTCTTACTCTCTTTCTACACCTCTAAAACCTATCAAAGTCTTCTCACAGAATCTTACAACAGCCTTATATCCAAAAGACAACGAGGGCTATGATCATAAAAATTATAGGTATGCAACGAGGATCTCAGGTAATTCATCCTAGGAAGACAGGGAGCAGGAAAATGAAGATGACCTAACACAATGAAAGGTGAAGGAAAATGTTTCTCCCTTAATATATAAAAATACCTAATTTCTGTTGAGACACTTAAGGTAAACACATTACTTGAAAGCAATCATTGTACTTGTTTATCCCCCAATAAGGGCTTACTCCATTCATGAGAAAGGACATATTTTGTCTTTGCAATAGGGAGTGCATGGTGTTTGTCAACAACACACTGTCAAGTGCTAAACAAGAAATGCCCCTTGAGTTGTCTGTCTCCTGGGAAAAGAAAGCCCTGGCTTCACCAGGGCCTGTAGCATTAAAATAGTAGTGCATTTCAGTTCAAAGAATACTTATTGATCGCCTAGGACACTGTGCTGGGCTCCAGGAATACGGATCTGAGTAAGAGACGCCTGTTCTCTTAAGAAGTTCACAGCAGTGGAGTGACAGTGTCTATTTAATGTGCTCTCAGATAACAGAGCAGGTAAATTCACCAAAACTAAGGAAGGGGCCAAAGATAGGCAGGGGAAGGTTTTCTGAATCATAAAACAGCTGGGCTACTCTAGGAGAATGAGTAAGAGTTGGCCAGGAGAAAAAGATGGAAAAAGCTTCCTGGCAAAGATAATAGCAGGTTTAAAGAACACTTAAGTTAGTATCTCCTAACTAAAATATGTCAGATGGGGGCGTGATCTTGTCATAGGACCACAAAGAAATAATAGGGGAAAGTATAAGTCAAGAGATATATTGAAGACAGCTTGTACTTATAGCACAAATCCATTATTAAGGAGTTAATGTGTAAAGCTCTAGAAATATGTAGTTATTGCCATAAAGGGGAAACATTCCTTTGATTTTTCCAGTTTGAAAAAGTTCAGCTTTTCTGCTAGTCTTATATACATGTCCATCTTGATGGTTTTCCACTTTCTTCATTCTCCACTTCCTCCTAATTTTGTACTGCTTAAAAGAGCCATTATCTATTCTCCTGCACACATGTGGTCATTCTGCTGTTAAATAATTAAAAACACATAGACATATATGCATACACATTCACACCCTTGTAGTCCCATGAAGACTTAAAGACTCCCTATGTTGAACTTGGTGATTATTTTATTACTTGAAAGAATCTGAATGCAGCAATCGTCATCTAAAAAGCAGTTCCAATGTTTAGATGTAGACGTTTTGTACACCAATGAAAACTGAAGCTTTTCCCAACTTGTTAAATACAGTTTACTATTACACCACTTAACATGTGTGAAATGGGATTCTGGTGTTTGTTTTATTTTTTTTTAATTCCAACAAATGTAGATGTTCAAATATAGCACTTTTGGCTTGTGCTTGTAAAGAGTGTGAAATGAGTAAAGATTTGATAGAAAAATACCCAGAGATGGCACCTCCCATATTTTTTTATGACCATGTGCAATAAAGCTCCTTGCCCAACAGCATTTTTATATGACATTAAATTCCAAGATCTCACAGGGTTAGTTTTGATCTGACCTGAATGTCAAATTCAAGGCCAGAGACCCAATATATATTATTCACTTAGATTTTTTTTTCCCCTCTGAATTTCTTTTAACATTCCAACGCTCAAATAGAATTTCTTCCTGCTCCTTTTATAGGGTACAGTCATTTACTTCCAACAGAATCTGTGTGTTAGAGTTCAGCATTTCCCTCTGAGCTCCAGGGAAGTGCTTTAACTTATACAATTAGATGTCAGGATACTAATGACTCCTTGTTCTTGAAGAATGGGGACTGTGACATCAAAGGTGACTTGTCTCATCAAAATACAGCAGGCTTCCTCTTGGGCCTGAGGGAGGATTATGACTTAAACTCAAAAGGAACAAAGATGACTCCAAGTCAACTTGTGGAGTGGAGGTGAAGAGGTAGTGGAGAAAAAAAATCAAAATCCTTTGCCTTGTACTATATTTCTTTGGAATCATGCCTTTAGGAAAATGCTCTGAGAAAACTCTTTGAATGTGACTCCTGTGGGGTAAGCTCCTGACCATGTGATGATTTCTGAATCTGGTTTGAATACCCTTTGAGACTGTATGGAGAGTCAAGACTCAGCATTCTGCCTGTGATCTGTCATACACCCGTATTATAAGCATGTTATTGAAACAGTGCTTTCAATACTTTGAACAGGGGTCTCTATTGCTATCATTCATAACTGGACTACTAAGGGCGTTCTTATGAATTTCTAAGCAGTTTGGATGGTAAGAGGGTTTCTTTTGGAGATCCCTATGGGTGTCTTGCCATTTTGCCTAATCAATGTCTTTACTCCTACAGACTCAGATTCCTCTCCCATAAAACAAACAAACAGAATGAAGAGGATGTCTAAAATCCTTTCCAGGGCCAAACAAGCAGCTATGTTAGAAATCAGCTAGTTCTCACTTTTCCCACTTACAATCAAAAGGAGAATGGATCTCAGAAATGTTAAAGAGGACTTTGCTTTAACTTAACACTAAATGTCCTATTTCTCACCACACAGTGGTTGGTGCTCAATGGTAGCCCTTGACTAGGGGGTTCCATATTCATGCTCTTCTTGGATTATTTCTCTATGAAATGATATCATAATCATTTAAGGATATTTCTGTGTCCCTATTGTCATCTCTGCACAAAAATAAGTGGATAACCGGTATTTGCAAGTCCACACACACACAAAAATGGCAAAGACAGCAGAAGAGGAAAGAGAAAGTCTTGAATCCAAATTCTTATTTTTGTAGCTGTGATTGACAGTGCCAAAAAATTTATTTCTAATGACTCCATCTAGTCTATGAAGGTCACCCGTTTTAGCTCATGGGGCCAGTCTAGGTGCCCTTGACACATGAGGCTGGCCATGCAAAGTCAAATGGGACCCAGCAGGCAGGGAGAGAACTCTTGTCCTAGTGATGCTGATTGGTATTAATCACAGCCCACATTCACAAAGAGGGAAGCAGGAAAATGAACATGTGTAAGGCAACAGCAGCTATTATCATAATTCCTAATTATGACTGTTTAGAGGTCTCTCAAGAAATATAATTAAGTTTAACATGCCAAGTGATAAAGAAAAAAATATTAATCCATCTTCTGTCCTTTCCTGCCACCCGCCAATAACTCCTCTCTTCCCTGAATTCTCAGTAAGATCCCCTGCACTTGCTGTGCTTCCTCACAAGGGACACTGTGGAAGGGAACGTAAATGCCTCAGAGAACGAGGCGGTCAGCTGGGACCCCCATGGCAGCTGCGGACAGCTCAGGGTTTCGGTTAAAGGGCTCTTGATTGCAAACTTCAAGAATGAAAAAAAAAATCAAAGCCCAATGAATAAAAAAATGAGGGTCCTTATAGAGTAAGCACACAGGCCCTTCAATGCCATGAAAACACACTGGGAAGGAGGAGAGTAACAGGGGGCAATGCAGGAAGCCCTGGGAAATCCTAGGGAAAGGGGAATGGGCTCTGAAACCCAGGTGATGGGAACCTGGGAGAAGAATGCTTGACTTGAAGGTAGATTTCCTTGGAATTAAAATTTTATAAAAAAAAAAAAAAAGCTAATATGAAAAAGCAAACCAAACATTCTATCAGGGACAAGCCACCGCATCCTCTATGAATTCAAAAAGAAACTTATTTTCTGAAGGTGATAGAAGCAGGAGTGATTTCTGTAGAATTAATCACCATGAGTGTTTGAAAGGAGGAAGACAGAGACCTTGAGTCTTCTCGTGAGACACAGGTCAGCACCCATCTCAGATGACGTCAGTGGATGCATCCAAAACAGCACATCTTAAGCCCATGGCCATCCAAGAATGCCAACCAAGGCAGGCAAAGGTAACTCCAAAGTGACAGCATTGTCCTAACCTTCTGAATGACCAGATTTTCAAAGGTTGAATCTTTATCTTTGAGGAGACATTAAAGGAAGGAAGGATTTAACTGAGCACATTATGAACCCAGAGGGAAGGGAGAATAAATAGAGTAAAACTTTTTACCTGTTGTATCTACTTTGATTGGTAGAATGGACCAAGATGGCAGAATATGAGGGTGCCAAAGAAGTCTGTTTTCAAAGTATCAATACTTTTGGGGCTATAGAAAGATGAGAAATGTGCATGAAGGACCACGCTCTTAAGCTAGCCATCACGGGAAATTTACTGCCCTAAAGAAGCCCTATGTTTCACACAAAGTTGCCATATGACCCAAAAGAATGGCTGAGAACTTTGGTTGAGAACTTCAGAAAGTGAGGTCATCTCAGATGGACTTTTTAAAACTTAGGAACCCACCAAAAGGTTTCTGTTAGCCTTTCTTCTACTCTTTGATGTTACGGAAATAGTGTGTTTGAAGGTTGTCTCTAAGGATGGAGATTTCACTAAAATAAAATTCAGCTAAAAGGCTGCATTCAGATTTTCTTCTAGAGGTGAACACGCAGTTCCTAGACACATGGAGGCAAATGCCAGAGGCCAGATAAAGACGATGGAACCGGAACGAGGGCAGTGAAGTAGACATGGAGGGGAAGAGTCAGTCTGGAGAGGTGTTTGAGGAGGAGAATTGAGCAACCCAGTGACAGATAAGAGGGGGAGATGGAATGAGCAGGAGGAAAAAGTCTAGGTAATTACCAAGTGATGGAGTAGATGGAAATGTTCTTGACATTTCCATTCATCTCTGCTCTTCCGATGAGACACAGAGAAGTGGAACAGAGAATAAATTCAGGTTTGGATGTGTGCTGTTCCAGGTATTTGTGGGACAAATAGGTAGAGATGTCTCAAAGAAAGCTGGAAACACAGGTCTAGAGCCCTGGAGAGTGACCTGGGATTTCAATTTGGGTTTGATGCTCATTAGCATTAGCTGGTAGTTGAGATTGTCCAGGAAGAGGATGTTAGGAAAAGAAAAAGGGGCCAAGGAGGGAACCTTCAGGAGCATAAGGATGTGGTAAGCAACCAAAGGAAGTAAATCTTTAAAGGGGAATGAAGGAAGAGGGCAAGCAGGTGACACAGACGCCAAAGGACAAGAAAGTACATCTACATCTAGGGAGGTGTGGTTTTATAATAAGACTTCCCAACTCTGGAAGCAGGTGTGAACATTGAGTACAGTATTAAGTGGGGGGAGAGGGAGTCACCAAAGGACAAGGAATATGCATTTTTTACTTTATTACAGTATTGTAATAGGGAAAGTTGTCTGAGTGAAATATAAATACCTGTAAGTTGGGGCTTTTTTAGCACCAGCTGGTAGGAGCCACCTGTTCTCTCAAAAGTCCCAGCTACCTTCTCCTATTTGTGCTACTGTGTAACAACCAACATCAATCCACGATAAAACTGGGTAATAAGTAAATCTGTCCCCTGGTCCCCTGGTACACCCATCCTCTCTATGTGGCACTCTCTTTCTTATCCCTAAAGTACACTTGACTGAAGCTAGTTTAAGGTGGTACTTTATCCATATGTGTGCTGAGGAAGAGTGCCATGACTTGTAGTGCAATGAAGTACTTCCAGAAATTTCTTAAGTCACTTCATTTCATCCACCACCTGTCCCAGCCTGTAGGGACAGCTGGTGGCACTCCACCTTCCCCACAACAGTCAGCAAGCTTCTCCTCAGGGGATCTCATTCCCTGTTCCTTGTTATTCCTTTCCTTCCTGTCCATTTTCTTTCCTGTCCCAGAAAATACCTCACAATTGCCACTGGCACCTCTGGCACTTTGGCTCATGAGGGCCTTCCAAAGCTAAAGAGATTTTTTTTTATAGAGAACGATCTGATTAAATGTTGGACCATAGGGAGCAAAAGTCAGCGGGATTGGGTGAATGGCTAAAACGGAATTTGATGGTGTCAGGGTAGGGATGGGGGGTGGCTGGGGAGGCACAGAATGAAAGAGGGACCAATGGTGACTCTGAAGCTTGGGAGGCGAGGCGTGTGCAGGCAAAGGGCGTGAGTGGGTTTTGTAGAACTACCTGCCAAGTGCTTACTTGTAGGTGAACTGTCACTAGAAGGCACCAGATTGTTATGTGTTAACTATATACTGAGAAATAAGACTAAATTTCTATTATGAAGTAAGAAAGGTAATTCAAGCTCCTCATTTTCAAAGGGAGAAACACAACATGCTATAAAACGGAATCATTTAAACCCTCAATAGCTTTGCCAGCATAAGGTGCATTCCAAACGTCTGGAGATAGAAAGCTGCTGTGTTTTCATAAAACCCCTCTTCAATGCCAGGACATGTCTTATTCCCTCCCCACCTCCCACCCCCATTCTCTTCCCATAAGTTAAACAGTTGGAAGGGAAAGTAGGAGGAGGGAAGTTGTGCTGTTCAAATTGGGAATTCTTGTCCCAAAGGGTGAGGGGAGCTGACATACCAAATTTACCCTTGGTCCTGCTTCATAGATTTTGCATTCTCTTCCGGAAGTAGAAGGCATGATGCATATCTCTTCAATCCGCTATGCTCTTCAGCCTCTCTATAAATTATCCTCTTGTATCATTGCTCATTGTGAAGGGTAAGAGTCGGGGTAAGGGATCCCTGCTAAGAACTCTCTGCCTGTGCCCAAGATCAACAATGCACATATGACCTCCAGCTCTTTTGTTGCAACTAGAGCCTAAAATCCTAACCTTCCTGGAGTGAGCTCTGCCTAGATCCACCTTCCAGTTTACTTGAAAAATTACTAAAAGACTGCACCACAATAACACATTCTGCAAACATCCCGAGTCCCAGAGATGGCAAGTACCCCAGACTGCCTTGCTCCTCTGCAAACCTTAGCCAATTACTAAAATTTTGGCTCCTTCTGCTACAACTGCATATAACCCTCTCTTCAAAGCCAAATGTTAAAAAGCCTCATCCATATTAACCACCTCCCTTTGGGAAGTGTTAATTGGAAAACCACATAATGATATCTGTTTGCTAGAGACAACATCTAACCAAGATGGAAATGACACAGCAAATGTGGGACTGTGCGAGCAGACCCTAGGTGCCTTAGCTACCCCAAAGTATGGACACTGGACCTCAGAAAAAGCAGGCGCACCCCAGCTTTGCATCTGGGTACTGTGTTATGCTGGACAAAACAGAACCTCTCTGTGCTGCAGACCTGCCCCTAGAAATAGGAAGAATTATGCATCCACTCTCTGCATAATCTCAAATCAGTTTTGCAGAAAGGAGTCCCTGAGCCCTGTCGATGCTCCGTGTCCCAGGAACCCTTGTTCACACGGCAGCCACACCACCAAGCCCACAGCAGTCTCGCTGGGGGGTTGCTGTGCATGCTGCTGCAGTCTAGCCACTAGAGGGCAACAGAGTCACACACACGCCTCCGACTCTGCTTCTGTCACCTGAAAGAGGAGTAAATTGTATACAAATACACTGCCATGTTCCTAAAATTGAAGGCCATGGTAATTATCCCATGAAAATGAGAAATTCAGGGTCTGCTACTTTGTAAGGTTGTCCATGCTCTGCTTTATCTTGTCAACTTGTCTCTTCCAGTTGGCCCACTGCTGTGAACCAGTGACCTTTTGAGTTCTGCATCTTCAAGGGTGAGTTTTAAAGTCCTCCTGCATCTAATTCTACTCAAGCTGGAAGTTGTAATCCACCGCCCATGTCTTTCTGAGCCAGCCACAGTCTGTAGAGAGAGATGAACCGAGGTTGTCACGTGTATCCGCTTGGACCACAGACACACTTGTGGCTCCTTGAAAGTACTCAGAAAGATGGGAAAATAGAGAGTTCGGTTGTGTGTGTGTGTGGGGGGGGGGGGTGATGAGGGGAGGCTTCCCTGAACAAAATGGAAAGAAGGAGAGCCATTGCCAACCAATACTCTCAAAATTAGAAAGGCACTTGGAGAGCTCTAGTCCAATGCCCCCATTCCACAGGCAGAGAAACTAAGGCCCAGAGAGTTTTGATTGCTGTCGAAGGCCACACTATGTAATAGCAGAGCCAGGTCTAGGCCTGAGGTCTCCTAAGTCCCTTGAATATTCGTTCCTATACCCCATGGAGCTTCCAGGGGGCTCTTTGTGGGACACAAGATGGGGATGGAGATAGAAACTAGAAAAAAGAGAAAAGAATAGTGATTTTACTATGTCCTGTGCAATCAGGTTCAGATGTCCAAAACGAAGTAGCAAAGGTCTTTTGGTCATGAGAAAAGTGTTAGGCAGTGACCCCTGGAGGAAGGTTTGTGGCTATAATCCCTATTAGCCAATAAATACAGAGACTCAAGCAAAGCAAGGTGGCCTTAATTTAGAGCCCCGTACTCAAACCAGGGATTTAGAGACAGGGATTCTTCAGTTTTTGTAATCACATGTAGTACTAGAGGATAAATTTAACATAATATGACTTCTCTCTCCCTGGAAGATATAGGATCTTATCTTCAATTATAGGATAAAAAGATTTATTTCCTCTTAAAGGAATTTCAGTGAATAGTTTGGAGAGACATTTTATTTTATTTCTTTCAGGATTTCAACATATGTATTTTGAAGAGACACAAACATTCAGTTGATAAAGTGGAGCAGTGATAAAAGCTAACAATTATTTAGGGAGCTCATCAATGACATATTTTTGAAGTCAGACCACTATGCTCACCTTTCCCTTGGCCCTATCAAGCCAATCCTGCATATTTTACGGCTTCTTCAGACCACCTCCCTCCCCACAAAATCTTCTTCAGCAAAGGACTGGCCCGTGTCAGATGGCGGTCAAGACGCTGCCTGCACTATCTTTTTTAACTTTTCAGAGTAGGGGGAAAAAAAGGTAAGAGGATGTTCCCAAGACATTCTGCCTGGTGATCTGGAACCCTGGGGCTGTCTCAGCCTTCTTTCCACTACCCGATATCAAATGACAGTGAAAAATTTTGCAGCTCCCTCATTGCTTTTTGATCTTCTGTGGCCATCGCTTGGGCTATCATCTCTTCATTTTCCTTAATTAATTATTCTGTTTAGACTGTGCCCTCAGAGCCCTGGTGGTGGGGGGGAGGATACAACTTTATTAATGAAGTTATTATGTTACATCTAAAGGCAATGATGATGCAAGGAAGTGCATAAAGGACGTTTGAGCAACTGGATAAGAAACCGTGTGTCTTCTCACCTCACTTTAATGATTCCCAGGTGTCTCTCTGGCTGTTTTCTTCTGTGCCACCTGTCGAGGTCCCTTACATCTCTCTCTTTGGCTCTTTTAAGACGATAATGTACAGAACTCTAATAGTTCAGCAAATTGGTGTTGTCAGGGGCAGAGTAATGATGGTTTACTTTTATTAGTGGCATAAGAATTAGTAATAACACATTTGTATAGTACTTTTATGAAAGTGCTTTCATATCTATTATCTCATGGAATTCTCGAGACAAGCCTGAGTGGTACTAACAGCTCCATTTTACAGATGGGGAAATCACAGGGCAGAGAATTGACTACTGCCTCCCCGAGACCACAGGGCTGATGGGGTGTAGCGCCAGGGCTCTGCCCTCCCGACCCTTCAAGGGACTCACTTGCCATGAGATCAAGCTGTTCATCTCCCTCCACTAACAGCCTGAATAGCAAAGAGAGCTGGGAAGAAAAGCAGCAGACAGATGGAATCTTAAATTTCATTTTGGGTTTAGGTTTGTACCTGGAGAGATGCATTGTGGCAGTAACCCCCAGGGCAGTGATATAAGGAAGAGAGAAGAAAGCAGAGAGCAATTAGCACTGCAAGACTTTAAACCAGGATTTCTCAACCTTGGCACTACTGACATTTGGGGCCAAATAATTCTTTGTCGTGGCGCTGTCCTGTGCATCCTAGGATGTCTAGCAGCATCCCTGGTCTCTACCCACTAGATGTCAGTAGCACTTCCCACCCATCCCTACTGTGACAAGCAAAAATAGCTGCAGCAATTGCCAATTGTTCCCTTGGGAGCAAAATTGCTCTTGGCTTAACCTACAATATTATGTTATTTAGCCTGTATCTGTCTGTCTGTCTGTCTGTCTGTCTCTCTCTCTCTCTCTCTCTCTCTTGCCACCCTGTCTTCCAGGAAGGATTTCCCAAGCTTTTCATCCTCAACCAAGATCGCCAAAAGTCCATTTATCTTTTGAATCTGGACATTGACTCTATCTTTTCCCAGATGTACCATTTTGGGAGAGTATCTTATCTCTTTGAGCCTCAGTTTCCTCATTTGTCAAATGTAAACCATACCACCCACCTTTCAGGTTTTTATGAGGATCAAACAAGATAATGTATATAGAAGCTGAGCAAAGGATCTGGGTCAAAGAAAATATCCAATAGCACAGAGCCAGTAGGATGTTGGAGGAAAGAAAGGCTTCGGGCTAATGGCAGCTTGCTTAGGATGGTCCCTCTTGAGGCCAGGATTGCTTCCACCACAACCCCCAACCCACCTTCCTCCAAAGCACTGCCCAGGCCCCCACTCAGCACCCCAGAAGAAGTACTGTGTGCCTGGGGGCAAAGGTGACCTCACTTCTATGAGTGCACAGGACTGCACTAGCCCAATAATAAGCTCTGCCTCTCTTCAAATGGCAGAGCAGAAGTTGTCATCAAGTGCTGGAACATTTTTCCTTGGGTATTCAACCCTGTGACCTGCCCTAAAGCTTCACATTCCAATGACTTTCTGGGTCATATGAGGTTCTGTAAGATCTGATCACTGCTGCTCTTAACACTTTGTATCATAGACCACGTTCCTCCTGATTTACTGATCTCCTTTCTCTTCCTGGACCCCCCACACTTGTCCTGACTCAGGGCTTTGCCCCGACAGTTGCCTCTGCCTGGAACAGCTTTCTCCCAGAACTTCTCACGGCCACCTCCTTTGCTTCACCAAGGTCTTGGCTAAGTTGTCACCTCTTTACAGAGGTCATCCCTGACCACCAAACCAAAGGAGCCTCAATCTCTAGCCATCCTTTATCTCATTAGCCTCTTTCATTTTCTTCTTCACTCTCTTGTTTTTTGCCTGTTACCTATTATCTCCCTTTATAATGTCAGTTTCATAAGACCAGGGACTTTGTTCTGTTTACCAGCAGCCTACACACTTAGAACAGTGTCAGACCTGAAATAAACAGCCCAGATTATTTGACTAACTGAATAACCTCCCCAAAGGTGTGGCATTATTCCATGGCCCCTGACACTGGCGGACAGTAAGTACTCAATGACTATTTATTGAATTGACCTAGAGTATTCACTGAGCCCCAACTGCAATCCCTGGAAGCTACTAAGCCTTAGAAGACTTTTCTTGCCAGGCTAGTTTGTCCTTGAACAGGTGTCTTCTTAAAAGAGAAAAAGGCAGAGTGCACAGTGTCCCCTTGAATTCCTCCATCCTTCAGAGCTAAAATTGCCACTGACACAAAGGGGCTGGATGGGAAGATTGAGAGTGGACTCCTGGCCCAATTATGAACCTAGAACTGTATTTAGGAAGGACCACTGAGGAGGTCTGTATCATTAAAAGAGTTAACCCATTGGTTACCCTGGAAACTATTCCAGTCCTCAACAGTAGTATTGACAGTCATTTGCCATGACCTGGTCAGGTGGTCCTAAGGTCCAGACCCTCATTTTCAAGCTTCATTGCCTACACCATCTGCTCCCAAGAGATCCCCATTTAGGAACAGAGGTCAGAACTGCAGTGGCATCTGGTGGATTTAGGGGTTGGGAACAGAAATGACAATGCAGACCCTGCCATCCAGTCACCACCACCTAGACCCTGCGCTGTGATCCAGCTGGCTGCACAAGGCCTACAGAACCCCTTGGGGACCTTGTCCTTCAGACGGCTGGCAGGCGACTCGGGCTTGCTGAGGAGGCACGCCCTCAACGCCGGGACTGCTGCTTCCACATTTAGACTGCATCGCATTACCTCACTGCCAGCCAATCGGCGCCTCCCGGGCTCAGCACACATTCTCCCCTTTGCCACAGACATTGCCTCATGTCACTCTCTGCCCCTGGAGCATGCAGCTTGTTGTGTGCTGAGGGCCTGCTCAGGTGGGATAACCTACGGAGGCACGGGGAGGAGCCATGGGCACCAGCAGCCCCTTCCCTCCAGGCATGTACCATGCACAAGAGTCTGGCATCACAGGAATGCAACATTCTATGTGCCTGGGCCCCTCTCAGTGAAGGAGGGCAGGCACTAAGAACACCCTTAGAAGAAGCCAAACCCTAAATGACCCTCAGAGCACCGGGTACCCCAGCTGGCAAGATCTGTGGTCTCTAAAGACTCCTTAAGCCAGGCCCCTGCCAGGCCTGTGCCGGGTGAGGACGAAGGGTTCCCCACCCCCTGCCTCAGTCCCTGGCCAGCTCCCGCCCAAGACTGAATGACAGCCACTGGCACCTCCGCTGACAAAACAGAAGAGCAGAGACTAGTATTTAGGCAACTCAGAGGGAGCCTTATGACCAGGGCACACCCAAGTTGTTAAAGCGAAGGCCAAGACCCCACTTGGGTCTCCGGAGAAGCACCTGCAAGGTATCACAAGGCTGGACATCCACGTGGCCACCGGCTGCTCAGCTGTGGTTGGGGGAACTGACTCTGAGGGACAGAGCCCAGCGAGAGAGCCGCCCCGCCTCTGGGCCTCAGGTGGCTCCGCGGCTTCTCACAAGGCCTCCACGCTCATTCTAGCAGGAGACTTTCAGAGAAGGGTATTTTATCTTCATGCGGTCTCACTTCAAAGAGTTTTTCCTCCAGGTAGAACTAGAGATGTTAATACATCTTTAAATAGAGAAGTGGGGGTGGGTAGGGGACAGGGCGGGGAAAGCATTATAAATCTTCGCAGGATGTTCAATATTTTACACAAACACAGCTATCCAGCAGCAATAATGGCTCCACAGATGTGCCGCGTGCGTGTATTGTTAATAGCTTTCCATGCACCGAGGAGGAAAGTGTGGTCAGGGAACACGGAGGAGAAATACTAATGAGGTGCAGAAGCAGATGATTCGAGAGGCCCTGCATCTAGTGCCTGTGGGCACAAACAAGGGGCAGGGGCGCTTCTTGCCCATGACGTCAGACCTCAGCCTCCCAGGGTTTTCCACCGTGCGAGTCAAGAGAGCTTCTCCAGCAGATGATCACATGGGTCCTGCTATAGATTAACTGCTGTGACTCCATCAGCCCGTCTCTGGGTAGAGGGATTCTGTGTTCAGATGTCATCTCGTTATCTAGTCCCTAGTTGTCACACACAATACCCAGCAGGGGGGTATTGTAAACACATCCATCAGAAAACCAGTTAAATTAGAGTAGAACAATGGGCCTGTTGCACACAAAGCAGGATGCACAACAGCCAAGCCAGTCTGCTATATTTAAAGTGCTAATGAAATTTTATAGAGACAAAGAGGTAGTGGCCTAAGATGTCAAAAAGAAATTGATCCTGGTGTCATCCTTAGACAATTGAGGTATCCTCTCACCTTTCTGCCCTAAGTTGATACATCCGGGCAGAAAGACATGTTTTTCCTTAGTATAACTACAAGGCCAGTGGAAAGTGATTCTTTGAGGAGGGAACAAGGCAGGGAAGGAGACTTGGGGTACAAAAGCTACCCCATGTCAGAGGATACATGAAAATGGCTTCTTGAATCACCACCATGCCCAGAGCTACTGTCTAAGGGCCTCTTCTTTAACATCAGAATCTCAATAGCCAATTGTGCAAGATGAGCTGGGCCCTTAAAATGGGGTAAAAAAAATCACTTGCCATTAGTTCTTGAAAAAGCAACAAAAATGATAATAAAAAAAAAAGGAAGGTGCAGTTAGTAGAAAAGGTTTCAGCTTCTCTTTGCAAAGCTGATTTATTTTCAGACTTTTTTTTTATTGCATTTATTACCTAAAGGATAATGCACACATTTTCAAGACCTGGCTAAAAAAAGAAACCTATTACGTAACTGTAATAGGTCTGGCAGCTATTGTTGTAGTGAACAAACTGGACATCTCGTCTCAGAGAAATGGATTCAGAGGTCTGAGGCCTATGCATTCTTTTAGGGTGGTCCAATGAGCCTGCTTCCTAGTCAGGAAAGACAGGACAATGCCAGAGGTCAGAAGGATGAATCTGAACATTCCATAGGGGAGGGGGAAAGCCACTTTTGAACCATAAGTGAAATAGAGATGGGGCAGGTGTCACTAAATTGCTATGTCTTCTGCCCTTTTCTTTCAAATACCATAATAAGAGATTTGAGTATCTGCTCTTACAGGCCTTGGATAGAAGTTGGTCAAATAACCCCTACACAGTGAATGGACCAAGCAAATCCTCATGTTGCAAGACACTGGGGACAACTCCAGAGCCAATAGGCTACTCTAAGGGCGAACAAGATAGAGGTCTAAATTCTCTCTGGGACTGTAACAGAAACTCTGCATCGCAAAACTGGAAAGGGTCTTTCTGGTCTGTTTTCTGTTTTTGTTACTGTTGAGGAAACTGGATCTCAGAGAGTCAGAGATTTGCGAGGACCACACCCAGGGCCGAGCCAGGGCTAGACCTCAGTGAGGTCGACTGCTTCTTCCTCCAGTGCCCACTATACCATGCTACACCATCAAAACGTGGTCCATAGACCAGCAGCATGGACAGCACCTGGGAGCTGATTAGAAATCAGTCTTGGGTCCCACTCCTCACCTATGAAATCAGAATGTACAATTGACAGGGGTCCCCAGGCGTCGGTATGTACATTAAAGTTTAAGAAGCACTGCCCTACCTCATACCACCCCTGTGCAGACAGGGCAGCTTCTCAGCAGGGAATCCCTGCTCACCATGGCAACTGACCACTCCACTCCCTTGGTCCCTCCTGCTCTGAACTGGCCTCAGGGATGCTCCTGTGGGGACACAGCTCACTACTCCTGAAAACAAACCTCTTCCTACTGATAAGTAGGGCTCCAGAGCCCCAGTATCACTAAGGCATCAGCTAACAAAAGCCAGCAGTCTGTACACATCACCGTGTCCTCACCTCTTGTCTGTGTACGTGGCATTTGCTTCTCTCATGACAGTCACCCTCCATTGTTCTGTTCCACCCTGTTTTTAATTCATTGCAATTCACCATCCTTAGGGAAGTGAGCCCATTCTCCATCTTAATATCTATGTGAGCTTTCCTTTCTGTGCTTAAACCTACAGGGTTTTCAGTACCAATGAAGAAACTATTAAACTTCCCTTCAGAAATGGTCTCGCTTTTGATCCCAAGCCTCCGCTGTTCATGAAAAGAAATGTTTCTGTGTCCAAGATGGTTTTAAAAGGTACTCTTTGGAATATCCGGTCATAACGTAAGAGATTGGTCTGCTCCCAATTCTCTCAACTCATTTGCGACGACTGTGGAGTAAGATTGAGGCCAACCCCTGAATTGTACAGGTGAGGGGAGTGGGATTGTGGTCTCTTTTTGTGGGCTGGGGCCAGAAGCAAGATCAGTATGGCGATGGGCCCGCCCTCCAGAGCATGCCAGGATGGCAATGTCCAATCTGAGTTTATTCTGTAAGAGAAACGGCCCATTTCCACGCCATAGAGAGCACCACAAAACGGCAGAGAGGTCTCCTAACCTGGCAGAGGACTTTTCATGGCCTCAGTCCTGAGCCACTTGCCTGACTCCTGATCCCTTGACTTCACATCTTGATGGTTCCCTGGTTTTTACCTCCCTTCCTGCCTGGGCTGAGCAGCTCAGCACCAATCATCAGGCTTTAAGGCCATTCAGTTCTTCCCTTTGGCTGCTCTGCCGCAACCTCCTGCAGACTCCAGCCCAGTCCCTGGACACAGTTCCTCAGCCCAGGTGGGGAGGACACAGCTGCTGCCCCAGGTACATACTGGCCCAAGAGCAGAACCCGTACTTAGAAGACCCTGTACTTCCCCCAAGATGCTGGCAGTCCAGCAGAGGAAACAGGATAAAACACATTCATAGTAAATCTAACTACCAAGGCCTCGGATGACAAGAGCCAAAAAAAAATCTCAGGTAGTAAGCACTAGAGGAAGCTGAGGTAGGAGGGGTCATAAAGACCTCTTTGGTGATCTCAGGGGGAAGATCAGACTTACACTGGGTTTTAAAGTGTGGCTAGGTTGGCATAGGCAGCAAGGAAGTGAAATGAACCAGGTTAGCCCTTCCAGAAGCTTCACATGGGAGGATGGAAGTGCATGGAAGTCTTGTGTGTCCTGTAGGAGCGACAGCTGTTAGCAACCTCTCCTGGGGAGAGAGGCACTCATATAGACTCAGCCAAAGAAGAGCAGACATCCCTCTCGATCTAAGTGGTGGTGGGCTTTTGGGGGGCTTCTGGAAGCTTTCTGTATCTCTTCACCATGGAGGTCCAGAATGGCCTTAACCAGTAGAATGTATGTCCCTGCCCAACTGGAATCCTGGCTGGCAGCCTGCATCTAGAGACCCCAGTCCCTTCCAGGAACTGCAGGAGCCAAGCAGCCACATCATCTAAATACTTGGCATCCCCTACATCTCAGAATGTACCAGATTTCCAAGTAGCAAGAACAGCCAAAAACATCACATTAGACACACTATTGTGTCTTCCACAACCATAATAAGGGTTGTTTGTGGAGTTGTCATTGAGTGTTTTTGTCTTTCCCTCCAACATTTTCTATGGTGACGATCAGCCTTCTCTTTGTGGCTTCATTTTATGTCTGTGTTGACTCTACACGCTCTGAAGCATGACAAAAAATACAGCACAGTCCCAAATGCTCCGAGCCAAGGCAGCTGGATGTGGGGAAACCAGGGATGAGGAAGCAAATTCCGGGTCTACACGGAGCCAACATGCCTTGAATGTACCTTCACAATGATGCGTCACAAGTGGATACTGTGTTGATTCTGTACTTGTAATATTTATTTGGATTCTTGCTGTACTGCTGCAAGGAAGAAGTGAACATTATCATTTATAATAATCCCAATTTATAAGGTCGCAGCTCATGGCCCAGAGAAGCCAAGGAATTTGCCCAGGTCTACACAGTCACTCAGTGGCAGAGCCAAGCCTAGAACCCAGGGTTTTTCACATCTCAGCCCTGTGTATTCTCCCTGAGACTTCATCAGCAACACAGGGATGTGGAACAACAGCAAAGAGGGGAGTGAGAGAGGGGGCACCTCACATTTAGCTATTACCTTTTATTCCAAAGAGCAGTGATTTACATGTGAATGGATGATGTTAGTTACAAATGCTGTCCTCTAGGAAAATGTATATGTCCACAACATACCCCCAAAATAGAAAGGTGTAACATAATGAGGGAGGAACATTCAGGAGAACTATTCAGTGGTGAATAATGGAACAAAAAATTTTTACTTATTCCAAACATCAACTATTCAGTTATTCAAAACGATTAGGACACAATTAGAAGTAAACAGTAAGGCGTCCAAGAATCCAAACCTTATGTTGCAAAATTCAGGTACAGAAGCTTATACTTAAAAAAAAAAAAGTCCCTCAGCTTCTCATTTAGTTATTTACTTTTATGTTTTCTTGTTCTAAATTTTTTAATTTCAAATTATTAGGGGTATGTAATAGTTGTGTATCTTTTTAGGGGGACAGGGTGTACAGGGTCAGGGCAGGGCCCAGGGCTGGCATTCCTTCTTCTTCCTCGGGGCCCTGAGCATGTGTCATGGGTCTCACCTGGTCAAGGCAGGTGGGGCTGGCCTTCCAGTACCTTGAATCTTATCTCTAAGTGCAGAGCCCGATTGAGGACCACAGACTGAGCAAACAAAAGTAGATGCTATCAGAGCATTTACTGAGCGCTTGCTGTATGCCAGGCACAGCTGTAAGTGTGTTATATGTTTTGCCTGATTTAATCTTCATGACAATCCTGTGCTACTATTTTTCTCACGGGTGAAGTAACTTGCCCAATGGCACGTATCCCAACACTGTTGATGTGGTGTTTTGAGACAGGCATACAATGTGAATGAATTGAATCAGGGCAATTGAGGTAACCATCACCTCAGGCATTTATGGGAGGGGAAGATAAAGTGGGATGGTTAATGGGTGCAACAATATAGTTGGACAGTTAGATGGAATAAACAATATTTCACAGCAAAACAAAGTGATTATAATCAACAATAAGTGAGGGTATAGTTTAAAACAACTAAAAGAGTGGAATTGGCATATTACTAATACTCTTATGTTTTCTCATTTACTCTTGCTTATGTACATTATTAATCATCTTGGTTATTTCAGTCCCTGTATGAAATCAAGTTAAAAATAAAAAATTAGAAAGTGGTGAGGCTCATACTAGATATACTTAGGAAAATAACAGCTGACACCCAGACCATGAATAAAAAAATAACAAACTAAAAAGTTTTTAAGAAGCTAAAATGCTGGTAAACAACGTAAAACCATAGACATATGATGCCAAAAGCCCTACATCTGATGCAGGAATAATCATATTCATGAGAATGCCCGGAGTCTTTAAATAAAAGGTTAAATTGTGGTTAATATCCTATAAGATTTTTAAGAAACTGGGAATATATTAATTCATTTTGGAAAGATGATTGGCAGATTAGCTCAGATTAAAAATAGTTTGAGATGTGTAAAGGGATAAAATCTGAAAAATTCTTTCAGCAAGAACTTCTAATTGTCCAAAAATGGGAATCTTTTAGAAGAATCTTTGGAGGAGTGGTTCTCAAACTTTAGCATAATGAGAATCACCTGGAAGACGCATACAAGTCAGTGCATTTTTCATTTAATCTTTGCAATAATCCTATGCTATTATTATCCCCATATTCCATGGGGTGAAACTAGATTTCAGAGAGGTTAACTAATTTGCCCGAGGTCACACATTAAAAGCTGTTGATTTGATGGGCTATAGGGGTGGCATCGAAGAGTGGCATCTCTGACAAGTTTCCACGTGATGCTGATGCTGGTGGTCCACAGAAGGCACTTTGAGAAGCACAGCTTCAGAGGCTGGCCAAGAAAAGTAGCAATAAGAGCAAGAGGGACACCAATACCAGATTCAAGAAGAAGTGAGGGGGAAAGGCCAACTTCCCTTTTATGACATTCCCAGAAGGACAAATGCTCCCATGGACTCCATGACTCTTCACTAAGAGGGAAGCTGCTATGCTGAATGCAAAGCCGGGTACATGGAGGCAAAGCATTTCTTTCTCTAGTCGAGCTTTGGAAGCAGGATCTTTAGGGGAGCCTCAAAAGACCTAACTGCCCTCCTCAAGCTTCTCATCCAAGAATCTGCCTGGGATAAAATGTCCCAGGCCTAGGTAAACTATCAAGAACCCTCTTTAGCATCGGGGGCATGTGGCATAATTCCTTGGGCGAGCACTGCCAGCCGGTGTTGTCACAGGCACAGCCCCGCAGGAGCCTATAAAATCCTGACACACAAAATGTGTTGACATTAGTAATCTCTTAAAGATGGATTTGCCGTTTGCTCAAAAGCTTTCAGTAAAGACTGTTTGTCAAAGATAGAAGGTAAAAGCAGATGCTGGAGGGTCAGAGCTCTCCTTCAAGGTCCTCTTGGGGGACAGGGTGTACAGGGTCAGGGCAGGGCCCAGGGCTGGCATTCCTTCTTCTTCCTTGGGGCCCGGAGCATACGTCATGGGTCTCACCTGGTCAAGGCAGGTGGGGCTGGCCTTCCAGTACCTTGAATCTTATCTCTAAGTGCAGAGCCCGGTTGAGGACCACAGGCTGAGCAAACAAAAGTAGATGCTATCAGAGCATTTACTGAGTGCTTGCTGTATGCCAGGCACAGCTGTAAGTGTGTTATATGTTTTGCCTGATTTAATCTTCATGACAATCCTGTACTACTATTTTTCTCACGGGTGAAGTAACTTGCACAATGGCACATATCCCAACACTGTTGATTGACACATTCACATCACCTTGCTTCTAGTGCAGAACTCTTGGGGCTCTTTCTTCCTCTCTGGCTATTCCCTCTCAGTCTCCTTTGTGGACCCCCCTCATCTCTCTGCTCTCTAAACCAAGAGTTCACAAACTTTGTTTGTAAAAAGCCAGATAGCAGATTTTGTTGGCTTGGCAGGCCATACCTCTTCGTCACAACTGTCCAGCTCTGCAGTTGTAGCTCAGTAACAGCCATAGGCAATAAAGAAAGGTATGTAAACACATGTGTTCCAATAAGACTTTATTACAAAAAGAAACAAAAATCCAGCCACTATCTTCCAATCCTTGCTCTAAACAATGGAGCCCCAACCCCACCCAGGAAGGGGATCAACCCTTCAGGCTCTCACTAGCTACACTTGATTTTTCTGTGCATACATGTAGTCTCAGGCCTCTAATTACTGTAGTATATGTTTGCTAATGATCCCCAAATCCAAAGCTGAACCTCTAATCTCCAACCCTCCGCACAAACCTGCTTCTCTCTCAGCCTTTCCCATCTCAGTAAATGACAACTCATCATTCCAGAGGCCAAAACCCTTGACAATGTGCTTGGTGTTACCCTTGCCCCTTTCTTTCTCTACACCCCAGACCCAATCATCCACAGTCCTATCAAGTTCAGCTTCAACATTCACCCAGAATCAGACCTCTCCCCACCACTAACACCATGGTCCAAAGCACATGGATTCTGACAAGAGTCTCCTAGTCTCCCTCCTCCCTCCCTTGCTCCCTAAATGTCTATTCTCCACATTCAGCCTTTTACAGTCTCAATCAGAGCATATCACTCTGCTCAGATTTTACCTTGGCTCCATAGATCCTCCATCTGTTCTCTGGCCCCTTTAAAGCTCTTATCTCATCTCTACTCTCAGCCTTTCTCCCTCCGCCCCCAAGCATAAGCCCCTTCCTGTTTTCCAACTTCCCAACCACATTCCCACCTCAGGGCCTTTGCATGGCTGTCATCCTCCCCCCTGATCTCCTTCCAGCTCACTCTGAAGTTCTCAGGTATGTGCTCAAACACAACTTCAACACTGAGGCCTTTTCTTGGATTTCTAAAGAAATTAATCACTTCCCTCATCATCCCTCGTATCCTATCTTATTTCTCTCCATAGCACGATCACCATCTGATAATGTATTCATTTATTCCCTTTTCTTCTGTCTTCCTCAAATAGGATGTCAACCCCATGAGGACTGGGGCTTCGTCTGTTTTGCTCACTGCTGGAATCTCTAAAGCCAGAGCCATGCCTGTTATAGAGTAGGCATATGACATTCTTTAAAATAAATAAATGAACATGCCAGAACAATACAAAGAATTGCCATCTCCTTTAATTCTGCAACCACTCTCCCCAGCAAGCTGGTGAAGAAGCTGAGCCACTGGGTGAGATGACTTGCTGAAAGTAACACCAATTTGTTACTTTGTAACACCAAGTAACACCAAAAAATGAGAGCTGTTTTGATGCTAGAACGTGGTCTTTCTGATTGGAGGTTCCGTCTGCCTCTCACATAGGTTGTAAAATTCATTAATTTCCTCTAATGATTGCTACCAGAGAGAAGGAGTCATGTTACAAAGTTATTTTTGTATCTCAGCAGGCAACTCCTAAAGTAGTGCTTTATCAAGTTATTTTGCCAACGCCTGTCTGCATCACAAAGAATGAGGGAATGTGCCAATGGGTCCTGGTAGGGAATAAGAGAGATGAGCAGAGGCCGAGTTGGCTGAGAAAGAAGCCAAGAGGGGGTGTGTGTTCGATTCCCATCTCTTCCTCTAGAGCAAGGATTGGCAGCCTTTGGGACCATGGGCTTTTTAGAACAGCCAAAGATGTGGAAGATCACCACAGCAGAGAAGTCACATTTTAGATCCACCGACAGAGAAAATACTGATGACAAAAAACTAATGTAAATTCAGTGTCACTCTTACTTGAATTTCTATTTAATCAATCCCAATAGCATCAACAAATATCTGGGAAAAACATCACATGCACACACAGAGACGGGCCACATGCAGGAGACATTATCCACTTCTCTGAAAGGTGATGTGGTTTAGTGATTAGGTGGGTGGCTCTGGAGCCAGATGGCATGGATTTTAACCACCGCTTCACCCCCTAATAGTAGAGAGACCCTTTAGAAGACAACGTTCTTCACCCCTTTGGTTTCAGTTTCATCACCTTTAAGGTGATTAACATTCTATTGGCTTTACTGGGTTACTGAATTGAATAAGTAAATGCATGAAAATCCTTATAACACTGCTTGGCACATAGTAGATGCTCAATAAATGGTAACTACACTATTTGGTGCTATATTTTGAAGGATCCACACAGTCCACCAGAAGTAATCTTCTAGCCCCAGAGAAGCCCAAACCCACAGCAAGGAAAACATTGCCCCGTATCAGTGATTTTCAACAAGTGAGGCAAGTCAAGGAATGGAATCGTGTGCCGCTCTGAAAACGCCCTGGGAGATCCTGTTACTCACCATGCGTATCATAGTCCGGCAGGGTTTTCAAGGCACTCTGCTAATTCACTGCTGACGTACCCACCACCAACTTTTTTTATTTCTAGTTTCTGCAGACTGTGATGTCTGCTGCTAATAAGACCCAATTTTATTACAACAAAACAATGGTAGTTGTTCCCTGGAGTTTCTTACAAAGGGATTTTGTTGTATCTATTTGTAACCAATAAAAGCTTTATTAGTACATTTAATAAGTTGAGAGTTTAAGATTCCACTTCACGTGTGTGAAATTTGTGACAGCAGGAAAAAAAAGAATAAAAAATCAGAATAAAAAAAGACTCCATTTCAGTGGAAACTGGTAATACATTTTTTAAGTAGGTTGAGGTTTTTTTCATTATAAATATGTGATCTTTATTTAAAGTTTTGGAAATATAAAAAGAAGAATATAATTAATTATAGTTCTCCCTCCCTCCATCTCCCAATTCTATTAAAATTTTGGTGGACTTTGGAAAGAGTCGGTCTTACCTTCATACTCCAGTTTGTTGTTATTTTCCTGAGAGCACCATGGCTCCAGACCTCTGTGGGCATTGATATCCTAAGTTTTGATGGGCATGTCTGATGGCACTGGGTGGGCCCCAGAGGTATCATGAAAGGAAAGTCCTTTCCCTATGTGGGTGCTAATATCCCAGAGCCCCTGGGAGCCACAGGGTCCCTTGCAGGAGGGTCAGCAGCTGGGGGCTCAGCAGCATTCCAGCCAACCCCATGCATGAAGGCAAAAGGGGCAGTGCACACATGTCTGTGTATACCTGGAAATTGTCTAGAAAGACTTACATGCAATATATGGTGGTTGCTACTTCTGGAGAACAGGACTGAGTGTCTGGGGTAACTAAGACCTTGTTTGCATTATACTGATTTATTTTTGTTCATTTATTTAAGAAATATTTATGTGGAGCTTTCTATATCATATACTGTGACATGTGAATGGGTCACTGTCTTTGTCCACTTTGTGTTGCTATAACAGAATACCACAGGCTGGATAATTTACAAATGAAAGACATTTATTTCTCACAGTTCTGGAGGCTGGAAAGTCCAATGTCAAGGTGCCGGCACCTGGTAAGGGTCTTCATGCCGTGTCATCTCATGACAGAGGGAAGATGGACAAGAGAAGGCAAGAGCAAGAGACAGAGGGGGATGAACTCACTTTTATAACAACCCACTTTCACAATGATAACGTTAATCCACTTGCGAGGACAGAGTCCTCCTGGCCTGGTCACCTCTTAAGAATCCCACTTCTTAATACCATCACAATCACAATGGCAATTAAATTTTAACATGAATTTTTAACAGTTATTCTCCTAATAACAATAATTTAGGAAAAGATGCTACCAGGTGATAACGAATCAGCATGGTTGCTTCTCTCTCCGGGTAGTGTCCCAAGCAGTAATGAAGGCACAGAGTGGCAGTTGGAGAGGAGAACACACCATAAAATTGCTGACTTGCTTTTTCAAATGGAATGCAGGCTAACTGACAGTTGCTCGAGACCTCCCAGGCTCCTTAGACTCCAGATCTCCAAAATCATGCAGTGTCTTTCTCAAGCCCGTAGATGTTGCAGGAAGCCACGGGATCATCACACGTGCTCTGAACTGTCTCTCACTGGTAGGGGCACGCTTGTTTTCTATGTTCCAGCCTAACAGATAATGGGCCTAACACCATCAAGCAGGATGATGTGACAACTAATAAGCACTTTATGGAAAACAGATAATGGATAAAATAAAGGTTATAACAGACCTTAAAGAAGAGATACTAATTCTGAGAACACTGAATCCCTACCAGATTTGGTCTTAGGATGGGCTGAGCTAGGGTGTGAGCAAAATACGAACTGTAACAGGTGTGTGCACATTTGATGTTGGTGCCTGCTCTTTCTCTTCAGTTCCTCCTGCTCTAGAGTAACAAGAAAGCTATCCCACGGGGTGCAGGATCTAGGCAATTTACACTCTCGGTGTATGCGTGCACACAATAAAATTACTGCAATACCAGAGAGCAGAGGAAGGAATGTCAATAAATGTGTCCCTGTCTCCAGAAAAGAAAATATATGTTCAAGCAGGAAAATCAAAAGATGCCTGAGATAGAAAATTATTTTTATAAACCTGTAGAGAAAACATGCTATGGTCTGAATGTGCCCCAAAATTCATGTGTTGAAACTTAATTGTCAATGTGATAATATTAAGAAGTGGGGCCTTTAGGAGGTGATTTGATCATGAGGATGGAACCCTCTTGAATGGGATTAGCAACCATTATAAAAGGTCTGGAGGGAACAAGTGATCACCCTTATTGCTCTTATGCCACCTGAAGACACAGATTTGCTCCCCTTTGAAGGACACAGCAACAAGGCACCATCCTGGACGCAGAGAGCAGCCCTCACCAGACACTGAGGTGCTGGTGCCTGGACCTTGGACTGAACCAACAAATAAAAGACAGCTGGGCCTCAGAGGTCATATTGTGGTATTGTCTCAAGAGAACATTAAACCAGGAATCAGCAGAACGGGGCTCTAGGGACTGTTTTGCTATTATTTATCTTTAGCATATGAGGTAAGTCATTTAACCTCTCTGCCCCTCAGTTCCTGCACTCAACATTAAAGATTTCTTTTAATTCACCTATAATTCCCCTACACAGATGTATCCTAAAATATTAACAGGGATTAATTCCTTCCGACTTGTTTTCTACGTAATTTTTTATTTATATTCCTATCTTCATCTACACACATACCCATATTAAGAGCTGTATCTTGGGAATAATATTTTATAAAAAATAAGATTGAATTCTAAGCTCTCTTCTGGTCCTAAAATTTCTGATATTCTGGGAATAATGGGGACCAAAAATTGTCCTATTGTTGGCTTAGATATGAAGTTAAAAGATATATAGTAACTCCTACTGATTCCTACAGTTGGGGAATGGGTCTATGGAACACTGGATATTCCAAGTATCAATAGCTGGGAGTTGGTAGCACAAGTGCTAGATAAGTGGGCATCAGGATTCAGGATGAAGAATATAAGTATACCAGGGACTTGGGCAGCTTTCAGGGAACTCTGCAAGAAAACAATCACCACAAAGAAAAACTGTGCAGCCTCCAGGGACAGGTAGAGATGCCAATCAAAACAGCCAAGATGGAAAGTCATAAATCACTCCCAGAATCAGCAAGAATCAAGAGAACTGGAAAACTGGGAAATCTTACACCATTAGTGAGGTTGGTTCATCCTTTCTATAGGGCAGTTTTGAGACATCTATCACAAGCCTTGAAAATAAGGATGGCTTTTGACCCACTATGGAAAATTGCAAATTTGGCCCCAATTTTTTTATCCTTCCCTGAATCTATGACCTTTGCCATGTTACCCTGAAGCATCTTCCAACTGTGAGTAGGACAGAATGTTCTTTCCCTTGATGCTAGGCTTGATCACATGACTCCCTTCGTAATGTTAGTAAATATGATACAAGTTGAGACTTGAAAAGCATGTGTAAAAAAATTGCCCATGCCTTTGCCAATGACATGGGCCAGCCTGCTGCAGAATGGGAAATGGTGGGAAAGTATCAAGTCCCCTGAGTCATCCCAGCACCAGCTAGCCTTGATCGGCCAACAGCCGGCCAGTCAATCCTCAGGCATGAAACCAGGCCCAGCCAAGATCAGCAGAGCCACCCAGCAGCCCCAGTCATGTGAGTAATAATGCTTATTTCTGATGCCTCAGGGGTTTCGTTTGTTTTGCAGCATCACTGTTTCAATACATAACTAATACTCCCCTTAGCTCTACATCTAAAAATGTATCTGGAATAAATCATCATAGATATGTGCAAAGATTTGGCTAGTACATATATCACTGCATTGCTTATAATATTGAAAACACAGAAACAATTTACATGACATTAAGAGTATTAATTATACCATGTTATATCTTATAATAAAATACCATCCAATACTTGGATATCATAGAAAAACATTTACTAAGACAAAAAAAAAAAAACTAGTGTGTATGAAATTGATCACTGAATTATATAGAGAATAATCTGATATTTGTAAATATGAATATGTATACTTAAGGGGAAAAAAAGACTGAAGCATAAACACCAAACCCAGAGTAGTTACCTCTGGGTGATGAGCTGGGGGGAGGAGATTTTTATACTCTGGATTTTGTTTATGTGCTAAGAGGGGGGCATGGGCAATATAACCTTAACACTTGTATCCTCATAATACACTAAAATAAAAAATAAACAAATAAAAAAATAAATAAACAAATACGAAAAAAGAACAAAATAAATAAGAAAAAAGAACTTAGTGATGTGGGAAGGCAAGGGAGAGGGGGACTTAGTGCTGAGTCCTGCATGGCTGTCAGATGTACAGCACAAAATTCAGAACAGACTTGCAACACTTTCAGGGAATCATTATCCTAGGTTGGGACAAGAAGAGTTGGAAAGATTTATTGAAATTTCTGATGAAAGATGCTACGTAAGTGGAAAATAAATGATGTCGCCCAAATCTGTTTGTCATTTAGTTCTTGCCTAATTATGCTTATCACTTCCCCTCTGTTTTTGTATATAAAGTGGTTTCCTTCGAAGGATGTGCCCCTTAATAAAATAAATGTACCCTTAAAAAATAAATAAATAAACAAATAAATATGCGTATCTTTGGAAATATTTTTAAAGTACTGTTGAAAATTAAGGAGAGCGCCCTTAGCAGACAAGGCTGCCGTGTTGTTGTTTGTGGAAACGTGAGGGGAGAACTGAGATGGTAAATCTGGATCAGTACTGACCGGAAGCCAACGGCACCAAGAAGGCAGCACAAAGGAAGACAGATGCCAGGGGGAAAGGTCTGATCGGGGCGAGAGCTGCTCTTTCCCTTGCCTCTTTCCATTTCCTCCTTTTTAACTTGAAATCGGGAGAAAAAGGACAGCTGCATTACTAATGCATTAATTATGATAATATTCTGTGTGCGACTAATACATGTCAAATCATCCTCATGCCAAATTGAAAACTGACATTTTTACTTCATGAATATTGCTCCATCAGTGACATTTATTGTACATCCCCAATCTCGCAACAGTGAATGTCAGGTCAACTATCAAGCGTTTGCTTTCCTTCCACTTTATTTCCTATTTTAAAGCAGTATGCTGTCACTGTTAATTGGGGTGCAAAGTCAGATCACACTTGGAGAAACTGCAGCCCCTCACTTCCTGAACATCTTGCTTTGGTTCCTGGAAAACTGTGCTGTAACAGGGCTGCCTGTATACTCACTTCTTTATCCTACCTAAACTCGAAATCACCATCACTACCCCAGCTTGCCCGACCACTATTTGTTGTTTCATTTAATCCATAGAACACTGATTCTATATATATACTATATACATATACAATACTATATATGTATTTATTTTGTAGATTGCCTATTACACTCCATTAGAATATAAGCTCTAGGAGTGCAAGCATTTTTGTTTTAGCCACTGCTGTATTTGAAGCACCTATAATAATTCTGGCATATAGTAGGTATTTGTTAATTATTTATTGAATGGATAAACTAGTGAGCCACTTTTGTAAGTGGCTTTCTTGGCATCCCCAGAGATAAGTGTTCCAGCAAAAAGTTTTACCTCATTGAAACCATCCAATGATTTTCTGAATCTCAAGTTATTAATGATATTTTTCAAAAAGCTGCATAATTCAGAGACTCATTTTTCATCTCCCCTTTCATATTTACTCCTGAAAACTTTTAACTGAACTCCCTTGCCCCTCCATGTGTCTATTATATTATCATCCTATAATCACTCTTTGGCCGACAATTCCCAACTGCTGTGTTTCCTGGAAATTTTCACCAATCTCCACCTACATAGCTCCTGAAGCAACTGACAAGCCTTTATTCACAATCTACTATGTGCTCATCCTGGACTAAGGAAGGAACAAAGAAGAAAGAGCACAGCCTCTGAGAGCAAAAATGTAAAATAGACTTGGGAGGAAAGAAAACTTCTGATGATGCCATTAGGAAGTTCTGCTATAATTTCCAACTTGCTATGTCCACAAGTGAACTTACTATATATCTGCCAAACCTTCTTTCTTAGCTTTTTCCTATGAAAATGGCACATAGTCAATACTATTAATTACATTCACGTTGTAAATGGTGTGAGTCATTATTATTTAGTAAATAATATTTTACTGATTACCACATTGATTATAGTCATGGCAGTAATAAAAATATAGTTAACTTTTATCAATAAAAAAATCAGAAAGAAAATGAAGTGTTTTTGTGTTAAAGAAATAAAGAACATGTATGTGTTTGTGTGTGTCTGTAATGAAATGATCCAAGACAATAAATGTATGTTTGATGGACAAGCATAAAATAATGACAATCTACAAAAGAAAATTCATGACAAACAGCACCAAAAGTTGAAGGAATTTAGAAATAATCAGGAAGGGAGGTGGAATTTGGTCTGGCTACTGGGTGCCCAGCACTGTGCTGAAAGTTACAGAAGATGCATTGGAAAATAAGACATTCCCTGCTTTTCCCTTCTAACCTCCATGAGGGCTATAAAGTCACATGGCATCATTTCTACTATTTCAAGTAGTAGCATTCTTCCTCTCAAAAATACATTAGATTTTTAAAATAAACCTCCATTTGCTTAATATAAAGAACTGTCCTTTGTGCTGAAAGAATGCCTTTCCTACATTTTGGACTTAAAATGTCTTTTTCTGTTACGATACAGTGGTGATAAAGTTGATGAAAGACTAAGAAAAAGAAATCCTTACTTGAAAATACCATGTTGATCACCATGATTAATTTAAAAATATTATGTTGAAACGTATCAGTTAAATAATCATGACTCTAGACCATTTCCCACCACCAATAGTGGAATTGTGACCATAGGAAAAGATAACTACTGATGCATTTAGGATATGAGCGTGGATGCACCTGTAACCACATCCTGATATATTAAACTATTAAGTGCAGAAAGAGAAATTACGATAGCATCAAAGCAGCAACACCCCTCTAGGGAGATTAGAGTTCTCTATAATCTAAACTAACTATTAATATGCAATGCTTCTGGACTGGTCTGATCCAAGGGAAGGTTTGGTTTTAGATCTAGATTCAGAGGCTACGTCACTATGACCTCTGGGAACCACACACACCAGATATTTCCCTGTATAATAACAATCAGAGATTTCCACCCTTTAAAGTGGGCGGGCTCTGTAGGCTGGGCTACCCAGTGGCCACGGGACCGCCAGCTACCTTTCAGGTGTGCAGCTCTCTGATCTCAGAAGAGCAAGCAAGAGAGCCAGAGCAACAGGGGACAAGAGAGAGAACCCACAACTGAAAAGACAGAATGAGAGAAGCGACAGAAGAGAAGTGCAGTCAGGCAGCTCAACATCGTTATTGGTAGAAACACCAGATGTGAACTGTAATTACTTTTCCCCCCAACTCTGTTGGTGTTTTACAAACCAGGACTGACACTTGAACAAAGAGCCCTGGAAAAGCAGGCAGGAGCTAAGGATGTAAATAGCCGCCACTCTGGATCTACCCATGGCTTTTTCAAAGAGCAGAGGAGACAGAGGTGGCAGCTTCCCAATAAACACACCACAAGCAGCAAGCACATAGCTTTAGCCGTGTGTATGTTCATTCAGCGTAAGAAACATTTAATTGTGAACCCTTCAAAGCACAGGGTTCGGGAGGTGATAACTCAGTGGGTTATATGTGACAAGAATGAACAAAGAATGTTTAAGGTCACCGAGAACATACCATAGATTCCCTGTTCTAGCACTCATCACGTGGGTCCACTTGGGTCCTTGAAGAATTTCAAGGTCAACATGTGCATGTGCTTCACGGCATGCATACGTGTGCGTGTATCTAAGACCATGTGAGATTCTTCCCTATATGCCTTCACTCCTTTTCAACATCAAAATAAAAATAACTGGTATTCTAAATACCCATGAATGTCTGACATGTAGGAAATGCTCAATGTTTATTGAGTTGAACAGACTTGAAATGGAGAAGGCCATGACCAAGCTGTACACAAACATGGCGTTATTCAATAACAGTCCAACTTCTTTCCCACCCCTCTTTGGGAAATCCACCTTGCCAACAAAGAGGATACTAACTAGGATACTCATCCCCCAAAGACAACTAATGCTGCACACACAACTATGAGTTCATTTTTGTCCTCTAAGTTCAAAGAGAAAAATCAGGCTTCCATTAGACTTGGTGAATTTTGCCTGCTAAGTATTTCTTCCTCCTTCCCCTCACGTCCATCCTCACCTCCTCCCCAGACCCCTCCTCCAATCACTCATCTTCCAGTCCATGATCCAGACAGTGGTCAGTTATCTTCAAAATTGTGTTACTTCCCTGCTGTAAAATCTGCCATTGGTTCAGCATCATTTACTGGTTGAAGTGGGAAGGCACTCGAGGGAGCGTAAAAACGGCATGTGGAAGATGAACAGAGAGCGGAAATGGCAGGGGCCGGCAGGGCAGCAAGGATGACATCACGGGATGTACCTGCCTGGGACTCTCTGCTGCTGTTTCTGCCCCTGCTGCCCCAGCACTGCCGCTGCCAGAAGGAATTCTTCCTCCCACCCACTGAGCCAGGCTTACATGGTTCTAGAGTCGGAAGAGAGTGAGACTAGGATTTGGGGGGCTTCAGTCACAGAATGAGGGTCCTGTCTCGCTCTTTAGGCTCACACTTGTGAGCTTCTGTGAAATACAGAAAGGGGACTCAACTACTGAGGAGCTTTAAAAAAAATCACCAATACAATCACCTAATGAAATTGTAAGTTACTCATTGTCTGCCTGCCCAGCTCCCAGAATACAATGAGCAGAGTGAGGAATGCAGTCCTTGACCACATAGAGGGAATGAATATCCCACTGTCTCCTCTTGCCTTGGTTCTATAATACAGAATTCTTGCTGTAGGGTCCAGGAGAACTGCTTGGCCACCCGGAGTTGAATAATGGGTTTATCATTAGGACTAAAACTTAGAACCAGAATTAACCTCACAGAACTTCCTGTATTTCCCATCTGATCTTCAAGCCAAACCCTAAAAACCCCTACAGCTCAAAAAAAAAAAAAAATCTCACAACTGGTTGTCTTAGTCACTTTAAGTACAGTAACAAAGTATTAGAGCATCGACTAGATGGCTCATAAACAACAGAAATTTATTTCTCACAGTTCTGGAGTCTAGACATCCAAAATCAGGGCGGCAGCAGGGCTGGGTTCTGGTGAGGTCCCAGCTCTGTGCTGCAGACAACTGACTTCTCGTTGTACCCTCACATGGCAGTGAGAGAGCAGGGGAGCTCTCTGGGATCCTTTTCTAAGGGCATTTATTCCATCATTAGGACCCGACCCTCATGACCTAATTACTTCCCAAAGGCCCTGCCTCCTAAAAATCATCACATTAGGGGCTAGGGCTTCAATATCTGAATTTGGGGGCAGGGGGGCACAAACATTCAGTCTGTTGCAGATACACTGGCTCCAAGAAAAATCATTCTATCTTACGTGGCACCCACTATATGCCAGGTGTTCTACAAATGATAGGTAATGTATTTAATGTTCATAAAATCCTTTGAAATAGGTCTATGCCCATTTTCAGATGAAGAAATCTATACATGTAGAAATAGAAAACAGGCTCTTATCCTCCAAGCTGGTGCCACTGCAGCATGTCCTGAGCAACTGTTAGGGCTGCAAAGTCACAGGGTGGCACCATGGACCTCCTCAATCTCTGAGGGAATGACCTATCATCTACAATTTAACAAGCTCTGTCAGTATTTCTTATGCCTTCTAAAGTTTGAGAACCACTAGCCTATAGACCTATTTCCAGATCTTGTGGTATGTTTTCCGTAAGTGTATGACACATTTGCCACATGGATGAACTTTTCAAAAATAAAAATAAAAGCTGTTAGGTGTTCACTTCTATATGCATTCAGTAAGAAAAACCTGGCTCACATGTCGAACCCAGGATTTCAAAGACATATTGCTTAACAAGATGCCAAATCTACTTAAGTCAAACAAGAGAATCGGTGTAAAGGAAACCAATACTGTCATAGGAAGTTATGGTAAAAATAGTAAACCTGATATATAAATTACTAAAGTCTGGGATATGCTACATACCCCTAGTTCCAGCTGTTAACTGGATATCTCAGTCTGTTCAGGATTATATACCAAAATATCATAAATCACAAAGGGGTTTCTAAACCACACAAAAAAATTATTTCTCAGAGTTCTGGAGGCCGGAAAGTCCAAGGTCCAGGTGCTGGCAAATTCGGCATGCTATCTGGTGAGGGCCTGCTTCCTGGTTTATAAATGGTGCCTTCTAGGTATATTCTTCCCTGGTGAAGCAGGGAAAATCCTCCCTTGGGCCTATTTTATAAGAGCACTAACCCTAAAGCACACATGACTTAATAACCTCCCCATAGACACCCCTCTAAACACAATCACATTGGTGATTAGGTTTTAATATTTACATTTTGGGGGGACACAAACATTCAGACCATAGCCCTAGGGCTCAGAACATGAGCCCAACTTTTAAATGAGCTCCCTACCACCAGCATCCACTACTCTCCCCACCTCTGCCGATACCTAAGTTTAACCTCAGAACCTTTGTCCTTGGCTTTCAACCCTAAAGATAATTAAGAGAGACAGAGGTTTATAGTTCCACCTTTGACAGGATGAGAGCTTCGGAACCTGAATAAAGGGAGTGAGTGAGGAGGAAACACTATAAAAGTGGAAAAAGGCTCAGAATTGGGAAGCAGCAGGCAACCAAGAGAATTCTTCCATCTTCCCCAGTGACAAGTACCTGGGTCACCCATCCCTGTGTACCTGGAGGCCAAAGGACCCCAAGTTGGCAAGAAGAAAATGGGAAGAGGCAGTCGGGGCTGACATCATAATTTTCCTACTACTAATAATAATGTTTGCTTACTATTCTTATTATTCATAATGAAGCCATTTAAACCCCACTCAATAAGAGATTTAACAAGCCCATTAAGAACAGGAAACCTATTTCCTGCCTGGCACTGTTTACACACATCACTAGGAGACACTCACTGGCTGGGGGAGCCCCATTAGCTCTAACCAAGAGTCTTGGCAGGAGCTCATGGAAGGAAAACAAATCCCGCAAGCAGAATTACTGTGTGGTCAGTGAGGCAGAGCTCCTGTCTGGCTGGGCTGCACTCTAGACTGCAGATCTAGGGTGCACCAGGGTCAGGAGACAGGAACCCTCTTGGCCCTCTACTTTCCAGAGCCCACTGGGCACAGTCTACCGGTACAGCCCGCTCGGGGGATAGCTGGGAAGGAGGAAAGGCCAGTATTACCTTCCTTAGTAGGTGTTCTTCCCCCAGTGGACAATACTCCCCACTCCTACCGGACTCGCCATATTTTTCTGCTGCTTCCTCATCGCCTAGAACCCCCACTCTACGATGACTCCTTTTCAGGTTAAGAGACTTCCAGGCCCACCCTTCTACAGCCCTCTCAAATCTCAACTTTCCTTTGCCACCTTCTATCGAGAAAAGACTGTGTCAGGCTAACCCAGTAATCGAAGTCACCAATTGTGCTTAAGGATCATCCAGGTAAAGGGCTGCTGGGAGCCACCTTCCCCAGGGGGGCCCCTCTTGAACAGAGAGTTCAAGGGATCCAAAGCAATGAACGCCCAGCAGTTGAATTCCAAAGACCTGTGCCCACCTGAGGCCACTCAGGAAACACTTTGGTGCAAGGGGCTTTTTTAATTGTCCTGCCCTCCCCCAGCCAAGTCGCATGCTGGCCTCAGACTGTGCGCTGGGTCTGCACAAAGGCAGGTGTCCTGGTACCCAGCTCCGCACATTCCACACCGAGTGCAGCTCTTCCGCCAGCAGAGGGCAGCAGCGGTCAGAGGCTGGAGCCACCGGTGTGCGGCCATCTCAGAGGGACCCGGTAATGTGGGAGGACAGAGAGGCGGAGGAGGGAGGGAGGGAGGGAGGGAGGGAGGAGGCTGGGAGCCGCTCCATCTCTTTGCTGTCGCTTCCACTTCTAGTGGGATCTGGCGTTGCAGCCAGTGTTCTCCATAACCCAGCGCTTTCTGGTTGGTCTGACTCACCCCAGATGGCCAGTGTGGAAGGTTTGGGATTATTAATCCAGTCCAGTGAGCCCAGCGCACTTAAACCTCTTAGCTTTCCCTTACTCAGCTGCTGATGCCACGTGCAAAACTTGAAGAAAAAGAAAGGGGGGAAAAAAGGCCCAACACCATTTTGGTCAGAGGTAGTTCTGCCTCCACAGCAGATATTTTTTGCATCAGCTTTCTTTCATCAGGGGTGACATTTACATGAAAACAGGACTGAGGACAGTAGAATTCCTGGACCTAAAAAGTCACTGTTTGTCCCTTCTAGGCTGCAGCCAAAGGCAACAGCAGTGTGAGATCAGTCGGAGGCATCTGATCTTGACAGTGTCCTTTTGGGAGGGCCCTAAGTTTAGCACACGCTCCCAGGATTCCTTTAGAGGGACAAGTGTGATCAGGAAGGTGGATACAACTGATCAACCAAGAAACCAAAAAGGCTTCCCAGAGGCAGAGCTGTCAGTGAGGGGTCGGAGCAAAGTCAGAATGTTCGGAAATGTTTCAGGGATAAAAATCTGCCAAAATCCAAAGTGTCCAAAGCATGCGTAGGGTCAAGGTTTTGCTAATACTTCACCTCCCATCTTCCCTGACATAATTGTTGCTGTTAAACGTTCAGATGTTATTGCTGGGCTATAATTCTTTTCTCAGCTTTCATCTGTCTATGGGTTAGAATCCATGCCATGATGAGTCCCACATTCCTCTACCGGTCTGCTGTGATGTAGAGAGGTCCCTATTTATACCTAGTACAGGGCTACGAACACAGTAAACTCCAGTTCATATCAATGGATTATTTCAAGTTGTTACCTGCCTAATTCCTGACATTCATATGGTGTTTTGCAATATCCAAAGTACTTTTCTGTTGAATATTACATTAGCACCTCATGGCAACCCCATAAAGTAGAAAGCCATTACTAAATTCATTTTATAAACAGAAAAATTGAGGCATAGAGAGATTAACCACCTAGTAAGTGACAGAGAGTAAACTGAAACTTTTGTGGGATTCTACTCCAGTCTTCTATGGACTTGAACTTGAGTACACAGTCTGATTTTCTAATCCCCTTCACTCTAAAATGATCAAGACACTGGATGTGGCAAACCCCAGATGCCTTCAAACTCCTCTCCCACTAGGAAAAGCTCTTCCTCTGAACCAGCAGTTTTAGGGATCATGCTGGGGGAAGAGCCTTCACTTCTGAGGAATGCAAGCAGTAGAGCTCTATTTGTCGGGGAAACAGGTAAATGAAAGGCCTTGTTTTAGGCAAGTTTCTAATTTCCATACTGAACACATTGGCACCAAAAGATGAGCTTCTTAGGATCTTTGCTTTCATTTACTCCTTGATCTGTCTATTCAATCAATTAATATTAACTGAGCAACTTCTATGTTCAAGGAACTATCTTAGACTTGGAAGTGATATGAGATAAGCACAGGGCACAGTTATCCCTGCTTATAATGCAGCTGTATAGATAACATATGGATATACAAAATAGCATAAGATGGTATATGCCAAGCGCCAAATGTGCGCTATACTTTAGAAACTCAGATGGAAGTAGCACTGAATGCTGAGGAGGTCAGAGAAGGCTCAATGGAAAAAGCAAAACATAATCTGATCCCTGGGCAGGAATCAGAAATATGGAGAAGAATCTAGTAGAAGGATTCTCAATACAGAGAAGAATGCTGACTGAGCCCTCACCACCATGTGCCAAACATAGTGGTAGGCCCACACAAGGTTCGGATGCCTCCCTACAGGGGAGGCAATGAAAATAACAGCCTAGGGAATATAAGGATCAGTAGAAGATGAGCTGAGAAATGCAGACCAGCTAGAAGGACCTTCAATACCAGGCCAAGGAACTGAGGCTTGATTCCAAAGAAGAAACATGCAATAGTAAGTTTCTGAACCATATGACTCCTGGAGGTGAGGTTGGGATGTTCCATCAGGAGCTGAAAATGTCCCATAGGTAAGGAGTAAATAATGGTGTTTGGTAAATTTTTAGAACAATAGAGATTCTGATTTCATGCAAACATCCCTCAAAACAAAGGAAGAAACAAGGTGAAGCAGGAGCCCAGATGTCTCTAGATAGACAACCAGACATTCTGGGAGGCATTCGTGAGCCTCCAATGAAGATGTGGGAGGTTGCTCTTGGCAGAGCCAAACTTCATAACCTTCACACCAAGGCAGGAATAGGGAGGGGGACTAAAGAGGGTGGAGACAAAAAATTCACTTAAATCAGCCAGTTACTGGCATCAAAGCCAGAATTTACCTCTGCTCTCCATTATTACTGTGTTTATTATTATTATTCTAAGGGAGAAATTGCTATTCACTAGGCTTTTTCCCCCCTAAGTATTTAAAATGCCGCTGTAACAGTAGATATCACCTCTGGCATATTTGTCCTGGAAGAAAAGAGTGTGATTTGGAATACCTAATTGAAATGTGCTACAGGAGATAAGGCGGCTGCAGAGACTGACATTTAAAGGTAGGAGACACCACGGAAGACATGAAATATTACTGTTGCTGCCTCCAAGCCCAAAGCCACTTTCACAGAATGGAAACATCTTCCGGCTCTGCTTCCTCCTTCCAGTTCCCCATGGTCCCATGGTCCCATTCCCCAGACCCATTGCTATAGGGTTCTAATCCATCTCTGCTTTGCCTGTAGAAGCCCAGCCTGCTTGCATCGAGAATGTGGAAGGGCAGGTAAAAGAGAATGATATCACTCTAGTTCCCTTTGGCTCTTATGTACCCATCTCAAAATTCTAGGTCTTATTTCTTGATAAATCATTTACATGAAGGTAGATGGGCCAGATAAAAGGAAAAGACAGGACCTGTCAGTGTATCTCAATAGGTCTCATTAAAAGATAGTTTTATGCCACTGCAGCTGAAACATGGTAGGAGACTAAAGGTTACCCATGCTTAATGGCCAGCAAGCCCTATCCATTAATAATTGGATATAGTTACTTCTCAGGGCATGGATCTAGAGAAGGGCTAACTCACCACTTATTCTCTTCACCTACACTCCACAATAGGGACAATTTGCTAACCATTAATGAAACCTAGTCCGATTCAAATTAACTACATCTTTAATCAAACATTTCTATCATTAAATCTCCATCCACCTAGGTAACTGACCTCCAAAGATAGCCCCCCAATAAACCATGACTCCTAATATTTATGCCTTTGAGTAGTCCCTCACCACAAATATGGGACAGCCCTGTGGTTTGCTTTTGATCAACAAAATATAGTGGAAGTGACACTGAATAAATCCTGAAGCTAAGTCGTAAGAAGCCTTACAGTTTCTGCCTGTTTTTCTAAGAATGGTAGTTCTTGTGATTGTTCCTCTTGGAATACAGACACGATGATGTGAGAAGCCAAGGTCACATGGAGAGGTCACATGTAGGTTCTATCTAGCTGAGTTTCCTCATCAAGAGCCAGCCATCTGTGTGAATGAGATATCTTGGATTCATTGCATGAAGACACCAAATGATTGCAGCCTCAACTGTATCACACAGAGTAGACAAACACTCCACCAAATATGTTCAACCTTCAGAATTGTGAGACATGGCAAAAAGCCTGAGGCTTTAGTCTACTAAGTTTTGGAATATTTTGTTATTCCACAATAGATAATCATAACAGAAATTTATTTAAGTAGAATGCTGCCAAAACAAAAATCTAAAACACACAGCATTGGCCTTTGGAGCAGACAGGAAGTAGGGGTTGAAGGGCCCCAAGAAGTATGTTAGTGGACCGACAGTGAGGAAATTGTTATTGGAGGCTGGAAAAAAGACGACAACTGTTATGAAGGGGCAGGAAGTTTAGCAAAACTGTCACCTGCAGTAACATGAAAATTGAAATTTACCCAACAAACTGGTGGAACTTGCTAAGGAAATTTTGGGGCAGATTATCAAAAGTGCTACTTAGTTTTCTTTTATCTCTTTATGACAAGGTACAAATAGAGATGAGCTAAAGAAGGAATGGTTCAATTTTCAAACATAACTTAGAGGAAATACAGAGAAGTCAGGATGAGAAGTGTTTGAAAATACAAGTATTTCTAAAGAAAAAACTGAAGGATGAACCTCAAGCTTTTCAATCAACAAAGGGTTCTCAAAATAAGAAACGGGCTTATGGTATAAATAAAATTTAGCACCCTTCCTAAATTCTAATGTAGCCTTAGAATTACATTCAGATAAAAAATACAATCTAAGATACTCTGTTAAGACCTAAGAAAGATTACAGTGATGGCTTATAGATCTCTGAACTAGGAAAATGACTTGGAATCATAAACTCACATCTTCTTGACTCTCTTTGTCAGACTCTTTGTTAGTCTTAAAATGACTTTTAAGAATCTTAAGCATTTGCCACTGGTACCAAGTTCTATTTTGGTTACCTATTGCTTTATATCAAACTATCCTAAAATATAGCAGCTTAAAACAGCAGGTTATTTCTCAGGGTTCTGTGAGTTGGCTGGGGTCAACTGTGTGATTTAATCTTGGGGTCTCTCATGCAGTTACAGTCAATGTAGCTTGGGCAGGATGTCCAAGGTGGCTTTTTTTTTTTCGGCATATTATGGGGGTACAGATTTCAATAAATGCCCACATTTATTTGTGGGCATTTAATGCCTTATTTATTAAGGTTTCAATAAATGCCCACAAGGTGGCTTCTTGATCCACATGTCTGGGACCTCCTTGGCCTCTGTCTTTCTTCATGTCACATCTCATTCATCAAGTCCCCTCCAACAAGCTTGGGCTCCTCATAGCACGGTGACTTCTTAGCAATCACACTTCTTACATGGCAACTGACTTCCAAGAGTCAGAAAGTAGAAGTTGCCAGGCCAGTTAAGGGCTACTGTGAGAACTGCCTGAGCATTAAGCCACCATATTCCTTTGATCAAAACCATCAAGGACCTGTCCAGATTCAAATGCATGGAGAGAGAGTCTGCCTCTTACTCTTCATGAGATAGCAGCAAGGATACATTACAGAAGAGTACATGGGATGGGAAATATTATGGTGACCATCTTTGAAAAAATATAATCTATCACAACCTACTGTTCTTTTTTTTAACTTATATGCCTCCTTGGATTAGAGAAACCCATATGAGCTTATAATGAGCCATGACTGTCAGAAAGATGAATGAAATATTAATTGCCAAAATGTAGAATCCAAAGCAAGGAAAACCAACAGGTCTTCTTGCCTCTACATTGATGAGACCAGGTATGAAAGAACGTGCTCATAGCTGAGTGCTGAATTTACAAAGGGCCAATGACAAACTGAAGGATGTTCTGAGGATAATGTTCAGGGTAGTATAGGATTGGAAATCATATCATTTTGGAAGTATATGCTGTAAAAGCAATGCTGCCCTGCTTGAGGGAGATGTGTAGGCAAGAGCCTATCTCAGCTCCTCACTTCCTCCCCTCTGTGTGCCCTGTGGCATAAAACCATAGACCTCTAAGATATACAGTTTGAATTCACAGGCCTAGGTCCCCTCTAAGACACTTACATTTTAAGCATCTATGGCTTTCTTCTCTTCAAGAGCATGTATATGGTGCTCATTAGATGTACTTTTCTGGTATCTATCAAAGCTGTTGCCATTTTTTCAAGCCCAGTATCACTGTGGCAGACATAGGTAACATTCCTGTTATTACCAGTCCTCTTTTTCTCAGGAAAATCATAAGTACTTTAGCACTTTATAATTATGCATGGTCATGTGACTTGCTTTGGCCAATGAAAGTGATGAGAAAATTTGACAGACAATTTATTTCTCGTTCCTTCTCTGCTGTTGGAAATCCTAAAGACTCACGTTGAGATGGTCTCATCATAAAATGGTAGGGCTTCTCACAGCTGGGGTCCCTGAATATCTAATATGTAATACAACACCAAAATTTGGGAGGTACCTTGTTACTACAGCATAATCAAGTCTAACTACAGTGGGAATCATCATGATGCAAAAAGGGATCCTGAGTAAAACATACCCTGGAATGTGCTGACCCCTTTAGGAATCTAGCTCTATAAATGAAGACCTGAAACCTACATGCAATTCTATTTGAGAGTCGCTCAGGAAGTGATGGGATGAGATTAGCCAGAATCACTGATCATCCCTTAAAGCCCTAAGGGGCAGGGAGCTTCCTCTACCAAGTTACTTTGCACACTCTTTTCCCCCAGATTCAAGTATAAGTGTCTCCAGACCTGCCTGCATTCCGACACCTTTGGTGTAATGAGAAACTGTGGGAGGGGAAGCCAAACCCCCCACCAGAGCATGGACCTCAGCTGTTGAATGATTCAACAGCGGTAGCCCTCTGATCCAGCCGCTTCTGATAACTCCCACAGCCCGTACTGCCCCAGAGGCCCGTGAGCCAGTGACAGGTCAGCCTCTCAGAAGAGCGAATGAGCACCCAGACCGGAGGGAAAGGTTATACTGTCCGTATCGTCAACAAGATCTTAATTAAAAAGTGTTGCTGTTCGTTAAATAAACATGTATGCATTGTGGAGCACATCATCCACTCTGCCATGCAAAGCTAGTCCCTGAGTCCCTTGCTGAGAGCAAAGTGTTTGCTGTCTCTAGGAAGTTCCCTTCCCAAGCTCAACCAGGAGGTTACCAGAGAGGACAACGAATCTACAGCCTCGCATAACTCTCAGTTGTCAATTTGGGGGGTGGGGCGGAAATCCTTCCTGTATCTTCAAAAGTCTGATTTTACCAGAACAGTTTTATATAGTTCATTTATCCTAATGTAAGTACCTCTGATTAAATTAAGCAGGAAAAAAAAAACCGTGAAGAAAAGAAAAAATGAACTAAATCACCCCATTAGAATAGAAAAGGGTCACTTGTGGCTCTCTACTTCGAGATGGAACCCACTGCTTCCCAGCCAATGGCCTGTTTCTGGCAGGCAGCACCTTCCAGAAATCAGACAATTCGTTTCAGAGAACACAAATTGGGGTCTTGCTACAAAGCAAAGCATTGCAGGGCACACAGAGGTAAGGAAAAGAGACACAATTTACAGCCCATAAGGTGCTCACTGGAGACAAGTACACAAACTATTACACAAAGCAATGTGAGTTGTCATAAGAGACACATAAACCAATTGCTAGGAGGGCTCAAAGGAAAACCTGCTGCTCCCCTGCCCCTGTGTCCATTCATTCACCCAGCAGCCCTTCTAAGCTCCCCCGAGCCTTTGTGGCACGTTCAAGTTCAAATCAACTGTGTCCAAACTTGCAGAAGACATGTTTATGATATACAATTTTATATATGTCAGTTTGGCAATTCTTGCAAAGGTAAATAATGCCAAGTATTGTCAAGGATGTGTGGACAGTTTGGAACTTTTCCTTGTGCGTGGCTGGTGGGAGTCTAAACTGGTATAGCCCTTCTGGAAAGCAATCTGGAAGTATTTAGTGTAATTAAGCACACATTTGCCCTATAACCCAGGGACACAACTCCTAAGAACATGTCCCCAAGAATATTACTCAGGGCCACGTACCACACTATTAGTAACAGCGGAGTGGAAGCAGAGTTTCAGCACCAGAGGAATAGAAACAAAGACGTGGTGGATGCATAGGGTGGAGTGCTGTGCCACAGTGACAGAGAACAAACTAAATGCAAACCTAGCAACTTGAAAAGATCTTTAACAAAACATAGTATTAAATGAAAAAAAGTAAGAAACTATCAAGATACATAGCATGCTGCCATTAATATAAATTTTAAATGCGTAACAACAGAACCATATCTTACAAGGGTGTATACATATTTAAAGGTACATATAAAAACTGTTGTAATGGGCATCCCTGGGAAAGGAAATGGAAGGCATCATTAGGGATGAAGGGGAAAAACAAATAAAGTCAGGAAGTTCCATGCACTACTGATGATGGTGTGTTGTAAACAGAAAGGTTTATATTCAACTCTCTTCATCTGAGGTCAAAAGGAGAAAATACATTTTGCTCTATTTGGGCAAAATGTGAGACATGTGTCTGAACCTAATTCACATATGGTGTGGTATGGTGGTGTATGAGGACAAGAATTGATGTCAGAAAGATTTGGTTTTGACTTGGAGTCCTATCAGTTAGTAGCCATGTCTGTAAGAATTAAGAAAATATAATGTATGTAAAGCACTTAGCACACTGCCTGTGCAGAGTAAGCAAGGAGCAAATGGTAGCTATCCACAATAGGTAATATAATTTATCATTGTTTTTTTCATGTCTCTTGTACTTTAGTCCGCATACCTTGAAACATTTTACATAGTAAGGAAATCACCATAAGCTTCTTACTGGCTTATGGCTTATACTCTCCCTGCATCCAAGAGATTCAGAGGTATTATACGAGATTAATCAATAAGAAAAACAGAACAATCAGGGATAAAAACAGAGCAGATGCCCTCTAAAGGAAACTGAGAAAGTAAATACCAGCAGGTATCTGGGCAGAGCTGGGGACTGCACCTAGGAACAGAAGCTGGCCCAGGAGTCATAGCAATGGAAATAGAAAGGGAACTGTATGGACTTCATAGTTTTCATTTCATATAAAATAAAGCTGAGAAAATCCCTTGCAGAAACACACTCTGCTTAAAACTTTATAAAATGGGTTTTTGTGTTAGGACTATGGGGTAACATGGAAGACAAAACCTGCCAGGAGTTTGGCTAAGACAGAACATCCATCTAAAAATGTGACTCAGGCACTGTCGATCATCTCACTAAGCTCAGGGAAAAAAACTTGATGAGTCTGGAAGAATCAGCTGGTGCACATGACCACTGGACAGTCTTTATCACATAGTATATATGGCATTAAGTTCACAAACTCTGGAACCAAACCACCTAAGTTCAAATCGTGTTTTACCACTTATTAGCTCTGTGACCTTAAGGAAGTTACCTAACCTCTCTGTGCCTCAGTTTTCTTATCTGTAAAGTGGGGGTGACTACCCATATCACAGAGTTGTTGTGAGAATTAAATAAGTTAATATTTTTAAGGCACTTAGAACAGTGCTGGGCATATGGTAAGCACTAGGAGAGTTATATAGTCAAGTGTTAAACGAATAAAAAAATAAATAATCAGATACCTTAGGCAAGCCTCTGACAGGTGCTAGATTGCAGCAGATTCATATTGAATTATCTAAGAAGTACCTGGAGTGTAGATATTTTTTGATGCTTTACGTGCCAGCTGTCTCCTTTTAACAGATAACAGATGTTGCACCTGTATTCGCACACAGATGAAATACATATATTCTTCTTACCAGGCACTAGAGATGTAAAGTCATAGCAACAACGGTAATCATGTGGCTGTCATAATAACCAAACACCCCTGGGCTCCTGGCTTTGAGTCAGGATCTTCATGCATCTTAGTTCTCATCCTCAAAACAAACTGGTCACTATTGTTAGCCCCATTTTATGGATGAAAACACTAAAGCTCGGAGCAGTTATGTCACATACGTTACTAAATAATAATTCATATACTGAAATTATGCCAAAGATTTACTAAAAATTTAAATTAGTGCAGGTTCAGGGTTATGGCTAAAATAATATCACTTCCACGCACTTGCATTCTGATGTGCTCTCTGAGGATCTTTTGCCTTGGAGTACGCCTTGTGTATGAATGCCATTTATCATGTTAGACACATTAGAAAAAAGGAATTCATCAAATTTAAGCTCCTCTGTGTTAAAAAATAATGCCTGATCTCCAGTTTCATAGACCATCGACAAATAGAATGGTGGTCATTGGATTTCTCTCTTGCAGATCATGGCAAGAAAAGACATCTAGGAGATCTACCTTAATATTCCTGTTCCCTCCCATTTGATTGAATATGGAAAGGGCAGTGCCATATCGTGGAAAAAGAGCAGCAACTCTAACATTTAACAGGCTGTGTGGCCTTGAACAATTCATTCAACTGATCATGACACATCACTATGTCCCAGCCCCAGGGTTGACATCTGCTAGTTTAAGAAGCACCAGCAAAGTCTATCTCATGAAAACACTTCCTTTAGAGGCAATAAAATTTAGTGCCTGATATTACATCTTTTAAGATTTAGTTGAGTTTTAAAGGATTTTAGAGTCTCAAGAGCTCTGGATTAAAATGGAAATGCCATCTATGCTATTATTATTTAACAAATTAGAGCACAATTTCCAACTTGACTCGCCTCTTGGTATGAGTTGTGGGATAGATGTATCAATTGGTGGTGTCGGGGCCTGGGGCTGGGGAGAGTCTGTGCAGGCTGAAGAAGACGGAGAACCAAGGGAACCATCACTTTCTTTGGATTTGCCTTGTAAAATGGTCTGTACCACCTGTTCAGCAGCAGTGTGGGGTAGAAGGGAGTCTCTAGTTGATGGGGGCAGGGCTGGGTCCATGGAAGTGCACACACAGGAACCTTTCCTTTGAAAAGGGAGATGAGAGTGCCTCACATACAGGATCCCAATCTTACGTTTCAACATCGTCAAAATTTAACATCTTTCCATAATAGCCAACTGCATTCTTCATTTTGTTAAAAAGACAGCTTCCAAATCTAAAACAACAAAGGAATAATTAAGACATAACCTCTTCTGTGTTTTCTTCTTATAGGACACAAGGTTTCCCTACCTCCACTGCCACCTTTGCACAATGTGGGAAAGAATATTCTTCTCTCTTTCTCTAGGATCAACAATATTCCATCATCAGCCCTTACTGGTATTTCACACCCAGTTTCTATTTTAGCAATATAACATAAACCTAAGATGCACATATGTAGGCAAATAGTCATCATGTTCCATTAATAGGTGGGAGAATTAAAGTTCCAGCAGGTACAGTGATTTGTCCACGATCACAAGGCATGGTGACTGTCCAGGTGAAAAGTTCTATCCTCTGAGCCACATATCTATGGAGTGGTGCAGCTCTGTGGCATTCTCCATTCTCCTCTGCACCCTGTTGCACTAGTGGAGATAGAATAAAGGATGCTAAGGGACAGTATGAGCATGTTTACACAGGAACAAACAAATAAACTAGAACCAGAAGACCTGCACTCTGGAGCCAATTCCACCCCTTCTTAGTTGTAAGCCTTGAGGAAGTCACCAATCCACTGCATGACTCAAGTTTCCCATTCATTACAGGATGATCTATAAAAAAAACTCTGTACTCTCTTATGTGTGAGGACATTGCCACAAAATTGCAAATAAAAGCTTTTTGAAAGTTGATCCTCACAGTGTTCTTTATTTTGTGCTTAGTATACACCAGGCACAGTACTAACCTCTTTATATCTGTCATCTCATGAACCCTCACAGCCATCCTTTGGAGTGAATGCCATTAGGGTCCCCATTTTACAGACAGGGAAACAGAGACACAGGGGATGGTATGCAACTTGCCCAAGACAGCTCCAGCTGGTGAATGGCAGAGCTGAGGGGTGAATTAGCCCTCATTCGGCCTCCAGGGCCTGTGTTCTTGACTGCTCTGTGCTGCACAGACAGGATTTGGAAGGGTAAATGATATGGCTTGGATGGATGGCTGGAAGGGGAGATTGAGAGGCCTATTGAGTAGACCATCTCTCCCAGAAAATGGACTTCACTGTTCAAAGTTTGAAGAGCATTGGAAGACACTCCCCTGGACCTCTTCTCCTGCTGATCTTGGAACACTGGCCCCAAAAGGCTAAAATGTCAGCACCCAAGTTTGCTTTGTTAAGTTCCTGGCACCATGAGCATCCTGTGGGTGATAAAGATGAACAATCAGACGTGATGCTTGGGGCCTAGAGTCACAGACTAGCAGCCGGAGCTCCTGCTCCCAGGTGTAGCTGACTTGGAAGGTCTCCATGCGGAAGCTTTGTTTGAAAAACAGTGTAAAAATCACAAGAATTTTACTTTTCTTTCCTTTTCCTTTGAAGGCTAGATTCCGGGGCCCCTGACCTGCACAGAGTCCCCTTTAATGTGTTCACTAGAGTGAATCAGAGACACAGCTGGGATCCAAAAGCCAATCTGGTCCATAAGCAGCCTGTTCCGGAGCTGTGCCTCTACACTGGTGGATCAGAGAGGGCAGCAGCCAGAAGGCAAGGAGCCCAGCAGAAGCCTTCTGCTCCAGCTCGCCCACAAGTAACCACACACCCAGTGGCGCCTCCCTCAGTCGTGACTGCCAAGCTGAGGGGGTTCCACGTATTCTCCCTTCTTTCTTTGTCTGTGAGCAGCTTGTTCCCCTCTGTTATTTTCCTAATAAACCCCTCATTAATTAGTAAGAGGTGTCAACACGCCATCAAAATTAGCAGTTTCAATATATCCCTAAAGTATGAGTGTTTCAAAGAAAATTAAGGCTTGGTCACTCCTTGGTTATTTTTATACTCTGCCACCCACCTACCTTTTGGGCAATCTGTTCCCATCAGAGTGCACCCTTCATCTGCCTCAGCACACTCTTCTCTCCTTGCCTTTCTGGTTCTTTTTTTAAAAAAAAAAAAATGTTATGCATGTCTATTCCCTTCTCTTTCCAACTGTGATAAATCCCTAGTGGGATGCGTTTATCCCTGCCCTTCCCCTCTACCTTACTGCCTGGTAGGAGAGAGTTCATAAACTCGCCGCTGTGGGCACAACTAACAATGCGGGCTTATTTGGAACCACAAGTTTGAGGATAAAATTAAATGGGCAAGAAGGGAAGAAAAGGAGCAAGCTGTAGATAAACCGGCTGAGGGTGGAGGTATAAATACAGAGCATATGCACGCAGGACTTGTGACGAAGCAGATCTGGCCTCGAATCCCTGGACTTGCCCAAATTGGAACTGTGTTACCAAGCACTCACAAGCGTGCCTCCCCCTCAACAGAGCTGTCGTCACGTCTCCCCTGCACGGACAAACTCCCGGGACTCTTGCTGACAGAGAGGGGCCTTTTTACAACTCCGACAGGAGTGGATGGGGCAAGAGTCCTCCACTGTGGGGGACGGGGGGAGGGGACAAGGCTTTGGAAGGCAAACCCAATCTGGGAACCCCCAAAAAGAGTGAGTTTTGACCTCAGGAGGGACTGCAGCAGGGCTCAGGGGCTTCAAAGAGCAAATGAACATGAGCCCAGACAGTCAGGACTTCACCTGGTCCACGCTCATGGCTGCCCACACTGGCCGCTAGTGCCCCCATAGTAGGGGCTCAACACAATGTGGTTGAAATGAATACGAAACCCCCAGTACTTACTCTGGATCTGAAAAACATATACAAAGTGTGGGGTCAATGATCCAGGCATGCAAATCGTAGCCAAAAATAAATAAACAAACAAAACTGTTTTAACCAGTCTATGTGGGTAAAGATAATAATAGCTTTTACTTCATAAAGCTGTTGTGATGATTAATTGAAATAGTCCTGGGAAAGGGAGCTCACATCACATGTTGCTCATTTTTATTGGCTGACTTTATGCTGATGTCTGGGACTTCTTATGACCACGTTTGGAGGGTGGAGGTCTGAGTGGGAGTGATGACCCCTGCATAGTCTTCTCCCTCCCTAAGACACACAAATGTGTCACCTCTCCTTTACCATCATCCCGTGTGTTTAGAGAGCTAAGCAAGATTCTGCACTGCATATCAGAGGAAGGCAAAACAGAAGCCACTTTGAACACCTACTATGTGCTAGCCACTCTGCGGACTGCAGCTTGTTATTTGAGCATGATATTATTTTTCTACCTCTTACAAATATCACTGAGGTTCTGGACATTTTCCTAGCTCAGCCAAGATGGTTCCATTAGTAAGTGATGGAATTAGGACTGAAGTCCAAATCTTCTTGAATTAAAATAAATATATTCTCGAACACCCCACACAGATACCACTCCAAGCCTCCATGCTGACCTTCTGGTCCAGGGTCACTAGGGCAGGGCTAGCCAGGGTACGTGACCAACCAGCCATGTCTGAGGATTTCTGGGCTACTTGACCTCTAAGGGTACTTCTGGTCCTGATATTCCGTAATGAGGAGAGAATGTTGCTCTATTAGCAGTTGGTATGCTTTATTTTCTCATGGAAAGATTTTCCTTGTTTAAAAAAAAAAAAAAAAAAAAGATACTTTGATAAGCCCACTCAAGGAAAAGAAAGAAATGAGGATTCTAGGGAAGAATGGGGGTGGACATGGGGATGGACAGTAGGGGAGAGGAAAGAGAGAGAAAGGAGAGGGGCAGATAGAGGAGTAGGGAGGGGGAGAGGTGGAGAGATAAAGGAAACACAGAAGGGGGAGAAAGGGAGAGAAGATGGGAGGGGAGGGCAAAGTGTCATGTGCTGCCTGGACTGATCCTTCCTGAAAGTCCCCAAATTTTCAGCAGAGTCTACAAAAATCACCAGCTTCATACAGGGTGTAGAATTTTTTTCCAGAAATCAGTGAGAAGACCAAGTTCTGCATGTGGGTTGGCTAAGGGGCAAAAGAGAAAATGCATACACAGATAGAAGGGGAAAAATCACCCAGTACTGGGTTTTAATTCTCCAGGTTTATTCATAAATAGGAATAAAGCAAGCCTTGATTCTTCAGAAAATGCCAAAAGAGTCTTAGCCTGACCCTTCTCTGATGACATGGGCCACCCTCCACCCACCACATTCACATATATACTCTATAACCTTGACGACAAGAGTCTCATTAACTGGATGCTATATGCCATGCACATGTGTACTCTCCTACATGTGTTCTTGCATATATTATTTCCTCTCATCATCAAATCACCCTATGATAAATGTTCTGTACTAGTTTGTTATACAGATAGAGAAATTGAGGCACACAGACAACAGAAACTTCCACAAGATCATTAGCGCTCTGCAACCCTCATGTTTCGCCACTGCTCTACTCTGACTCTGAAGGCTTTCCATCTCTTATCTCATGTGTTTCTTATATGTACAGATACATATTGCTGTTCTCATTTTAAACTTAGGCTCAGAGAGGTCACATAAACTACTTGAGGTCACATAATTGGCATCTTAGTGGAGCTTGAATGTATCCCCTAAATCTTCAAATCCAGAAGTCCTGTGCTGCCTCCAGTCTGACCCTCATGTCAGGCAAAGCTGTCCTCACACATCCCAGACAGAGCCCCCATCCCTGTATAGAGTAAATTGAACCTTACTGATCAGACCCTGCTCACTGGAAAATGCCTACCCAATTGAAACTTGCCTGCAATTTCAGCCTGAAATATTTTTTTACTATTCTCTAGGTTTTTTTTTAAACACAGTGACCTTCAAAAAGTTGTCACTGAACTTCCCCAATGATTGAGTGTGAGTGATTTGGGTAGCTGGTCCCTTTTGGAGCACCAACTCCTACACGGAACCACAGATGCACAGGGAAGAACTGTCAGAGAGAAACCAAGAGAAAGGAAAGGTCATAGAGATGGAAACTTGCAGGACTCACTTTGTCTTCTCCTCTAGGAATCCTCTTGGGTAAGTTGAGGATGCCTAGAGGTTCTTTTTCACTAAATTGTCTAACAGGGAGAGTAACGATGATAAGGTATAGGCAGCTTGATGTTCAAACAAGATCAGAATGAACAGATGAAAGACAGGAAGGAGTAGGCCCAGGATGCAAAGAAGAAAGGCAGGCCAGCCTGAAAGTCCAGCAAGCAGCCACACAATATCCTCTTATAGCGAGACAAGAGCTGGGAGGTTAATGGATTAGAGGAGAGAAGGCAAAATTAGATAGCACATTATGAAATGTAATGACCAACATTACTGCTAACAAAGCATTGTTTAGTTTATTCATGCATTTATTTGTTTGTACAGAAAATATTCCCTGGGGTCACCCGTGTTACCATTCAGAGCTCACAACTGAGCCCATTGTGAGGCACTGAGAGTCCAATGGGGCAACAGACACAAGAACAGGTGTAACAATTACCTCCAGCAATGCAGTAAGCTTGGCGATTGAGTTGTACACACGTTGTAGTGGCCATTTGGTAGGGGGGAGAGGGAGGGTGGGCTCAGGAAAGGCTTTGCTAAGGAGGTGACATCTGAGTTGAAGCTTAAACTGTAAGAGTTAGCAAGGGGACAGAGAGAGGAGCAAGTATGTTCTGGAGAGAGGGAATAGCAACAGAAAAGGCATAAAGGTGAGAACTCAAAATAATTTTGTTTAGATGAACAGAGACCTGCTTAACAGGTGCAAGACATGGTCCTGAGTTCTATTTCCACAGGCTTGAAACAGTGAAGGGCACAAAGTGTCCTCTTGGTAAGGGGATGGAACTGGTTAGGTTAGGACCTGGCTTAGTAGCTCACTATTCCCATGACAGAAATGAGGAAGACTCTGAGAGGAAGCTAAACAACGTACAGTCTAGTAGGAGAAAGTCCTGGTCCGTACTTCTCTTCCAGTCTCCTGGGGGCAGATGGAACAGAGATGCAGGAACAGAGGTGAGGAAGAGAATGGAGTGCTTTGGTCCTAGGAGTGAAGAGACTGTAACAGCTGGAGGAACTTCAGGTCTGGAGTGGAACAGGTTCCTCCTAGAACTCTTGTGGTTTGGGAGAAGGGGCCTGGGCTTGGGGAATGGAGCAAACATTTGATGGGAATATAAAGAGAGCCCTATGGGAGGAATCAGAATTACATGAGAAAAGAAGGAAGGGAACGTGTTTAGTGAGGGGAATGAATGAACAAACCACAGAGGAATATGTAAAACATGCACAGGGGACAATGCAACAACCTGCTGGAATGCAGCATGGAACAGCTAAAGTGGCAGGGAGCAAAGGAAAAGAGTTGGAGACAGAATCAAGATGAACCAGGCAACGAATTTAGATTTACCTTCTTGAAACCTAGACACTAGACTCTTGACATACAGTACAATCAGTGTATGGACTTATTCCCCTCCCCCCATTTCTGCCTATTATCCATTTCTCCTTGCAGCTACTCACCATTTCCCCTTGAGCAATCACCCTCGTTCCACTGGGCAGCATCTACTAGCACTGTTCTAAGAAGCCATTGCCTCCCTGACCAAGGGATGGGAAATGATCCAAGCTACAGCTCAATGCTTCCTCTCTGGGATTTGAATCTTGAGAACTAAAAGTGGTTAATTATTGATAGACTAAAGAAGCAATTGATATTATATACTTATATCTATCCAGCTTACCAAATTATCTATTCATTCTACAAGTTTTTGACTAGAGGTGCTTACATTTCGTGATAGATAATCATGGCATTAACAAAAAAAGAGTTTTACCTCTTCTAATATTTATGCCAGTTATTTTATTTTTATGTTTTATGACCTTGGAGGTTCTAGCAAATGCAATGTTTAATATTGGTAATAGTGGGCATCCCTGAATACTTTCTGATTTTTACTGAAATGATCTCCATGTTTGTCAGATCTGCTGTTGTTTTGAGTAAATAATCTTTATGTATCTAAGTAATCATCTTTTGTTTTCATTTTACCTGGAATTTAGTAAGAATGGCTGCTGAAATTTATCAAATGCTGCTTTAGCCTATATTGATATGATTTTTTTCCATTTTAATTAGTTAACAAAAAAAGATTATGTTGGTAATTTTCTTCATATTGATTGCATACAAAATAAATGTACAAAATACCTTTTGTCCACCCTAATAATAATCCCTAAAGAATAGAAATGAGAGGGGGGCGGAGCAAGATGGCGGACGAATAACACCGCCAGACAGAGGGTCTCTGCAGAAAAGACCGATTCTAGCAGAAACTAGAGGAAAGAAGCAAGAAGACGAGCATACAGCGGACAAGGGCCGGAAGGAGGGGTACCTGAGACCCCGGGAGACTCCACGGGAGGAGGCTGCGGAGGAGAACTGGAGGCTGAGAACACCGGAGCAGCCCGGAGACCAGCGGCAAGGGTAGGTGGCTCTGCTGTTTCCCCTCCCCTGCATTCGGGACTGCTGGTGGGCTCCCTATCGGGTGGAGAGACCTGCGGACATCAGCCCAGAGACTGCCGCCGCCTGCCAACGGTGAGCCTGTAGCAGACGTGGCACCAGGTTCCCAACTTCCTCCGGGCACCTCTGTGTGCACAGACCCGAGCCGCGCGGCAGGCGCCATATTGCCTCCTCCTCCCCTCCGCCGACCCTACCCGCGGCTGCCCAGAGAGACAATACAGCCACCAGCCGGAGGCACCTCCAGGGAACAGGACCTTCCCGTTTGGGACCCCGCCCGCCCTCCCAGGTGCTGCTGGCACCGTGTTCCCAGGAAAACGGTGCCGACTCAGAGGCTGAGAGACATAGACCCAGCTTGGGCTCCCTGTGGGTGAATTAGGACCGGAAATCCTCTCCCTGGTGGGAATACAGTTTGAACTCTGGGACCCAGAGGTCGGACCTGCAGACCAGATCCCCTGCACCGAGGGCTAGCATTGCCCGGGGCACAGAAGGGTTATACGTGAACAGCCTACTGAGGGCTGTGTGCCTCCAGGGGTGGATCAGCGCCCTAGAGAACAACCCTCCTCCCAGGAGGAGGCTGTGCGCCCAACCCAGGTGGCGTTCCTGTGCAGGGAACCTCCCCGCCGGCACCACAGTCCGGGGAGGCCTGGTGGCTTGTGGTCTGGCCTGCTGGCAGAGGCCCAGGAGTAGCTGCAGAGTTGGGGAGGGTGGAAAGAAGTGAGGCCACTGCGGGTCTCAGACAGCCCCACCCCCACACCCAGACTTTCTGGCTGAGCGGGACCATTCCAGCCCCACCCTGACAGCTTTACCTGGAAGCTGAGAACAGAACTTTGACCCCTGCTAACGGCCTGAGGGCAGGCTTATCCAACCCAGCTCCGCCCAGAACAGAGAGCTGATAACAGGACTCAAAATCAACACCATAGCCTGTTCCTCCAAGCAAACGCCACCTACTGACAGGGACAGCACCTTGCACAGCCTTGCCACGGCATCCACTGACTCAATACACAGGGAGTGGTCCAATTTCACCCACAGGCACCACCTAACGCCTCAGAAACTAAACAAGGTGTGTGAATACCCAAACAATAACCTAAGGAAAGAAACAACAACTGATCGACATGGGAAGAAATCAGCGAAAGAACTCAGGAAATATGAAGAACCAAATGGAAAACACACCCCCAAGGAGGAGCACCAGCCCCCTAGAAACGGACACCGACCAAAATCAGGCAACCAATATGACAGAAAAGGAATTTCGTATGTGGATCATAAGAACACTCACCCAGCTGCAACAACAACTCAATAACCAACACCAAGAAAACACAAAAAACCTCCAAGAAATGGAACAAAGGTTCAACAAAGAGATTGACACAGTGAAGAAAACTTTAACCGAAGTCCTGGAGATGAAGAATCAACTCAGAGAACTACAAAATACTGTGGAAAGTCTCAAGAACAGGGTAGATCAAGCAGAAGAAAGAATCTCAGAGCTTGAAGATAACTCCCTCCAATTAAATAAATCAGTCACAGAAATACAGCAGAGAAACAAGAGAAAAGACCAAAGCCTACAAGAGCTGTGGGATTATGTGAAAAAACCTAATGTGAGGGTCATAGGTTTAGCCGAAGGGGAGGAAGACAACACTCAAGGGCTGGACAAGCTTTTTGAAGATATAATAGAGGAAAATTTCCCAGGCCTTGCTCAAAATCTCGATATACAAGTTCAAGAAGCTCAGAGGACCCCTGGGAGATTCAATGCAAACAGGAAGACGTCACGTCATGCAGTCATCAGACTGACCAAAGTATCAACTAAAGAGGCCCTTCTAAGAGCTGTAAGACAAAAGAAGCAAGTGACATACAAGGGAAACCCAATTCGAATAACATCAGACTTCTCTAATGAGACTTTACAAGCAAGGAGAGACTGGGGCCCCATCCTCACTCTTTTGAAACAAAACAATGCCCAGCCTAGAATATTATTCCCTACGCTTCATATATGAAGGAGAAATAAAAACATTCTCAGACAAGCAAAGGCTCAGAGAATTCACCAAGACAAGACCAGCCCTACAAGAAGTACTTAAAACAGCGTTATGCACGGAACATCATAATAATAATCCACGGATATAAAAACAACCAAAACCCAAAGATATTAAAGGCCAGGTATTACAATGGCTCAAGACAGAAATCATAGCAACAACATCCAACCCAACAGAATGATCAGTAATCTACCTTACCTATCAGTTCTCTCAATAAATGTGAATGGCTTAAACTCTCCACTCAAGAGACATAGGCTGGCTGAATGGATAAGAAAATACAGGCCAAGTATATGCTGTCTTCAGGAAACACATTTAACCTGCAAGGATGCACATAGACTAAAAATAAAAGAGTGGAGATCAATATTCCAAGCCAATAGAAGCCAAAAGAAGGCTGGTGTGGCAGTTCTAATTTCAGACGATTTAGTATTTAAACCAACAAAAGTAGTAAAAGACAAAGAGGGTCATTATATAATGGTGAAGGGCACAGTCCAACAAGAAGAGATAACAATTTTAAATATATATGCACCCAACTTAGGTGCACCCAGATTCATAAAGCAAACCTTACTGGAGCTAAGCAAATGGATTAATAGCAACTCCATAATCGCCGGGGATTTCAACACCCCACTGACGGCACGAGACAGATCCTCCAAACAGAAAATTAATAAAGAAATAATGGACTTAAACAAAACTCTAGAACAATTGGGTCTGACAGACATCTACAGAACATTCTACCCAAAATCCACTGAATATACGTTCTTCTCATCAGCTCACGGGACATTCTCTAAGATTGACCATATCCTAGGACACAAAGAAAATCTCAAGAAATTTAAAAAAATAGAAATCATACCATGTACCTTCTCAGATCACAGTGGAATAAAACTAGAAATCAACCCTAACAGAAACTCACATTTCTACACAAAAACGTGGAAATTAAACAACCTCCTACTAAATGATTACTTCGTAAATGAAGAAATCAAGACAGAAATAAAAAACTTCTATGAAGAAAACGACAATGGAGAGACAAGTTATCAACTCCTCTGGGACACAGCTAAAGCAGTTCTGAGAGGAAAGTTTATCTCCATAAATGCCTATAACCAAAAGGCAAGAAGATCACAAATAGACAATCTAATGAAACGACTCAAAGAGCTGGAAAAAGAAGAACAGACCAACCCCAAACCCAGCAGAAGAACTGAAATCAACAAGATCAAATCAGAACTAAACGAAATTGAAAACAGGAAAGCTATTCAGGAGATTAATAAAACAAAAAGTTGGTTCTTTGAAAAAATAAACAAGATTGACACGCCATTGGCTAAGCTAACGAAAAGCAGAAAAGAGAAATCTCTAATAAGCTCCATCAGGAATAAAAAAGGAGATATCACAACTGATCCCAAAGAGATACAAGATACAATTTATGAATACTACAAAAATCTTTATGCACACAAACTGGAAAATGTGGAGGAAATGGACAAATTTCTAGAAACACACAGCCTCCCTAGGCTCAACCAGGAAGAAATAGATTCCCTGAACAGACCAATCTCAACAGCTGAAATAGAAACAGCAATTAAAAATCTCCCTAAAAAGAAAAGTCCCGGTCCAGATGGCTTCACACCTGAATTTTACCATACTTACAAAGAAGAACTAGTACCTATCTTGCAGAAACTATTCCACAACATCGAGAAGAACGGAAACCTCCCTGACACCTTTTATGAAGCGAATATTACTCTGATACCAAAACCAGGAAAGGATGCAACAAAAAAAGAAAACTACAGACCAATATCCCTAATGAATATAGATGCAAAAATTTTCAACAAAATCTTAGCTAACCGAATCCAGACACTTATCAAAAAAATAATCCACCACGACCAAGTGGGCTTCATCCCAGGGATGCAGGGATGGTTCAACATACGTAAATCTATAAATGCAATTCACCACATAAACAGAAGCAAAAACAAAGACCACATGATTCTTTCAATAGATGCAGAAAAAGCTTTTGACAAAATTCAACACCCTTTCATGATACGAACACTGAAGAATATAGGCATAGAAGGGACATACCTAAAAATGATACAAGCCATTTATTACAGACCCATAGCCAACATCATACTGAATGGGGAAAAACTGAAAGCATTCCCACTTAGAACCGGAACCAGACAAGGCTGCCCACTATCTCCACTTCTGTTCAACATAGTGCTGGAAGTCTTAGCTACAGCAATCAGACAGGAAAATGGAATCAAAGGTATCCAAATAGGGGCAGAAGAGATCAAACTTTCACTGTTTGCTGATGATATGATATTGTATCTAGAAAACCCCAAGGATTCAACCAAGAAACTCCTGGAACTGATCAATGAATTCAGTAAAGTCTCAGGATACAAAATTGATACACAGAAATCAGAGGCATTCATATACGCCAACAACAATCTAATTGAGAACCAAATCAAAGACTCAATACCCTTCACAATAGCAACAAAGAAATTAAAGTACCTAGGAATATATTTAACCAAAGAGGTAAAAGACCTCTACAGGGAGAACTATGAAACACTGAGGAAGGAAATAGCAGAGGATGTGAACAGATGGAAATCCATACCATGCTCGTGGATCGGCAGACTCAATATCATCAAAATGTCTATACTACCCAAACTGATCTACAGATTCAATGCAATACGTATTAAAATCCCATCAACATTCTTCACAGATATAGAAAAAGTAATTTTACGCTTCGTATGGAACCAAAGAAGACCCCGAATATCAAGAGCAATTCTAGGCAACAAAAACAAAATGGGAGGCATTAATATGCCAGATATCAAACTATACTACAAAGCTGTAGTAATTAAAACAATATGGTATTGGCACAAAAACAGGAATATTGACCAGTGGAACAGATGTGAGAATCCTGATATAAAACCATCCTCATATAGCCATCTCATCTTTGACAAAGCAGACAAAAACATACGCTGGGGAAAAGAATCCCTCTTCAATAAATGGTGCTGGGAAAACTGGATAGCCACCTGTAGAAGGCTAAAACAGGACCCACACCTTTCACCTCTCACAAAAACCAACTCACGCTGGATAACAGACTTAAACCTAAGGTATGAAACTATTAGAACTCTAGAGGAAAAAGTTGGAAACACTCTCCTAGACATCGGCCTGGGCAAAGAGTTTATGAAGAAGTCCCCAAAGGCAATCACAGCAGCAACAAAAATAAATAAATGGGACATGATCAAACTACAAAGCTTCTGCACAGCCAAAGAAATAGTCATGAAAGTAAACAGACAACCTACAGAATGGGAGAAAATTTTTGCATCCTATGCATCCGATAAGGGACTGATAACTAGAATATACTTAGAACTCACGAAAATTAGGAAGAAAAAATCAAATAACCCCATTAAAAAGTGGGCAAAGGACTTGAACAGAAATTTTTCTAAAGAAGACAGAAGAAGGGCCAACAAACATATGAAGAAATGCTCAACATCTCTAATCATCAGGGAAATGCAAATCAAAACCACAATGAGATATCACTTAACCCCAGTGAGAATGGCCTTTATCAAAAAATCTCCAAACAATAAATGCTGGCGTGGTTGCGGAGAGAGAGGAACACTCCTACACTGCTGGTGGGACTGCAAACTAGTTCAACCTCTGTGGAAAGCAATATGGAGATACCTTAAAGCGATACAAGTGAATCTACCATTTGATCCAGCAATCCCATTGCTGGGCATCTACCCAAATGATCCAGTGACACTCTACAAAAAAGACACCTGCACTCGAATGTTTATAGCAGCACAATTCATAATTGCAAGGCTGTGGAAACAGCCCAAGTGCCCATCAATCAAAGAATGGATTAATAAAATGTGGTATATGTACACCATGGAGTACTATTCAGCTCTAAGAAACAATGGTGATATAGCACACCTTATATTTTCCTGGTTAGAGCTGGAACCCATACTACTAAGTGAAGTATCCCAAGAATGGAAAAACAAGCACCAGATATATTCTCCAGCAAACTGGTATTAACTGAGTAGCACCTAAGTAGACACATAGGTGCTACAGTAATAGGGTATTGGGCAGGTGGGAGGGGGGAGGGGGGCAGGTATATACATACATAGTGAGTGAGATGTGCACCATCTGGGGGATGGTCATGATGGAGACTCAGACTTTTGGGGGGAGGGGGGAAATGGGCATTTATTGAAACCTTAAAATCTGTACCCCCATAATATACCAAAATAAAAAAAAAAAAAAAAAAAGAAATGAGACACATACTTTATGTAAAACAGCCAAAACTTAAAAATATTTAGGAATAAATTTAACTTAAAAATACAGAAGACAAAGCAAATAAAAGTACAAAATCTTACTGGAAAATATAAAATAATATCTGAATGAAGAGAAAACAGAGCATATTCTAAATTTATGGAATAATTAGTATGAACATGGCAATTGTCCCAAAATTAATATATTGATTTAATACAATTTCCATTAGAATACCATCAGCTATTTTAATCGAATAAAATAAACATAAATTCTATATAGAAGTATGAATACTTGGAAATGATCAATAAATGAATAAAAAAAAGACCAGCGTGGGGGGACAGGACTATATAGATGTCATGTTATAAGACTACCATTGTCATAGCAGTAAGGAATTCTAGAAATAGATGAACAAATTAGGGACATATAGATAATCTAGAAATAGACTCTGGTATATATGTGAATTTATCTTTTTTCTCTTTTTTTTCCAGTCTTACTGGATATATTTGAATTTAATATATGACAAAAGAGGTAACTCAATTCAATGAGAACAGGATGGCTTTTTCCATAAACAGTCTTGGCTTAACTAGCTAGCCAAGCAGATTCCCAGGGAATAAATCCTACTGCACCACTTGACCTGCTCTGTGACCCCTTTGGGCTAGATATTCAACTTTGCTGTGCTTTATTTTCTCCAATTATAAAATGGGCATAATAAGAAAATCTGTGTCTTAGAGTTATGAGGGGCAGGGATCAAGTTAGTTAATACATGTAAAGTTCCTATATAACAGCATCCAGCACATAGTAAGCCCTAAGTATTAATATTATGAATTATTACTATAAATATCATTTGGAACAAAATAAACATGATCTCCCATCTTCCACTAAACACAAAAATAAATTTCCAGGTAGATTAGGATTTAAGTGTGAAAAATAAAACCAATATGTTGAAAATAATCAATATAAAAAGCTAAACATACCATTTAGAGATGAGGATGGGGGAAACATTGTCTACCAAGACTGGAGAACTGAAGCTATAAACTTTTAAAAACAGACATTTAAGTACATAAACAAGTAACACATTTGATGGCAAAATATACCCTAAACAAAGTAAATAAAAAAATAGACTTTGGAAAGAAAAGAAAAAGACAAACATCTCCATTGAAGAAATGAATAGAAGTCATGAAAATAGTCCATTTGCAGAAGTACTCAGCTAAATGGCCTACAAACAAATGCAAAGATGCTCAGATTCACTGATACTGTGAGAAATGCAAATTAAAATAACAATGAGATATCACTTTACATTCTTCAGACTGGCACAATTAAAAAGAGCAATAACCCCTATCACTATCAGGGATGTGTGAAAAGGGTGCTCTCATACACTGCTAGAGGACTTGTGAAGTGTTACAATGTTTTGAAAAGCAATATGATAGCATCTGTTCATATTTAAAATACACATCCCCTTCTATTCATCAACCCCACTCCTGGACTACACCAGATATAGAAGCACCCTGTGCAAACACACAAGGAGGTTTATTGCAACATTGTTCATGGTAGGAAAAAAATGAGCCAGAAATAAAATTATAATCAATGGGGAAATGCCACATAATATAACACCTCCTCACAACAGAATATAATGCTCCTGTTAAAAAGAGTTACATGCTTACTCCAGCAGCATAGATACTAAAATTGGAATAATACAGAAAAGATTAGCATGGATCCTGTGCAAGGATGACACATAAATTCATGACGCTTTACAAAAATGTACAAAGCAAAAAAGGAGTCAATTAGAGCTCTGCCTCTTGACATGTAGAGATTTTCACAGGATACTGTTGAGCAAGGGAAGCAAAATGTGTGAAGAGAAGCACAGAACTGATTCCAGAAAGTTGTGTTCTTGAGGGAAGGAGGGAGAAGAGATTGCAGAGTGGCACACAGGCAGGTTCTAAGACACTGGTAATTTTCTATTTTTTAATCCAGGGGGTAGATAGATATATCATGAGTGTTTGCTTTACTATTCTTTAAACCATATGAATATATTAATATTTTAAAACTCTTTAGCATTTATTTTCTATTTCACAACAAATTTTTTTCTAAAAAGGAAATCAATATGCCAAATAAGTATATAATATTCCATTTTATAAAGCAATGACCTAAAAAACATATATAGGTCTATATATAAGTTATATGAGCATAGAGAAAAACATGGCAAGATATATACAAACTATCTTAGAGTGGAATTAGGGGACCAATATATGCAAAAAGGAGAAGAGGTGAGACATCAAGCAAAAATGGAAAGAAAAGAGTTCCCTTAGAAAAATATTACTTAAATCATCACTCTTATGCATTCACATAAAATCGTGTGTGTCCACATGTGATGTAAATTAAGAAATAAGAGTTGAAATAAAAAGAGGAGAGAGAGAAGAGCTTAGTTCTTAACCTCAGAAACCACCTCCCTGCACAATCTTCCTTGGACCACAGAATACAGGGTGCCCATTAGCAATGCAGCCTATTGCCTCTGTCACTCCTGGTTCTCTCAGACTCCCAACCTTCCTCCTGAAATTTACAAGAGACCAACCAGTTCATCAGTACGACCAGGGGTAAATTACATCTGTAGCAATGCCAATAAAGCAGAACCAATGGAAGTAAATTTTAAAATCAATCAGGCTCCACTGCAGCATGAGAAAGTGCAATAGCAAAAGTATACTTAGCTGCCAAATTGGGGCCCCAACACCTGTTTGCTGAGAATCCCCCTGCAGTCTCTTGGGCCACTTGTCCTCAGTCACCTATCTGCTGCCACCTCTACCCATGCTGTAGGTCAAACCAGTTGTAAGCATAAGTTCCCTATGCTTCAGATTTGGCAGGTCACGCATGTGTATCTTCCCAGTAAGATTGTGAACCTATGGAGCCCTCATGAGCACATCTGTCTCTGAACTGTTTCTCTCTTCCAGTAGTGTGTTGCCAGGGATAACATGGAAAAGTCTGGAGTAAGAAGAAATCCATTCCACAGTGTATTAATGATGGGGCCCTCATCAATTCACACTGTTGGCTTCTATAAGCCCCACTTACTTGTTTGTACAAACAGGAATTCTACTGTTCACCTTACATGATTCAGGGAGCGTTTTGAGAATCAAATAAAAATAGCCCATGGGAATGCACTTCTCTCGATTATAAAGTTCAACTCTCTATCCATATTTCCCCATCCTAATGATCCATGGAAATAGGTATTCGGGCAGAGTTTGTTCAGCTGATGTGCATGATGCTACTTTTCACTGTGGGAAGCTAAGTGACCTACACAGGGATCAGATCCATGACTTTGGCTTTATTTATTAACAATGTGCGCCAGCAAGTTAAGATTATCATGCTCAATGAGGGGAGATGCTAGCATAGAGGAGCTACATCAGAGACCTCTTGTGCCCTCACATTCTCTCTGTTCACCTTTGCACTCCAGGGATTGCTGCTGCAAGCAGCTGCCTATAGGTATAACTCGACAGCACTTTGCCTCAGCTGCATCGTGTATCGCTCATGTTGTGCCCTGGGGCTTCTTCACTACCAGCATGTGGGAAGCCTGCAGGAACCTGCAGGGCATATGAGCAAACCTGGACATGTAAGAGAGTTAATGCCCCCGTGAGGTAACCCTTGACCAAGGGGAGATAGAAGCAGTGGATAAATACTGCCTGCTTCTATTCTTCAGGCAGAAATTGGAAGGTGTAGTCTATGCAACTCCTCAGAGATCCCCAGTGGCAGTGAGCCTCAATTGTCCATTATAATCTTCTGTATAAGAATGTATCCTTCATTCTGGCTTTGCCTTTTTTGCAGTTTTACTCTACCCAAGATAGGCTACCTGCATGCAAGACTTTTTTGAAGAAACCTAGGCTAGGATTGAAGGAAATGAGATATAATTCCTATAATTTATAACCAAAGAAAAAATATAGATAACAATAACAACATCCACAGCAATATAATAAAGTGCCAGATTGCAAAACGGACAACTTATCACTTAGGTCAGCCACAGCTTACTCTGCAGTGTTATCTTATCCCCATTATATTGGGCAATGCCAACTTTCCCCTACCTATCTGTACCCCACACCCCCACCAAGAGAGACACTGTTTTTATTTAGGGCAAGTTATGGATCCCAAGACTTCCGGTGTCAGTTCACCTGGGACCCCAAGGAGCACCACTATTACAATGGATATGATCAGTGCTCAAAAACATTTCTGCAAATAATTCTCAGTACTAAAATTCGACATCAACCTAAAGTAGTTTTTAATATGTTCAGGATGCCTATTAAAATCCAAAAGCTCATGGCTCCCTCCTTAGAAAAATGCACACAAATACAAAGTTTTGCATATAATATCAGGAGGTTCATGGACTCTATGAAGTCCATCCATATCTGTATCATCCCAATTGGCCAAATTTAGAGAGATAACAGGAAATGGACCATCTGACCATATTGCCCACACCCTTGCCAGGCCTGATCTGGTCCTTGGCTCACCATCACCTTAATTCAAGGCAGCTAGTTTAAGAAAATCCCTAATCATAAGGACACTATAAAGTCTGGGTACCTTTGGGGCTACAGTGGCCTTCAAAACCTTATATGAACTCAAAGCTTCCCATCTCCTTCCTCACTCAGAGCAAGGTCAAGGCCCAAGTGTAGCCTTGGAATCAGTGTAGTGATCCTCTCTCACCTACCTCATCTCAAACCCACAATGTCCTTCCAATAAAGAAAATCAAATGAGACTCAAAACAGGCCCTATCCACTCAAGCACACCAACAAACAGGTATCATTTTAAGAAAAAATTCAGTAAGCCCCTATCATATTTATTCCAATCTACATATTAAGGCTCAGAACAGCTAGAACTAGTTCTGTAGTAACTACTAGCTCTGTATAAAACAATCCTGGTATCAAGATCTATATGTATTTCTCCATAAACCTCACTGGGCTGGTTTATTGGGGTAACCATGTACCTTAGTTTGGGTTTCCTCAGAAGCAAACTCTGAGACCAAGACTGAAGTGCAGGTAGTTTATCTGGAAGATGATGTGGGGACGGGACCTGTTATAGATGGGGCCCCCATCTGCCCCATCTGTACAGGGGTGTACTGTCAAGCCAGGTATTACTAAAGGGAAATGGAAGTTTTAAACTCACTGAGAAAGGTCTGGAAGCCAGTGAGAAATCCCCCCAGTCCTTGGTTAAGGGATACTAGGGAAAGGGGCTATTAATTCCTCTGCCCTTCTGGCCTACAGCCCTACAGGACACACAGTGGATCCAGTGGAGAGAGAAAGCCGCCAGCCAGAGAAATGCATGTGCTGTTGAAGTTTCAACGAAGTGATACGGATAAAGGGATATGGGAGAGGCTCTGACAGCATCTGCCATGCCATGAAATGCCCTTAGGCACCATTCTTCGCTCTAAGAATTAAGAATTAGGAATCGTGAATCTGATGAGAACTCTGAGCAGAATAGGACACATGGCTTCATACAATAAAAAAGTCACGTGTGAGTAGCATAAATCACAGCTAACTAAGCTCTATTCAACATCAATACCATACCACCACAATCAGCATTTACTTTGTTCTTACTGACAGCAAGATACGGCACTAGGCACTTATATGAACATTGTCTTCAGTTGAGCCTCAGAATTGCTCTATAACAAGCATTATTATCTCCTTTTTTATAGATTTGGAGAATGACGAGTCTCAAAGTTCAAGTTGCCTTACCCAATATGACACAGCTACTGGAAAGTACATACAGGTTTTAAATGCCCAAGCACACCCTCTTTCAACTACATCATTTTATCCTTTGGACTTCTTAGTCTCTTCCTCTTCTTTTTTTCATGGAGAATATTTACTGAGCCCTGACTATATGCCAGACACTGAAGTAAGGACTATCAAATTAAAACATCAAAAAAACATACGACATGGGTACTATCATTGATTTCCTTCTATAGTTGGGATAATAACTAAATCTTGGAAAACTTAAGTAGCTTCTTAAAATTACAAATTAGTAAAGTGGCAAAGCTGGGACCAAAAATCAGCTCTTTCTAGCACAACAGCTCCAGCTTTTGATCATTAAACTATTTTGCTGCATAATCCTAAGAATAACACAGGTATGAATGGATGGGTGCCTGCTGTTGAGTGTCTGTTGAAATCAATCTGCCGTATAATCCAGATTGAAAGTAAGCCCCAAATTCAACAGACCTCTTCCTTTCCCACCCTCCCTCCAGGATTTTGCCCAATAAACATTAAAGGAGCAGAGTTTTAGATATCTTCATATTTGGCAGAAGCAGAGAAGCTCAGCAGTCAGTTTCACTCCACTTGAGGGGAAAAGAGGCTTTTTTTTTTCCAATTAAAAGATAATATAGAAACATTTCAAGGAACTGGCTCTTGTTTCTTTGCATTATTGCTCTAATTTGCTCATTATACACAATTATTAAATGTGCTTTATTATACTGAGGTGTTTTTTTACTTATAACAAAGGAACAATCAGGTTTGTCCTTGTGTTCATTTGTGTACATATACATGTGGGAAAGGGGAAGATAAACTAATTTTTAAAGTGAAACCATTGTTGATGTACAAAAAAACTATCATCCCTGAAAGTATATGTAATTGCCTGTTACAAAATGCACAAATACAGGTTGGGGAGCACCTGTTTCTGGTAAGTAGGAAAGAAAAGAAAAAAAGAACAGTTTAGGAGTCTTAATAGAATATCAAAATGCTACCTCTCATAAAGGAAAACATAATCCCAGGGATGTTGAATGAAACTGTTGGCATAGTGTTCATCTCAGAATTCTATACTAAAATCTGGATTAGAATTTTAAGTATTAAAGAGAAGGAGAGCTATATGCACTTCCTAAGGTTCTAAGAAAAGTCATGACAACGATTCAAGCAAAATAGCACCTAGAAAGGTTAAAGGGATGAAGATGATAGCACCCGGCTGGCTGCTCTGTGTCACCCTTCCGCCTCAGTGCTGTACAGAGAGAGCATTCCTTATGAACTAGGCATTGGGTAGCCGCTCAAATGCACATCCATTCTTACTCCACTTTCTGAATATGATTGTGAGACACTTTAAAATTTTATTTTATAAGGTTTACATTTGTAAAAATTCAATATGGCCCTCACAGATCCACTGACATCTGTGATTGACATTTTCTTCCAGCTGACAGCATTTATCTATGGTCATTACTGTCAGTGAACATTTCCTATTTATCTCAGTTTTGATATAAAATAACATCATAGGTTTAGAAGTGTCCACAACAGATTCCATGTTATTTAAGAGAGAAGTGGCAAAATCCATGTTGGCTCATTATCTCTCAGTGGCAGAGACCAACTAAAGACTTTCTAGAAGTCATTTGATTTAAATTAATACTTCCATAATCAGGACAAATAGGGTGCAAAAAAAAATCTTCAACACTTTTTCAACCATTTGCTCCCACATGTCCCCCTTACTCAATGGGAAAAGGATGGATTTCTTCAAATCCGTTCTAAATTTGCATTAAACTTGATTGAGCACTTCCTATGTGTCAAAAACTCTGCTCGGTATACAGATAGAAATGATGTGCTGAGAGAGCATGAAGGCATATTGAGGTACACAAATATAAAAACAGACAGCTGTAATTCAAGACAATGAATGCACAATGAATAGACCATGAATGTAGTAGCCACATGCATGGTATTTCATATCAACAAAACGGAAGGTGCCTAACCCAGTATGGTAAGGAATGCAGAGAATGGGTGGGGAGCATTTGGAAGGACTCCCTGGACAGATAATGCCTTAGCTGATTCTCAAAGAGTGAGCATGGGTTAACTAAGCAAACAGGGAAAGGTCCATATTGGCAGAAAGGAAAGCTTAAGCAAACCACATATTTGAGAAACAATATATTAAATACAGGGAACTATCAACAACTGGGTGTGGTGGAGGGTAAAAGATAAGGTAAACAAACAATAGTTGGAACAAAATGCAGGAAAAATTGGTAGGAGCTGGATTGTGGAGAGCTTTAGAAAAAAAAATTGACCATTATCCTACAGGTAATAGGAAGGTAACAAGAGTTTTAATCAGGTCAGCTTTGTATTTTACACAGCACAAATGGGGGACGGTGTGCTCCAGTGATAGGAGAAGAGGGACAAACAGAAGAGGACTAGAGGAAGGCATATCAGTCAGGAGGATGAAGCAGTGGTATAGTAAGAAACCATAAAGATCTGAACACAGGGAGTGGTAGTAGAAATAGAGAGGAAAGGAAATTGAGAGCTGCAAAGGAAGAAAATAAATAGAGCTTGATTGATGTGGAAGAGGAGAAAACGAGCAGGGTGGAGTTTCTGAGTCAGCTAACTAGATGATAGTGGTGCCATTTGCAGAAACAGCAAATACTGGAAGAAAAGAAAGTTTGGTGAAAAGACAAATCATTGGCCTAAGCAAGATTTATCACATCTCAAGGAAAAGAATTCATATTTTAGTGAATCGGGTAATGAATGCTGGTTTGGATAAGAAGGAAGGAAACAAGAAGAAATCAGAAAGAAACAAGAAGGGAGCTAGAGAGATGTAGGATCAAGGGAAGGATATTTGTTAGGTGGGAACATAGGAAAGATGACTCTATGCTGACAGGGTGAAGCCAAGCAGAGAGAGAGGGCTGAAGATCATCTAGTAGGGGTGAGGGGGATGAGTTATAGCGAAAAATCCTGGAAGACATAGAGAAAGGATGAGTCTTGAATAAGAGAAGGCATCACTAAGCCTGAAGAACAGAACATGAGAATGAGTGTGGAAGAAAGAATGTTTCTAGGTAAAAGGGGGCTGGAGAACTGAAGGAGATACCACAAAACATCATCAATTTTCTCTGTGATGTAGAAGTAAGGTTCTCCAATGAAATGGAGGGTTGAATAAGAAAAATAGGAGAGCAGTGATACTTTGGAACCATCACTGAAGGAAACGGATTGGGAGACTACCACAAAGTAGAAATGTTGAATGAAAATGCAGAAAGGCCTGCTAAGTGTGATGACAACCCTTACCATTTCACAAGTTATAATAAAGATCAAAAGTGACTAGACATATATAAAAGCCCATATGGGAATGATAAAGTTCCATATTCTTATTAATACAAAAGCATTTCCATACTGACACGCTCTTCCTATTCTCATGGTATTGCTATGACTACTCTGTTCATCTTCTGAGCCTGGGTATGTCTAATGTTTGTTATCAGAGTTACCGAAGAAGAGGAGAGGCCAAATAGCATTCTAGGATGTTGTGAGGCTGCTAATAAATGATAGGATATAAGAATTCAAGGTCTGGAATTGTGAATGGAGGGCCAAGCTTATCCCTCACAGCTACTTAAATGCACTCAAAGCACAACACATAGGCAATCTAAGCTAAGGATCACTTTGACTGCAAGTGAAAGAGTCCTTGAGTGCATAACTTAGGTTACAGTTTATTTCAGTCCCCTCAGCTAGTATAAGAAATGCCATTTATACATTCATAAAACTTTCCCCAAAAAGGTTTACCTCCTTGAAAAGATGCATAAAATAAATTTAGTCCCTAACAATGTTGATTCTACCTATCCATAAGCATGATATGTTTTTCCATTTGTTTATATCCTCTGTGATTTCTTTCCTCAGAGTTTTGTATTTCTGCTTATAGAGCTCTTTCACCTCCTTGGTTAAGTATGTTCCTAAGTACTTTATTTTCTTTATAGGTATTGTTAATGGTATTGAATCTTTAATTTGAGTCTTGGTTTGACCATTATTGGTATATAGAAATGCTACTGATTTGTGTACATTGATTTTGTATCTTGAAACTTGGCTGAATTTATTTATTAATTCTAGGAGACTCTTGGTGGGATCTTTGGGGTTATCATTAACAAAGAACAATAATTTGACCTCCTCTTTTCCAATGTTGATATCCTTTATTTCCCTCTCTTGCCTGATGAATCTGGCTAGGACTTCCAGCTCTATGTTGAATAAAAGTGGTGACTATAGGCACTCTTGTTCCAGTTCTTAGGATGAATGTTTTCAACTTTTCTCAATTCAGTATGATATCAGCTGTGGGTTTGTCATGTATGGCTTTTATGATTCTGAGATACCAAAGTGCCCACAGTTTTCTGAAGGACAGAAAGAGCGTAAGCATGTTAGAGAAAAAGAACCTGTGTATCTTTGGCCTCTACCTGCCACATCTTTACCACTTCACAGAGCTTCTCGCAATCTAATGGAGAGCCCACAGCACCATGCCAGACTCTAAAATACCAACAGGAGGCACTAGCACAAGGGAAAAAGAAAATGGCACTCTGACTCAGTTTGGATCTGCACAGATGAATAGCAGAAATGATCTGAGCTCTATCATGAGCCCTTTTGTAAAACAAACAAAATATAGATGACCCTGGGTATATCTTAATCACTCAAGCCAGAGTTCTGAGGAAATTTGTGATTTACATAAAATTCCAGCTCCTACTCTTCCATCAGGCAACCTTAGGTTTAGTGATTCTTATTCTGGTATGTAAAATACCCAGCCTGTGATAACTCTGATTTTCTGATTACAGCAATTAGACACTGAGAAGGAGATTGGAAAGCTGGACTACTCAAGAGAGTCTAGAATGAGATGTTGTGAGAAATCCAATGGTTAAAAAGCCTTTTTTCTGTGCCTTGGTAAAGCTCTGAATTTGAAAATAGCTAATGAGAAAATTAAAATGAGTCCTTAGGAAAGACAAGGGTGGAGAGAATGATGCGGTTAGTCCCTAAAAGAATTTAACCATGTCCGAGAGTTAGTCAATCTGGCTTTTGGATTTTACAACAAAATACTGTAAAACTTAAAAGTCTGGGAAGAATTTATCCTTCTGAGTACATACATTTCCCTAGTTAAATCTTGACAGAGTTTACACAATTTTCCTAATTCTTGCTCTAGCAATAGGATGACCCAGGTTTCGGGTCAGGTCCTAAAACCAATGCATTAACAACTGGCCTACTTCTACCTACATTTAGTTACTTGGAGGAAAGCCATCCCTAGCATAAAAGACATCTCAGCTATCAGCAGCGACACTGGTGGTTCCCCTGTTATGTCACACTCAGAAGATATCAATTTCCGGGGCAACCCTTCTCCATTCTCTCCAACCACCTGAAAACCAGCCTGTAGCCTAAGTGCCTCGACAGCTGAAAATTCGATTTTGCCAAGGGAAATGGGAAATAAAGAGATTCTAAGTGAATTTTCTCCTGCTAAAAGCAGGTAATTTCCACCACAGTAGCTGACAGCCCTGTCCCAAACCCTGAGTATTTCTTCATCCTGCTATTCAGGGAGTTATAGAAAAAGCAAAAGAAACCGGAGTCTCTATCTACGGTGCTGAAAATCTCCAAATGCACACCAACTAACTCTGGGCCTGTTTAAGAAGGCAGCATCCATAGCCCTAGAAGCTGGAGTACATGATTGTTTCAGGCCACATGCAAAAGTCACCCATTATTTTCTTTCTTTCATCTCCCTGATTACCCAAGCCATTGTTTTCCCATGAAATGCACTGCACTTTGGTCACGTTGAAAATTCCTATGTGAATTTAAGGAGACACCCAATTTGGAATGAACTAAATTACACTCTGTAATTATTTATTTTTTCAATAAGTATTATGGACTCCCTACTTGTACAGAAGAGAACTGTGCTAAGATGCCAAGTATTCAATGCAGAGTAAGGCAAAGCCCCTTCCTGCATGATTCTTTCACTTGGTCTACACGTGGGTTGTTCTATATAAACGTCATTCAAGAAAAGGCCATGTGGTTGTAAAGTGATTTGTTGATGGGAGATGAGATGGCCCTGCAGGGGAGGCTGGAAATGCCATAAGGGGGGCACTACACAGTAATTGTGAAAGAGCAAATGTTTTTTAGAGCAAAAGAGAGCCAATTCAAAAGGTTAGAAAATGTTGTAATCCAGAAACCAGAGCTACAGGAACAGATAACTGCATGAAGGGCGAGGAACTACGGAAGCAGGCTCTGTTTACTAAAGCTACAAAGACAAGACAAAGAAGCTGTATCAAGGAGGTTCTATGGGGAGGCAGAAGAGGATGCCGCCAAGTCAGGGTTCAAGTTGCTGCCAGCAAATAATTTTGACCTGAAATCAAAGGGATGCCTATGACCTAGAAAGAAAGAAATAAAAGAGATCGCTTCTCTAATGATCAAGAAAATTACAGAACTTGGCTTTTACTTATGATTTCTGTCCCTCGTTTGTCATATTCCCCACCATTTACACACAACCCAAGGCATTTGAATATGCCACTCTCATGCCATTTTCTAGGAATTAGTGCAGCACCTCACTTCCCACACTGTCAAGTAGTTCTTTGAACCTAATCTGAATTTCACCTGCTATAAATTGCAGCTATTTCTACTTGCTAGGTGAGTGGAAGATTTGGTGCTAAACAGACATGTATAGTTCAAGGACTCTACACACTCTTTGTCCTGGTACATTTAATCAGGCTCTGAGATCACACTCTCCTTATTCTCATCTCTCATATTGTTTTGGCTCCACTTGCTGTAGCAACAAGAGCACTATATTGTGAGTCAAGAGCCATGGGTTATTAGTGTTAGCTTTGTGATCCCAGACCTCAGTTTCTGCATGTGCGAAATGAGGGGAGTGTGATTATAAGAACTATCTAGCATTGAGCCTGCTATATATATAGGGCTGGGAACAGGTTAAGGAAGATGATCTCTTCTGCCTATGGGATTCTATGATTCTCATTAATTCAGTTCAAACTAATTCCATGGGCAATTGTTTCACTACTTTTATCCTGAATCTATTGAAAGCCCAATCTAGGAACTAACCCCACTATTTATAACACTAGAAATTATAGTTAGGGTCAAACACACCTGGCTCTGTGACTTACTGACTTTACTCTTAACTGTAAAATGGGAACAATGACATCCTACCCTCATGGAGCCAGGGAGAAGATCAAATGAAAACAACCAACCATCCCTGACTACATCCCACATCCTGGATGGTGACCTGGAAAAGTCAGGCGATGGTTCACAGATGATTAGGAGTGTGGCAATATAAATCAATCCAATCTCCATACAAAAAATACAACACAGAATATGTATTCCACTGAAGGGAAGTTATTGCATCACCTCCATCTCAGAAGGCAAGCCCACTGAAAATTAAGCACTCCCTCTGCCTCTGGGCCAGCAGCTAGGCAAAGCAAAATAACAGAGAGAGACGGTGTGATAAGATGAAAAGCTCTCTCAGTTCATTTAAATTTGAGTTGTCTTTCTTTCATTAACTCCCTCAGACTCACAGAAGAATTTGAAAAAGATAATCTGTAACTGGGAATACTTTGCAAAGCAAAGGAGCTGTAAAAGAAAGTGAATTGAGTTTAATATTTATACAGGGCAGTTCTAATTAAATTAACACACTCATGGTTAAGCTAAGCAGCAGACACTTGTCTGCTTTTCTTCTTGTGATCCTTTCCTACCAATTACTGCGTAGTTTTAAAATTTTTTCAATTGTGCTTAATATAGTTTTATTTCACAGGGAAGGAAGAAAATAAGCAAATGACAATCTTATTAAAGACAAAAATAAATATCAGAAGGCATTTCTTCCAAATAAGAGAGATGTTCTCCTGCAGTGACAAATAATGAATCAGCAATCAACACAGTCACTACAAAGACTAACATCTATATAAGCTCATCACTGACAAAATATTTTAATATCTTCTATCTTATTTAATTCTCCAACCACCCCTCTTGCCCATTACTAACCAATTAAAGATATTATTAACCCCATTTTTCAGATCACAAATATTGGAGCTTAGAAAGTTCAGTGAAGCAGGACACAAAGACAAAACAGAAAAGAAAGGTGTAAGCCTAAGTAAAGGGTAAATTTAGTTTATTGATATTATTCTTGGTAACTTTAAGGAGTTAGTCAATAGATCCTCCCTATAATTGAACTCTCAAATCTAAGTGCTCTCTTAAACAAGCAGTTTCTATCCAGTTCTAGAAGATTCCTTGGATTCTATTTCTCACTACTACCTCACTACGTCTACCCACACCACACTGTACAAATAGTCTCCCATTTTCCCTCAGTAAAATGAAATGGCTTCACAGTGCCAGGTCTGAGAACAGAAATCTCCTTTGGGGTATTTCTGGGTAACAGCAAATGCAGTTACCTGACTTAGATATTCAGGAAGGATAGGAAACATGAAGCCTCTTCCTTCCACAGACTCCATTCATTGCTGTTTTATTCTACTTAGTCCAACTCAGCCTCCCTGTGTATCTATAAGGTGGAAATAGTCACCATCCCCACCTACCTCTTAGGATTACTGTATTAAGATAATGATTCATAAAGAGTGCTTACTCCACTGCCTGGTACAAAGTAAGCATTCAGTAAGTAAGGCAGAGATGTTCCATTTCTTATTGACAAGGAAATGAAGGTGCACAGAAATTAAGAACCCAAGTTCACAACTTGAACAAGATAAAGTATGTAAAACACTTAGCCCAGTGCTTAGAATATAGGAAATCTCAAAGTTAACAATAACATTATTACTTTTGCTTTGTTTTAGGGCAGACATCACACTAAAATCCAGTTCTCCTGACTCCAAATCCTGTATCTGCAGAAACATTTGTGTCGTGTTGACATGAGAAAGCCAGGCCTGCTGGCTATAGTGCTATCTGTGCAGATTTTAAGTTTGAGGCCCAGGGGTCTCTTCAAAGTCAAGAGAGGGATTTCAGACCGTGCTCCGACAGCCACTTGATGTCATTATGCACGGCAGATGTCCACAATGGCTTGGCATTCTTTCTGATCGTATCAGCCTATTTTTCTACTGTTGAGCTGTGACATCCCACATGATACTCCTCCTTTGCAAACTCATCTCTGAGATGCAGCTGTTTAAGGATTGCAACTAAGCAATTCTGCGGCTATCTAGGCTTCCCATGTCTTTCACTCTCTGGCCACACTCCCTTTTTGTTCCACTAGACCCACAGTCATGTGGCCTGAGTCCCAGGAACACCATGAAGCAAGGAAGGCCCTTATCAACCCTATTACAGTCAGGAATCCAGAAATGCATGGGGAATCCTGTCACTAAAACAGAATTGGAAAGGAGGTCAGAGATCCTATCACCTAGTCCTTTCATTTCACCAATGAAGAAGCAGGGACCCAGAGAAATTAAAAAATCAAGATCACTCTGCTAATAAGTAGCAATACCAAGAGAACTCAATATGCCACCACTATCTTAATTTCCACTGGTTGCCAGCTAATCTCTCCTAAAGTATTAATTGATAATTACAGAGTAAGCTGATAAAGGGATTAAGGTTAGACCCCCCCTCTCAGGGGTATTTTAATTTAGAGGGATTTGAATTCCCAACTGGATGAAGTTATTATGATATAAAGTCAGGCTGAGGGACGAAAGGACTCTGGCAAGTGGTCATGCCTTTTAGCCCTCAGATTATTCTCCAAAGAGGCAGTACACAGATAGGGTTGGGTCTACAGCAAGAGAATCCCCTACCCTTGTTCATGGTAGATAAAGAATGCCCCTCATCTTGTTCTCATTCCCTTGGCGAATCAAATGAAAGCAATAGTCAAGCTCGTTAATGAACTTTAACACCCATGAATGCATGTTATCAGCAGCTGGGCACATGGACCAGTGCTTATTTTCTTGGTTTCCTCTATCTGACATCCTCTGACTCAGCATAACAGTCCCTTGGCCCATACCAACAGTGTACAAATTAAGAGCCAGTTTTGAGGCAAGGGAGAAAGCCTCTGTTTAGGTCTCTCAAATTCTGCCCCCAGACTTTTGACACAACTTCAGTCTGTGCAAAAGGTCCTCCCCATTTCCTAAGCACTCTAAGAGCCCCTATTTGTATGAAAACAGAGAAACAGGGTTAACTTTCCCAGGTAACATCTAGAGCTTCTCAAAAATAGGAGGAAGCTAGCAAACATAGGATTGTCAGAGAAGTAGATCAGATAAAAGACTGATAGAACACATGCAGCTAAGAGGATTATGCCGAGCGGATTAGCTACCCAGAGAATACAAAGTGGGCGGGGGGGGGGGGAGCACTTATTGGAATCATCATTTTCTCTTCATACTAACTCACATTCAGGCTTCTAGATTTCCACTCTGTCCTTTTCCATAATTCTTCCCCCCCTCCTCAAATTAATATGGTCTGATTTACTCCAATGCCATTTTTAAATATTTTGTCTAAGTCCCCATTTTGTTGAGATCAAGTATTCTAAAAATGAAATTTATGAGAAAAAATATTTTGTTGCTGAGAGAGGTTGCCGATATCCTTTTAGAAACATCTTTGAATATAGGTTAGATTTTTATCTGGCTCATGAGATTTCAGAGTGATGTTTTTTAAGTTGAAGGTAAAAGATAAAGAGATCCCCAAAGGCTCTCCTATGAGCTGGCAGAAAAATAAGCAGGGGAAGTTGTTATAAATAAATATTCCTGCACCCTACCCTAAAAGAGCCTGATTCAGTAGGTCTTAGATGGAGCCCAGGAATTAGTGTTTTTAATAAGCCCTCCAGGTATTCTGTCCTGCTGCCAGGCTTGAGAATCAATGGGTTAGAAAGATGGTGTCAAGCAGTCCCTCTGGAACCTTAGCTGTGGTTCAGTGATTCTGTTAATAGACATACACACCCTATAACATAACTTCTTGCAAAATGCACACATATAGTACTATTCTCCAGTAGATCACTGTACCACAATGCAGAGAATTTTTTCCAGTCTGGTATATCCCAGAAGAACATGGTCCTGGCAGAACCCCACATATAGGTGCAAATATAAATATAACTGATATAAACATACTCAGTAAAGACAAAAAAAGTATTATAACATACACTAAGATTTTTGAGAATAGTACAGTGATACTCATAATGTCGACCACTTCTCAAGCACTGTGTTTATAGTATATCTTTGTGTCAGAATCACTTATTAGTTATATTTCAAGCATACATTATGAAAATAATAATAATGAAGTGCCAAAATCTGTGGATGATTTAATTCTTTTTTCAATCTGATTGGACAGAACCCAGCATATTGTTTGGGCTGTGTTTTCTAGCAGAAGAAAGCACTGAAACTGAAAGGGCATTCCTTTGAGTATGGCTTTCTCCACTATTTACACACTGTGTGGGAAGCAGATCCTTGTTTAGAATCCTGAGAAATGTCTGATCAATGGATCACCCTCTCCTTTATTCCTTATCAACCATTCCTGGGCAATATGGTCTTACCACTGGCTCCAGTTAAGATTTGACTTACGGGACAGAGAGAGTCTACTCAGATTTGAGCCTAAGCCCTATGCTACAACCCAGTTTATTGGAAAGCTGTTGGATGTTATGAATACAAGAATAACTGACAAAAAAGCAGTACCTCATTTCTTATTTGGCATTATTCTTTGAATTTACAGTTCCTCCAGGATTTCATAGGGAAGAGAGATGTCTCAATCAAGGCAAATCCAGGCATTCCCCTAAGCATTACACAGACTCTGAGGCACAAAAGGTATTTGTTGGCCAACCAATTGATCCCTCAGAGTAGTACAGAGATAATCTGGGAACCAAAGGCAGGTGCCAATATCTTTACCAAGGTAGGATCAGACTTGTGTCTATTGTCATGGGATATGATTAGTGCTGTCTCACTGACTATAGATATATAATTTATCAACAACTCACGTGACATTGCCAGATTTTTATGTATTTTAAAATCAATTTGGCTGCAAATAACATAAACCCAAAATAAAAAAAAAAAACATTATAGACTTACATTCCTTTTAAAAAAAATTGGTTCAGGTGTGGCTAGATCCAGGATTTTAAGAATACCATTAGGTCTTGACTCTCTTTTTCATCCATATTTCAGACAAGCTCTTTTCTCTCTAATTAATGGGAATGATGCCTACTAGTAGTCTAGCCTTGTATCCTACTTGCTTAATAATTCCTGTGGGAAGAGAGAATCTTCCTTGAGACTCTAGCAGAAAAGTAAATTGTCATGGGAACATGAAAAATAAATAGGTGTGGACAGAAGATCAGGCTATTCTGATTGATCAGGTCTAGCTTATGTGTCCAACCCTATAACTGGAGATGAGTTGTTAGAATGGAGGGAATTCCCAACTCCCATCATAAAAGTGTGTTTTTTAATTACCCATAGGGAAAAAATGTCTTATCACCCAAAGAAACAAAAAACATACTCGTAAGGCAAAACAAAGATGTATACTAGCATAATAAAGTCAGGAATTATTTTCATTAGAGTCAATTATGTCTGATAATAAATTCATGGAAAAGGCTAAGAGAAATCAATGAGTCTACTCACCTATCTTGAATAAAGATGAGTTTGTCCATCAAATTATGTATTAGGCATCACAGTATACTATGAAGAGTATGGAATGTCACGTTAGACACACTGGGATTTAAATTCTGACTCTGATATATCATGGTTATATAACACTGATCCAATTACTTAGCCTCTTTGATTTTCAGTTTTCTCATCTGTCAGAATAGTCTAATTCATAGGATTGTTGATTAGATGAGATTATATATGTAATAAAAGTATATTAACTCATAATAGTAGATATGCAATAAATATTAATCCTCTGCCTTGAACATACCCTCTGTCCACCATCATGGCTTTTTCTAGTGATAAGATGATATCTATATCATACCAGCAAGACAAAAAATACCCTACTTTGAAAAATCTATGATACAGGAAAGAAATAAATCATGAGGATATTTTATTAAAGTTTGACCTAAATCATTCATCTTCATCTCTCACCTATTCCTTCCTGTTCATTTGTCAGAGATTAAAAATTGGTGGGTCACTATACTCGATAATAAGAATTTTTCAAACAATAAAAGACAACAAGAAAGTAAGTTGCACCCTTCTTTTTCTCTTTGTTCCAAAGTTTCCTTTTGTATGATCTCCAAAAATGTATATTCCAGCTGGGCGAGGTGGCTCACGCCTGTAATCCTAGCACTCTGGGAGGCCGAGGCTGGCAGATTGCTCAAGGTCAGGAGTTCGAAACCAGCCTGAGCAAGAGCGAGACCCCGTCTCTACTATAAATAAAAAGAAATTAATTGGCCAACTAATATATATAGAAAACTGAGCCGGGCATGGTGGCACATGCCTGTAGTCCCAGCTACTCGGGAGGCTGAGGCAGGAGGATTGCTTGAGCCCAGGAGTTTGAGGTTGCTGTGAGCCAGGCTGACGCCATGGCACTCACTCTAGCCTGGGCAACAAAGCTAGACTCTGTCTAAAAAAAAAAAATGTATATTCCATCTTTTTTTCCTTCATCAGGATATGCAGATAAGTTCTACTGAGAGAGAGGGCCTCTTATCCAGTTATATATCATTCTGATATTTTATACTATAAACCACTCACTGAAATTAAGTCTTTTATATAAGTTTTTATAAAGGTATCTGATCCATCTTCTGAGAGTGATTTGCCCCACCCCAAAATTTATACCCATTTCCCAAAAATAATTAATACAGGAGCCTATAAAATGTTGCTCATTTCTCATCCTTGATTGCTAAGTGGCCACTGTAAAAATTAAACCTGGCTTCAGGGAGGGCACTTCTACTGCACAACACTGGCTAATTAGCTCTCTGTATATACGATTTTTGAGAAAAGAACTACAAACCCTAAAAATGTTTCTTCATTATTTACCCCTGATGATTATTATCTAAATAGTCTCTATTAAATAAGGTATGTCCTTTGGAGAGGATCAACTGCCAAATTAACCTAAAGATCAAGAAAGATGGCCCAAAGAGAGTGACAGCAATCATTTTCTAACTGGCTTTTGCCTTTCATGTATACAGGACTGAATACCAGAAAGGAGCAGAAAGCACTAATGGTGAAAAGAATAGGAGTGGGGGTGGAGAGAAAGGGAGAGAGGAGTGCACAAGGGAACATGCAATGAGTTTCCCATAAATTATTCCATTTGGACTTCAATTACATTGATTGATATGTATTTGCCACTGATAAGAAAATGAGACTCTTGTTCTCTCCAGCTTTGTTTATCCGCCACATGGCAAGGTAAAACAATATCATTCAGAAGCCATAAATCTGACTGGGGAGAAAGCCCCACTGACAGCTTCCATGCAGAGCTATTTAAAAAGGGAAACAGATTAACTTCTCTGCACCATCATTTTAATGTCTGTTTCTCCTCTGTCCCTTGGGGTCTTCACGACTCTAACTTTTAGTGCGATCATTGGAAGTGCAATGTCTCTTCCCCTCATGAGGGGTACCAACTGGACAACCTTCTAGCCTATCCAATAATCATTCTCAACCGCATCATTTGCAAACTAATTTCACAAACACAAGGATATTTGAGTCTCAGCACATACTTTATGACAAAACAGGGAATAACTTATTTACATTTTACAAATAAATTTATGAATGCTTCAAAATAAACTAAATGACTTTATCCAGCTTCTAAGTGGTAAAATCTAGATTTGAACTTGTGATTCCAAATCAGGTATTCTTTCTACTCTATTCCACCAACTTTATCTGAATTCTGAGTGTCGCTGTGAAATATGCCCACTGTTTCAGTCTCTATTATAATTTTCACCCTGAAAATTTTGAAAATTCCATCAACAAAAACAAAATAACAATATGTGATCTGGGATTTAAAAAAAAGATAGTGAAATCCAGACCCTAGCAATTAAGAAACTGCATCTAGATTAACCAAATGATAAAATATTTAGAAGAAAAGCAAGGAGAAAGAAGTTTTAGTACTCCACATACAATCTCTGTTTCTACCTGTAAGTTCTTATAGTTGATCAACTGCCTTCTCCAAGGTTTGTACAGATTTGAAGAAGGAACAGTAAGTTCACCATTGGACAGAGTAGGACCCCAAGATAGGGTTCTGGTAGAGCCAGTATGGCCAAGCAGATACTTACTGTATGTGGGCTGATGGTTAGGAACCTGATGGAAAGAGACAAATAATCCAGACAGGTAGAAAGTCTTGGACAGGGAGTGTTTCAGAACCATGGAGAGCTCCACCTAACTATTTCAGAGGCATTTGAAAGCGCTTGCTGTCCTGAATCTTGTAACTCAGTTCTTCTTTGGTGGACTTAATTCAATAAACTTTAGATGCTCACAATTGTGTACCTCATATTAGGGTAGAAATATTTTACAAGGTTTTTCAAAAAGCATCCATTATATTCCAGCATGTTCCATAGACATCAAATTTCTTTAAACCTGACATGTTCTGTATCTTCATACATGCTGTGATATTTATTCCCCTTCATTCCCAGACTCACCTAGAAAACTCCTAGTCATTTAATAGCTACAAAATGACCCAATCCTCCTGGATCCTTTGATACCATAAGTCTCAACTTTTTTGTAAAGTTTGTATATACTAGTGACTTTATTTGTCTACTCTGTTCTATAGACAAGTTGCATGATACATTATTTAGCTACTTCCTAACATATACCAGAGTTTTCCTGAAAGGAATATCTCTTTGTAGGCTAGAGGGCAGTTGGCTGTCTGACTCCTTAGACAAGACTGACAGTCCTGGTTGAGGTTCTTTCTCCCCATGACTAGGCTCCAGGGGAGCAGGAGACATCATAGAGAGGAAATCCACAGTGAGCAAATGAGACAACCCATTACAGGTGTTATCTTCATAATATCTCCAGAATGGACTGTTCTCTTCCCTGAGGTTTGCTTTAGTATGGAAAACTCAAGGACTACCTCCACCTGCCTCAAGATTTATCCATTTCTGAACCAATCAGGGCAGGAGCCATAACCACAACATTTTATAGCAGAGAAGAGAAAAAGACCTAAGTTCAAAAAGTCTGGCATTTGGTTGAAATGTCACTTTGGTAAATCTTGCTCCCATATACACCAAGGATAAATGGCAAATAAGAGCTATCATGCTTGCCTAGGCACAGCCTAAATAAAACCCTATTTCTGCCATATCCCCTTAGGTTTTGATAGATCATGGAGACTCTGTCATAGGTGGTTCTCAAGTCACCTGTGCTTTGGGACCCTCACTTTTTTCTCTTTTATTTCACACATGAAGCAAGGGTCAACCTAAGCATAGTCCCTAACCACCTGTAGTTCCTGTAACTTCAAACTGTGTTAGATTCCTGCCTAATCCAGAAATTTAAATAACAAAATGTGTCACTAAACATAAAGACTACAATGATTGGGAGGGGGGGCGGGTTAGACTCCATGCAGGTTACCATTTCCTCAGAAAGCAAAACCCAGCCTCCTTTCTGACCTCCACTAGTCCTCATTGTGGGCATCACATTTGGATATTTAGTGTACTATATTACAAAAGCTTTAAAATTGCCAAGAACCACTAAAAATAAGGTTCTGCATATACATATACCTTAACTCTCCAAATAGGTTTTAAAGGTCTCATAAGCAGGCACTATGTATTAGATCTTTTTTCCAAACTTCATAAATTAATTAATCTTCTATATTATCTGGGTTTTAACAACTTAACAAAATAAGGTTACTCTATGTGCAACTCCAGCTCATATATTCACATCAAATATTCTTAACATCCCAAAAGATACATTTGGCTAGTCTGAAAGTTTAGCTGAAGGTTGGAGCCCTTATTTCGGTAGTAAGAATACATGAGGTGTGACAACTTTACAGATTTTGGAAAAGCTTTTTTTGACAGCCTAAACTGACAGTGAACATCTTGTGTTTCCCTTTGATGACTTAAGAAAAAAAAATATGAACCTGCATTTGCATGGGTGAAAATATGATTTTTGACAACTGGATAGTCCATCTAATTGTCTTGGGTACTTTTCTTTTCTTTATTGCTAGCTTTTTTGGAATAATTGAACTGAAGGCCAAAACACCTTCTAGGGCTGTAAACTTTGATAATCAATTACTAAATGTTTTTCACCTCTCTCTAAGAGAAACAGCAGCCTGTCTGGCAGCAGACAGTCTAGTTTCTGAACTTGACTAATGCAATAAAGATAAGGAGGTGAGCAAAATGTGAATTGGAGATAGTGTGTGGGCTTTTTGACAATGAGCATAGGGTGTCTGTTTCATGACAAATATAATGACAGGGAAAACAAGTGTACTTAAAAATCCATGTCTGTGCCTGTGATCTAACCATAGTTGGGGTGGCTCATCAGACATCCTTCTCTCACCAAATTCTAGCCACCCAAATTCTAGTCAACCAGGCAAAGCCAGAGTTAGGACAGAACCTGCTAATGTGATATCCTATAGGCGCTTGGTCACTACCACTCAGCACCCAGCATTACTCAAATCAACATATTGAATAAAATAATCATCCCTTTCATTTTCTCTTCATTGGCCACACCCCAATAAATGCACACTCATTTACACCTTTCTACAATGTCTATTTTCATTCACCCATGAGAAATAAAACCTAAATTATATTCAAATAAAATACACTTAAAGTTTAAGAGAATAGATGTCATGTTAAGTAAATAAAATGAAAACCCAAACAAATAATTTGGACATGGCCTGAAAACACGGGAAGGTAAAATACTTTCTCATTTCCTGCCTCAATCCGTCAACTTTTCTATACTACATAGAATAATAATATTTTTAACAAAAAAGATTAACCATCATTTAATATAATGCCCTTATATTTCATACTAAAGAAAATAAGGTCTAGATCATTTAAGTTAGTTGCTCAGTGTAACCCAGTCTGGCACACAGACCTCCTAGTTCTCAGGCTTTTGTATACAATGTTAATGCTCAGATTCTTTTTTACTTTGCTAACTATTTTCTTCACAATGCATTGACTATAGTTATTTCTCAAGTTTCAGTGTGGTTCTTTCCAATATTCTACTTTACACATAAGAGAACTCAACTGTGTATTAGGTTTTCATTATTATTTTTCACATACAACTTCTCCCCAAATATTTCACATTATCTCAGACCAACTTTCTCTCCACGGACACAGATTCAGAATTCTATATTGTAATGTAGATTTTGACCTTGGTGCTTCCCAGCAACACCTAAGCAACAGGTTGAAAGCCCCCTGCAATCCCTCACTACCTCTTAATGTCATCATTATCTATAAAGCCATCTCAGATTTCTCTGGCTCCAAGGTTAGCAATCCATTTTTTTATGTCTACTTCCAGATTCACAATCTAAGCCACAGATGACTTAGAGCTTTGCTCAGAGATCACTCTGCCCAGCATGTGCCATCTATACCCTTCATAGCCAACCCCTCCTCTGCTGCTCTGCCCAGTCCCATCCCTACATCCCTGTGCTATATAATTAAGCTGGACAATGCAGATTAGAGAGAAGCCAGTGATTGGAACCTGGCAGACACTGGGTAAATGTCACTTGACTGAATTTAGTCAAATCTTGATTATTTTTGAATACCTGGGGGCACTGTAGTTTAAATTCTCAACATATTTTAACCTAGCTCCATATTGGCCTTCTCACTTTTATTTGGAACCCACTGGATGTTGCTGAACATGACACAGGGTTTGTGATGGAGGCAATGTTAATTATAATGGCAATTTTGACAATGGCGGCATACACTACAGTGAGAATTACCAGAGCGGGGCCCGTACTAAGTGTCACATACTGTGCAAAGCCTTTTACATGCACTTTGTTGTTAATCCTCACAGCACCTGATGGCTAGGCATTATTATTTCTATTTTACAAATGAGGAAACTGAGGATTAAAGAGGAGAAGTAAGTCATCCAGCTGGGACTCGAGACTTCTAATTCTTGACTATGCTGCCTCACCTGATGCTCCCGTTAAGGACTTTAAAGAAATGAGGTTTCCATCTATATCATGTTTCTTTTCCTATTCTATTCCTTCCAATCACACACCAGCTTTTCCTGTTCCCCTCAAATTCTCCTTATGCTCAAGAGCCTCCTCTTTTGAACTCTTATCTTTTACAAAACTCATCATCTCAGCCACAGTGGCACGTCTCATCTCTGCCTGAAGCCAGTCTTTCTCCTCTATAGAATTTTGTGCTCAACTCCTGCCCTCCTATTAGTAAAATTTCTCACTTTTTTATGCACCATAGAAGGAAATAACTAATCTTCATAGGAAGAAAGTTGCATGGAGAAGTATATTGCAGGCTGCCATTTTTAAAATTACAATTCACCCAGCCCCTCCCTAGGCAGGAGGGAATATATGGGGAAGATTTTTCAGCTCAGGATCCACTGTGTATTCCCTAGCTCTGAAGGCTGGATCTCTGTGATCTGCAGAAAACAAACCAACCAAATCTTAACTCTTTCACTCCTACCATAGTTGACACAAGACATTTGGCAAAAATGGCAAAGGCGCCAAACTCAAGAACAGAGTGACACCAGTCTTGGAACATGCCAGCCTGACTTCCGCTCACCACCAGGTCAAGTAAAACCATCCCTCCAGCCCTAGCCCACTCCTCCTAGAAGGTTCTATTCTTCACTCCTCCTCCATCACATCCCCTAGCACCCTCTGCCTGCTCAAAAAAGCCCTTCTTCTTGTGGCACTTCTCTCTAATGCAGTGGTCTTCAACTCTGGCTACCTGTGAGAGTTACCTGGACAAGTGTGAATAAATAAGTACTGGGGTCTGGAGCTCACCTCAGAGGTGCAGGTTTGATTGGTCAACAGTAGGACTAGACCTGGGCATATTTTCCAAGTGGCCTACAGGGTAATGACATGCTGTTTTTTGACCCTGCCAATTCTCACCTTAGAGCCTGTGCACTGGTTGTTCCCTCTGCCAGGAACACTCATCGTCCACATATTTCACACGAATGGCTCCTGTTCCTCATTTAAAACTCAGATGAAATATCACCTATTCTAAATGATCTTCTCTGGTTTCCCTCTCTAAAATGGTATTTACCCCTTATAATCACTCTCTATCTTGTTCCCCTGCTTTAATTTTCCATAGCACCATGATGTCTGATATTACCATGTATACGCATCTGCTTATTCTTATTTGTCTCCACACTTAGGATATAATGAGCATGATGGAAAGAACCTTTCTTTCCTGTTCATTACTATATCCCTGGGATCTAGAATAGTTCTTGGAATATAGTACATGCTCAATAAATTGAATTCATTGGACTGAATTAATGAATGAACTGACACTCAGAAACCATTCAGGCAAAATTATCTCCAACTTTCTGTCAAAATAATGTCCTGGAGCAAAAGGTCTACCTGCATGAACTTATCTGCTAAACTTAGTGATTGCACCAAAACCCCTTAATCATTTATACCACTACTCTTTTGGTTTTGGCATTTGGTACCTCTCTCTAGATATGCAGCATAACACAGCTCAAATCTCATATCTCTCATAAAGTCTTCCCTGACCTCTCCAAACCAAAGTGACTTTTTCTCTCTCTAGTTTCCTATAGCAATAATTTGTAATTCAAATATTAGTTAATGTTATAGTATATACTGCTCTGTGACATCTATTCCATCGTCATCTTATAACTGTTTGCTAAAGAGACCCTGGACTCCTAAAGACTCTGGACACTTGGTTATTAAAGTCGCCTTATAGTTCCCCCTTGCCTTCCAAACCATAAAAGAATATAAAGAGTAAGAGCAGTAACTCCATTAGAGTGCTAAAAACTTGGGAAAGGAAGCCTTATGTAATAAATGGTTCTGGGAAAACTGGATGGCCACATGCAGAAGCATGAAATAGGACCCCTGTCTCTTGCCATGTACAAAAATTCATTGAAGATGGACAAAATACTTAAATGTAAGGCATAAAACCATAAGAATTCTAGAAGAAAAGGTAGGAAAAACTCTTCTAGACATTGCCTAGGCAAATAATTTATGACTATGACCACAAAGACAAATATAGTAATAACAAAAATAAATAAATGGGAATTAATTAAATTAAAAGGTTTCTACACAGCAAAGGAAATAACAGATTATGTAGACAAGCTACAGAATTTGCAAACTATACATTCAACAAATGGCTAATATTCAGAATCTATAAAGAACTCAAACAAATCAGCAAGAAAAGAAAACATCAAAAAGTGGGTAAAAGAACAAAAGTTTTTGAAAAAAAAAAAAAAATTGGCCAATAAACATACGAACAAATGTTCAACATCACTAATCATCAGGGAAATGCACATTAAAGCCACAATGAAATATTACCTTACACTTGTCAAAAATGGCCATTATAAATAAGTCAAAAACATAGATGCTGGAGTGGATGTAGAGAGAAAGGAACATTTATACACTGTTGATGAGACTACAAATTAGTACAACCTCTATGGAAAACAGTATAAAGATCCCTCAAAGAACTAAAAGTAGACCTACCATTGGATCCAGCAATCCCACTACTGAGTACCCGAAGGAAAAGAAGTTATTTTATCAAAAAGATACCTGAACTTGAATGTTTATCACAGCACAATTCACAATTGCAAAGATGTGGAATCAAACTAAGTGTCAATCAGTTCATGAGTGGATAAAGAAAATGTGGTGTGTGTGTGTATACATATACACACACATATACATATATATATATACATATACACACATACTATGGAATACTACTCAGCCATAAAAAGGAATGAAATAATGTCTTCTTTACAGCAACTTGGATGGAATTGGAGACCATTATCCTAAGTAAAGTATCTCAGGAATAGAAAAACAAACACTACATGTTCTCACTAATAACTGGTAGCTAAATGATGAGCACACATACAGGCACAAAGAGATGTAAAGGATGATGGAAACCAATAAGGGGGTCATGGGAGGGAGAGAGGGGTAAAAACTATCAGGTACAATGAACACTATTATGATGACGGGCACACTGAATGCCCCAACTTAAGTATCATACAGGGTAACCCTATAACAAAACATTTTTACCCTCTTAATGTTTTAAATTGAAAAAAAATAAACGTTCAGCTTAGAACAAAGATGCAGATAGGTGACGTGTTCCTAGATTCAAGCAAGAACTTGGCCATAGATTAAAGAAAACTGACCCAGAACAGAGCATGTCTTTAATAGGAAGCAACAGTGTAGAAGCCAATTTTGTGGAGGGAGACTAGTTCTGGAGAGATAGGGGAAAAATTTATGAAACAATTAACCCAGTGGCAGTAAGGCTGGAGACACTTCTGCACGCCAGGAAATAGGGGTAAATAAATTATGGGGACCTTGAATCAATTTTATATTGATAATCCTGAACAGATGGGGTCTGGCCCATGAGCTAATGATCTGATGGTGCAGAACACCATAAGACACTTCAATTCAGCACATGTGATTCCAAAATACTTGAAATATTTTTGCACACTGAATAATAAATTTTTAAAAAGTTATCGCAGTCTCAGTAACTCCAGTTGTTACTTAACTCCTCATGTATTTATTATCTACCTAAATAAACTGCATGCTCTTGAGTCTTATAGAACTGCCATGCTAAATGAAATTGTTTAGATAATAACCCTTTGAAAACTATAATTAACCATGCAAACATGGAATATGATTTAAATTGTGAAATAAGTATAATTTTTCACTATCTCCTGCTCCCTAATCTACCCTTCTATTTTCCTAGGCCGTTTATTTCCTAATTTGTGATATTTCCCCTGCTAGACTAGTAGACAAGATCAAAAGGAAAAAGGAAAGGAAAATCAGATGATGATGATAATAATAACTAACATTTAATAAGTACCTACTGTGTGCCACACTCTATAAATATCATTTTAATCCTCACAATTAAGGCTTAGAGAAGCTGTACAGGATCATACAGCGCTAATTAGCATGGCAGAGGCAGAATCGGAATGTGGACAGTCTGACTCCAGAGCAGGGTGCTTTCAGTACTGCCAGGCTGCCTTGTTCATCAGACCCATAGCTGCTGAGATTTCTGTTCCCAGACCAGAGATCCAAATGCGGGAAGGGGATGGGAAGAAAGAAGGTTTTCCTGACAAATAACCTTGGATGAGATGCACTAGAGCAAATAGAATTTGGCTAGCTTGCCTTCACTTCTGTGAGCATGGGGTAGGGTTGCTTCAGATCCTATGGGGCAGAAAGCAAAATTGTATCAATAACCCTCTCAGAGACAGATGCCCTAGACTTCCTTCCCAGTAAGAATAAATAAAAACTTCTTATTCTAAGAGATCACAGCTTAAAACCCTTCCTACCTTGCAGGGTTTGCCTGCAGGCTCCTTTTTTTCTCTCTCACAGTTGCAGGAGATCCTTGGCAGGAATTGATTTACCAGGCAGCCTCCCAGGAAGGCATCACATCTGTCACATTCCCTTTTCTCTATCTCCTTGCGACAAACAAATAAACCGAAAGTGACTGTCTAGTGGCCTGGCCCAAAGAACTTGCCTGGAAAGTTGTTACACTCTGATTACCACCTAGGGGTTCTTTTTACAAAGTAAAGGTAAATCATTGTGGCAGATATTGGCCAACTGTTCTTGGAGCCTGGTTCCTTTTCTTTCTGGTTCCTTACATTTTCCAGTCTCCCCTGCAATGAGGTGGGGCCATGTAATGGATTTAGTGAAATAATGGGTACCACTTCCAGATCTGGCTCATATAAACCTCTCAAGTGTGATCCCTTCTGTATCATCTTTTTGTGGATAATAAACCATCCCAAGCTTAATAGCTTAAAGCAACAGACATTGGTTATTCTCACATTTGTGGGAGCAGACTGGGTGGTTCTTCTGATCGGGGCTGGTATGGGGCTGAATGGTCTAGAATGGGCTCACTTACATGTCCGGCAATTAGCCCAAAATCAGCTGAGGTGATGGGGATAACGTGGCCATGTATCCCTCACCATCCATCAGCTACCCTGAGCTTATTCATATGGTGGGAGTTGCAAGGGTCCCAGAGAGAGAAGGAGGAGATGGCAAACCTCTGGATATTTTTCAAACCTATGTATCACATTTGCTATTGTCTCATTGGCCAAAGCAAGTCATGTGGCCAAGCCCAGGATAAACATGGGAGAGGATAATCCTAGTGCTTAGATTCAGGGAGAGGAATTATTGTGATCATTTAAAAATTTTACAATGTTAATAATGATTAATAATGCACTATGTGTCAGGCATTGTGCATTTAATAAAACCACCCAGTGAGGAAGTTGCTAAAATCATCCTTTTACAGATCATATAACTTCCTCATCTCCTGAGTGGTAGAACTGGGATTTAAAACTTGCAGACTGATGCCAGGGTTGTGCTCACAGAAGTGTGTTCCATGTGGAAGGAGAAGTACATCAATTTGCCTGGGAGCTGGAAGTCCTGGGTTCTGGAACCAGATCTCCCAGGAGTAAGAAAATGAGGGAGCTGATTTCCCCTTTCCAAGTCTACCCCTCCATGATTCTAAGTAATGAAGAATAAATGGATGAAACAAAATCTATAAATTCCACCTTTTTAGCTACTGTTTCACCATACTTAACTATAGTTCTGAGGCTCCATCTTATCTACTTATTGTGACATTTTGCAAAAATAAAAAGTCTACAAAATATCTTTCTCCATCTGTGAAGAGATTTCATGCGGAGCACCACTTTGGAAGTCATTTGTTGAAAATGGCAAAGCCTCCAACAGCCTGGTTCCCTGCATGAGTTAGTGGAGCAGAACCTCACTCCCCACCTATAGCCAGACTTTAGATACAAGTGGGAAATTAACAGTCTTTTTATTAAGCCACTGAGATTTTAAGATTCATCTGCTAATCATTTAGCATTAATCTAGGTAATCCAAGCAGATACCTGTGATTGTTTATATGCTTTCTAAGACATGACAGATGAGGAAATGGATCAAGACATACCCTTGAATCATGACACAAAGCTTATGAGCCCATAGCTTAAAATACACCTGGTATATCCACATACGGAATCCTGAGAATAGCATGAGTAAACACTGGCTCTGCAGTTAGATGTTTTTCTTAGCTCTCTAGCAAGCAAGGCAATAAACATCTTCGTGACATCACATTAGGAGACACTAGAGATGAAAAGATACTGGGCTGTCAAGAAGTGAGAAGTCATATGGAAGGATATGCTTTACTGCTCTATCCAAATCATAAAGAAAACATTTTTATAATTTATGAAACTCTAAGTCGGGCAAGAAATAAAATTTGCTCTAAAGCAATCAACCACATACAACCATAGAGACAGGCAAAAATCTGGTGCTAACCAGCTGTCAAATCCAATTGAAAGTTATTGTCAAGGTGAAACATCGATGTTAACATGGGACACTAGTATCAATAGTGCTTGGCCTTTGGCAGCCTCTCCTAGCCTAGACTCTTAAAGAATTTTCATGAAATTTAGTCAGTAAGACCTAGTTCTTCAGGAAAAAAAATGTGAGACATTAACAGTCACTTAAAGGCCAGGGATCAAACAAAGAAAGCAAATGATCCAGAGTTAATAAGGAATAGGGCTTGGATCAATCTGCAAGTCTTTGTCAAGTCATGTTTGGGTTTCAAAATGGTTTGATTAATTTGGATGTCTCAGTTATTTTCTTTTGTCATCCAGCTAGAATTCAGAAAGCAAAAGGATCAGAATTTCATGAAATGATCAGACAGACAGCAGTCCTTTGTGGTATATGGGTGTGTTCAATATCCCAAGAGGGACTTATTACAAAAGATTCTTTGAAAACATCTCAAAACCAACACCGAATTTAGTAGCGAGGATCCGTCTGCTTCCCTGGAAACCCTGAAATTGGAGCTAACCATAGAGTTACAGAGGATTAAAACTGTAATGACCAATTTTGGCAATATTAAGTTACAATTATGAAAATATAATTATTATTATAGCTTTCTCATATTGAGTACTTTCTACAGGCCAGAGTCATTATTTTAAGTACTTTACATGCATTAACTTATTTATTTTTCACAATAAGTTTATGATAAATAATACTATTGTTATTTCTATTTTATAGATGGGGAAATTGAGGCATGAGAAACTTAACTTTCCCAAGGCCACACAGCCAGTGAGTGGCAAAGCCAAGATTTAAACCTAAGTTCTCTATCTCTCAAGCCACACTTACAACTACTATGCTCCTAGTACTAGTCTATGCATGGCCAAAATATATATATTTATGTATATGTGGGTGTGTGTATATATATTTATATATATATATATATGAATATTTGTATCTTGTTCTAGCTGCCTTAGATATTCAGAAGATAGAGAAGTATTTTTCCCTCTCCCATATAAAAAAGATCATAGGACATCCTGTTCTGAGTCTCAGGTCCTTTACGTTCAAGAGCACTAACAATTTGTGTTCCTTAGGGCAGAAAAACCAAAGTTATTAGGCACCCAGAGTTCAACCTCCCTCATACAAATATTTTTCTGGGAACCTGGGCTGGCTGAATGCTGGGGTTTAAGCAGGCAGAAAAGCCCACCCAAAGGGCTGAGCTTTTCTGAAGTCAAATGAGGGGTAAGGAATTGGTGAGTTTCTATGCATAACAGAAACCCATGTCCCCTTTGAAGCAACATCCACGGTAGAAGGCATTGCTGGTTCCTGTTGAGGCTGGGAACCAAAACTGCAGCTGGAGAAGAGCAGAAAGTGTCCCCCTATGCAAGCCTGTGGCTCGTAGAGAGAGCAATCACTACGACCACCAAGCATATGAGCCTGACAGGGAAGGGCCATACTGGACAGTTGCATCGTGTGGCAAACAGAAAAGCGATTACAAGCCGGGCGCGGTGGCTCACGCCTGTAATCCTAGCACTCTGGGAGGCTGAGGCAGGCGGATTGCTCGATCAGGAGTTCGAAACCAGCCTGAGCAAGACCCCGTCTCTACTATAAAGAGAAAGAAATTAATTGGCCAACTAATATATATATAAAATGAGCCGGGCATGGTGGCACATGCCTGTAGTCCCAGCTACTCGGGAGGCTGAGGCAGAAGGATTGCTTGAGCCCAGGAGTTTGAGGTTGCTGTGAGCTAGGCTGACGCCACGGCACTCACTCTAGCCTGGTCAACAAGCGAGACTCTGTCTCAAAAAAAAAAAAAAAAAAAAGCGATTACAAAGGTACCCCATTGGGAGGGACACAACTCTCCTCTCCTGCTTCCCTGATCTCACGTAAGTCCCACTCAAATTTTTGAAGATTCTTAAGAAATGTGTTCCCTCAAACATGATGCAATTGCTTTTCTTACACACCCTTCCAGCAGATGAGAGCTCAGAGCCAAACTTAATTTAATTTAGGGCAAATAAAATAATATGGTATTTCTTGCACTTGAGTGTAATAGAGTAATACTCTCTACCCATACATTTACAGCACTGAGTGCAAATATCCCCCATGCTCTATGGATCAGTCTGACAACCTCAATGGTTGATGAGCTGCATAAAATCTATTTTTTTAATTAAAATAACATAAAATATACCATTTTAAATGTACATATCAGTGTCATTACATTCACACTGTTTTGCAAGCTTAAAAGCAGTTTGTTTAAAGGTGCAGTCCCCTACCCCTGGGCTGGGAACCAGTACCAGTCTGTGGCCTGGTACCAGTCCTTGGCTCATTAGCAACCGGGCCACGCAGCAGGAGCTGAGCAGCAGGTGAGCAAGTGAAACTTCATCTGTATTTACAGCCGCTCCCTCTCACCCACATCACCGCCTGAGCTCTGCCTTCCTGCCTTCCATGAAACTGGTCCCTACTGCCAAAAAGTTGGGGACCACTGATTTAAAGGATTCAGCATTGTGGTGAAAAAGCAAACTTCTAAGGGCCTTTTGATACATTTAGGGCAGCTGGTTAAAACTGACCACTTTTTTAAAAACATTTTAGATAAAAAGGAAATACACTTTGACATTTAGAAAGCCCAATGAAAGACTTAGTATTTAGTTTAGTGTGCATGGCAGTGTCAATAGCTCATATCTTGGATTCTCTTTATTTTCTAACATATAGATCAAATATAAGAGAAGGCAACTATAAAACAGCCCTAACTAGACAACCTGAAAACACCTTCAGAGAGCTAGATGGGAAGAGCTTATAAAAACCCATCTGACCAGGAAAGCCAGAGATCAAGTAATAATGCAAATAAAAAGAAAGCCATTAACTTCCACCTTCACCCTTGCTGGGCACTGTTGAGCCTATGATTAGATCCCAATAACGGAAGTGACTTTGAGTAAACCTTGGTGTGATCTGTCAAGCAATCTAAGTTGTATGAGATACATCACCGAATTCCAAATGGAGTCTACCTTGTTAGAGAAAATTGGTAAATACTGGTATTAGTGCCAATCAACAGAATTTCTGTCTTTGCCACACACTTCTGGTTTTTTCTCTTTCCAGCATTTCAAGCTAGAAGAGTGTGTGGTTTTCTGCCTGAGATTGACATTCATATTTACTCATGCATTCTCATTCACCTCTTCTTCCCTAATGAGGCAAGAAATCCAGACAGGCACTGGATCTCAAGGGTTTTATTTCCATACCATTATCCTCATCAAAAAGCATTTATTAAACACCCAATTATAGATAATGCTGTGAAAACCTTCATCTCTGTATAAGGAGTACTATATAGATACAAGCCCAATCCTCTAAGAGTTCATAAATCTATTCAAAAGCCAATGATAGGCAGAGACTACAGCTTTGATTCTTCATTCTGGTTTTATAACTACTCAGAGAGACTGAAGGTGTCTCAAGAAGGATCACAAAATTCCCAGTATAAAATGAGTGCTTATTTGCTTTAATTTTAAAGATAATTGGCATTGTCTGTGGACAGACTTATCCACCACTACCACCACATACACATCTCAATTAGAGGCTAACACCCACATTCTTGTTACAATCCAAGAGGCTTAATTTAACACATGAAATCAAAATATAGATAATGTAAACTATACATGTGGATTTCAAGGACAAGGATGGATGATTTTACAAAATGGAAGGATTTAAGTTTAACAACCTCAGAAAGGCTGGTGATCAATTGCTAACACACAGTTCATTCTCAGAAAAGGAAAACCAGTCCAGCATCTGCATCAAATACCAGTGGGGCTAACCTTTGGAGAAAAATGACATGGCCTTGGCCCCAAACAATGGCCACCCATGGCAATATAATAACCCTGAGCAGGAATCTTTCCCGATAGAGGAGACCAAGAATTACTTCACCAAATCTATAGCTGTTTCCAGTCAAACCATCCAGAAATCAGACCTGCACTAACCACTTGTAGGCTGTATGAACTTGGAAAAGTCATTTATATACAAGCCCAATCCTCTAACAGTTCATAAATCTATTCAAAAGCCAGTGATCAGTGATAGGTAGAGACTACAGCTTTGACTCTTCATTCTGGTTTTATAACAACTCAGACAGACTGAAGGGGTCTCAAGAAGTATCACAAAATTCCCAATATAAAATGAGGACTTATTATTCTCTGGGCTCCACTCTTACTTATTAAATGGGCAGGATGATTTCCACCCATGGGTTTGCTTCGAGAACTTTACGAGGCGGCTTATGAAATGCCCACAATGCCATGGACACCCAGTAAATGAGTGTTCCCTTATTTAAGAGACACAGGTCCTCCCATATGTAGCTGTAAAGCAGAGGTCACTGCCTCTATGTTTTATTTTGCCTACAGAACACTTTAAACATTCAAATTAAATGCAACATTAAGGTTAATTTCCAAAATATATAAGGTACTCCTACAACTCAATAGCAAGGGGGAAAAAACCTGATTAGAAATGAGCAAAGGACTTAAATAGCTATTTCTCCAAAGGAGATATAAAAATGACCAATAAGTATACAAAAGATGCTCAGTATCACTAATTATAAGAGAAATATAAATCAAAACTACAGTAAGAGCCAGGTGCAGTGGTCCATTTCTATAGTTCTAGCTACTCAGGAGGCTGAGTTAGGAGGATCATTTGAGCTGGGTAGTTTGAGGCTGTCGTGCACTACGATTGTGCCTGTGAATAGCCAATTTAGTCCTGGGCAGCATAGCAAGACCCTGTCTCTAAAAAAAAAAACCTACCTACCTACCTACAATGGGATATCACCTTGTCACCTCACAGCTGTCAGGATGGCTATTATCAAAAAAGAAGAAAATACCCCCAAAATAAAAAGATAATAAGTATTAGCATGTGGTGAAATTGGAACTTTTGCACACTCTTGGTAGGAATGTAAAATGGTGCAGCAGCTATGGAAAACAGTATGGAGGCTCCTCAAAAGATGAAAAATAGAACTACCATACAATCCAGCAATCCTACTTCCAGATATATATTCAAAAGAATTGAAATCAGGATCTCGAAGAGATATCTGCACTCCCATGTTCATTTTAGCATTATTCACAATAGCCAACGTATGGAAACAAACCAAGGGTCTAACGACAGATGGATACTATTCAATTTCTAGGAAATCCTGCATTTTTGACATGAATGAAACTGGAGAACATTATGCTAAGTGAAATAAGTCCCAATCACAGAGGGGCAAATACTAAAACATTCCACTTACATGACATATCTGTAATAGTCAAACTCATAGAAGCAGAGAATTCAATGGTGGTTGCCAGGAGCTTGGGGGGAGGGAGGAATGGGGAGTTGCTGTTCAATGGGTATAAAGTTTCAGTTAGGCTCAATGAATAAATTCTAGAAATGTGCTATACAATACTGTGCCTATAGTTAACAATATGGTACTGTGTGCCTCAAAATTTGCTAAGAGGGTAGATCTTGGGTGAAGCTTTCTCACCCACAAAAAAAGGAGAGACACAGGAAACTTCAAGAGATATTGAATATGTCTATAACTTTGACTGTGGAGATGGTATCATGGGGGTTTGCATATGTCCAAACTCATTAAATTATATATGTCTAGTTCTTTGTATATCAATTATACCTCAATAAAGCTGCTTTTAAAAAATCAGAAAGACATATAAAAATATTGATTTTCAACTTTTCTTAAAAAAATTAAATTTCCGGGAAAATAACAGCTATGCTTCCCATAAGCAGTCCATTCACCAGATCCTAAAAAGGGCAGCCCCCTTTACTTTTTATCTTTTATTATTAATATTATTTTTGAGTGACCAATTATAATTATATACATTTATGGGGCACAATGTGATGTTTTGACATCCGTACAACGTGCAATGATTAAATCCAGCTAATGAACACATCTGTCATCCATTGCTTACCTATCATTTTTTATGGTAAGTCATTTGAAATTTATTCTTGTAGTTATTTTGAACTTACACAATACATTATTATTTGCAGTTCCCTTTAAAAGAGTTGTGTCCTTTTCAGGTCACCACAGACTCCACCCAGCAGCAGTCCCTACTCTCCTCACATGCCGAGCTCCTGGAGGGGTTTGACTTGGAAACCCCTGATGTGATCCCAGAGAGCCTGGGAGTTTAAGTAAGGTTAAAGAGGAGAAGCATTCTTTGGCCCAGCTAAAAATAAGACGGTGCCATGCCACTTGTGTGGATTTGTAACTCCATGACAAAAGCAAAGCAAATCTTTCTCTCCTTTTCTTGCCCTAGTCCCTCCTCCACCTCATCTTAAGGAAAAAAAAAAACAAAATAACTTTTCTAGGTGGGTTGACTTGGGGCAGCACACTTGGTAAGTCCTAGGAGATCAATGCTTCCTTATTCTCCCTAGATTAGTTTATTTGAATATTGACCCATTCTCCCCGGCAGACAGATAAACTTTGTCAGCATATGATCCTGTTTGTGACGGAAAGCTCTCTTCCATGCTCTCTCACGCTTGTTAAGGCTCCAAATGAGTTTCATGTAGCCTCAAGCCAAGACTCGGGAGAATCGGCTCGGTGTGTCCTTGTCCCTGGGAGTTGTTGAGGGGTGTGTGAAAGAGCCATGGCCCTCTCTGGGGGCTGAAAGAGACAGCCAGGTAAATCGGGTGCACTGGAAGGTCTATCTTTAAACATCGTCTGTAAAATGGGAACAGTATTACTACATTCTAGAGCTATTATGAAGATTATTTAGCACAGTGTACATCAAGCACATAAATTCACATGTTTAGATAGTACATAGCATAGGGTGTGGCTACACAGTGGAAATTTAGCAAATATCAGATCACTGGCCATCATGTCAAAGCACTCAGATCATTAAAGAAATGATCACTGTGGTGCTTCATCAATAAGAAAGTCCCTCATCAGAACCCCCAGGAAATATTTCTCAACAAATGGTTTGAGGGCTACCTTTACCAGAATTACCTGGATTGCTGGCTAAAGGTATGCAATTCCTGAGGCCCCCTCCTTACGAACAGAGACACACATACCCGCCACAATCTACTCATCAACCTCTCTTTTGAGGTCACCATCCAAGGAAAGACTAAACAAACAAAAAAATCTCCTCCTTCCCATGTCCCAACTAGAAAGTGGTTCTTCCACAGAGTTTGAGAATGAGTCGTCCTTCAGATTATCACTCTGGCGAGAGCTAGTCATATATACCTCTGCTAATGCTAGTCAATCATCAGCAACTTAGAAGACTTTGGCAGAGCTGCAGTTGTTCTTTCCAGCAATTATTTATTTAACTGATGGCTGCTGACTTCCCTGAGGACCCTTAGTACACAAAGAATGATGACCAACCTGCCTTCCTGACCGCATATTCAATTAACCAGGGTTTCCCAAAGTGTGTCACATGGAAGAGTAATCTCAGGGGTACCAAAGTATACCAACAGATCCACCAAGGATGGGAAACTAAGAACTCTATTCCCATTTCAGGGATTCATACAAGCATATATAGGCAGTGACAAGTCCTGCAAAAAAGAATCCTCCATTAAACTCCATTTCATTCTGAGGTTTTCACACTTATGTGACTAGAGGACTCTGCTTTTGTGGCCTCTGGGTAACATTCTACAAAGCATATTTTCTATGGAACACATTTTCAGAAATTATCAGGCTATGTAATTTATCCAAACTGGGGCACTATTAGTTATTAGGCTGGAACGATATGTGTAAAGTGGGCCTGCACTAGAGAAACCAGGACATATGATATTGTGGCTCCAGTGTGGGGTTTCTCCTTTGCTTGGTGTCACATAATACCCACCACCAGGCTTAGCCCTTGCCCGTGGCCATGGGAGCAGCCCTGCCTCTGGTCAGGAAAATAAAAGCAGTTCAAGACCCCTAAGTCTTAATCCTGATTCTGCTCTGATTGTGGTCCTGACCAAGCCCCTACCTTGCACTTGAAATCTTATTCTTCCACTGCCTTGCCCTGACCCCATGCCTGACCCCTAGCTGCTGCTTTAGGCTTACCCTACACTAGTTCTTTCCAAATATCAAAATCCTAGCCCACAGCCGACATCCCTGCCAGACCTCCCCTCAGCCAGCCAATCATCTGTCTTCCCCTGAGCCTCTGCCTATTGCCTGTAAGAACCTTCTGGCTTCTGGGATACTCACCTGCTGTCTGCTGCTTTCCTGGCCTTTTCTTCCTGGCCTCTTTGATTTGCATAAGTCTCCTATGATATCCACAAATTCCACCATCCTATTATCAACTAAGCCTTGTTTTATTTTATAATTTATAAGAATAGCTTTTTAAAAATAACCTAAGGGTAAACAAACACTCGATTCAATATTTTGCCTTCAGGTACTATTTTAATATGCCAAGGCTTGCCACTAACTAAATAAACAGATTGCAAATAATGTCATTTAATCAGGTAAGAACTATTAACTTATCAATAGACATTCATCCATCCTCACACTTCTGCCAGTGATGTTAAATATGTAATAAAATGGCCCCGCTCCCTTCCCAAGTAACTACAGCTCCTCTAATGCATCATTTATCTGTAGACACTGTCTGATGCAAAAAGAGCTTCTTCACAAATATTATACATATAGAATTTGTAAATTGCCAAAAATCACACAGTGTCATGGTGTGGGAGAGAGTTCTTAAGAGCAGCCATCCACTGCTGCTCCCTTCCCCAGCCATTTTGTAGCCACTTATGCTCTGCCTCCTCTTCTCGGTTTGAATGAATAGTTTGAGATTTCCAACAGCATCTCAAAAGGAACAGAAAGGTGGGGGAGATTAACCCTTGGGTGACATTTCTTGCAATTGTCCTAAGTGGCTAATGTCATATCAGAGCAGCTAAGGCACAATTGGTTACATTTAGATTGCAAGCCGGAAAGTAAAAGCTGATAATTTTGATAGGCAGGCAAAAAAAAAAAAAAAAGATAAGAAAGAGAAAATAACAAATGTAAAATTCTTTGATCAAACCCTTATGCATTTTCAGCTATTTGCTATTCAAATATAGAAAGGAATATTCATAGATTATTGGACTGTGTTCCGCAAGCAGACCTGTGGCATTATCACCCAGCATGCTCAGCCCACAGTGCCAGACCTAGTGGCTCCCAGAAGGCAGCCAGCCCTGCAGATATGTGATAAAATTTATCCACCCAAACGTGGCAGATATATTAATTGTATAAACTAGTATTAATCTTGAGCATGATCAACCCACGTGAGAAAGACATTGCCAGGTAGCAGGCAGATGACAAGGCTCCTGAGTGAGCCTTTCCACATGGCAGGTGTTTATGCACTGGGGGAAGGAAACAGGAAACACTGCTCTCCCATGAGGCTTTGGCAGGGCCTAGAAGAGGAATAAGGCCATCTTTGGGAACATGTCTCTGAGCCTCTGTGGCTGTCCTTGGAGATCCAGTGTTCTGTCATGGCCTGGGAGGTCCAATGGATCCTGGGGGACTGGACAGATACTACCAGGCCAGCTTCTTCATTTGCATAAGGCCCTCAAAAGCCCTTTCTAGGTTTAATATTTGATAATTCTTTATCAAAAATAATATTCTTAGTGTTGGCATCTAACTGCTTATTCTACCTTCCCCCAAATCTCTGTGCTAAGACCACAGAAAATATGAAAAAGGCTGACAGCTATGAACGTGCAAGAGGTAGCTCATGGATAATTCATCATGTCTCAAGCTTCTCTGTCTCAGATACCTTCTAGAATTGGAATATCACCCTGCCTGTGGTGGACAACTTCTAAAATACCTTGCAATGATCCCTGCCTCCTAGTATTTATTATGCCCACGTGTAATCTCCTCTAACGCATAGGCTAGACGTAGTAAGTTACTTTTAATGAATAGAATATAACAGAAGTGATGGGGTATGACTTCCAAGTTTAGGTAACAAAAAACTGTAGCTTCTGTCTTGTTCCTACTCTCTGGCTCTTCTCACTTTTTCTCCCTGATAAAGCAAGCTGCCCCTTCATGAACTACCCTATAGAAAGGTCCGTGTGGCCAGGCAGTGAGGGAAGCGTCTACCCAATAGCCTGCAAGGAACTGAATCCTGCCAACAATCAACGCACAAGTGAGCTTGGAAGCAGACTTCCCCAGTCGACCCTTGAGACGGTTGCAGCTTTGGTGGATGCCTTGATCACCATCCTGTGAAAGACCCCTAGACTGAGGACCCAGGTAGGGCACGCCTGAGTTGCTACCCCACAGACACTCTGAAATTATAAATGCTGTTGTTTTCAGCTGCTAGGTTCAGGGGAAAATTTGTTATGCAGCCATAGATAGATAACTTACAGAAAGTGCCTCTATAGAAGCGGCATGTAGTAAGTAAAAGAAAGAGAGAGAGAATAAACTAGGAATGGGGCAACAAGAGAGGCTTGATCATCTGCATTGGCCTCCCAGAAGGAAGAAAGATAGAGCTACCTATTCCCATTAATGATAGATGGGAAACAGAGTAAAGATTTGGAGAATAACGTTTGAGCAAATAAGTCTTTGAGGGCTGGGACTTTATCTTAGGGTAACCCCATCACCCAGCACAGTGGCTAGATCGTAAAAAATGCTCAAAAATATTTGCTGAATAAATAAAAGGTGTAAATGAATCCCCGTTTCAGTTCAAACAGCAGTGACTAGAAGCACAGAAATGGAAACAATTATAAAGGAACTTCTCCTGACACCTCTATCAACATGCAGCTTGTGTTCCCTTAGGAGCTTAAGGCGGAGGTAGAGAAGGCCTATCTCAGCCAGATGCTTGTAGAGCACTATACTGTACTTTCCTCTCAGTTCATCTATTTATGGGGGGAAAAAACCAAAAACGGGGGTCCAAATAATCATATTTATTGAACATGTAAATTAAGGACTAACCATCCTCACTTTTCACTGTAGAAGGCAACTTCTCTTTCCAAAGTGTTCCCTTCTATAGGAGCTCCCCTAGCACCTCTGAGTACTTGCTTCTAGACCATTAACCATTTAACAGAGAGGCTGAGAAGAAAAAGATACTTAAAACCATTCCATTCCCTTTGTTAGAAGCTACTGCCCACTGACAATCAATCAGAAGGAAGACAGAGCATCTCTGAAATTATAACATTCATTCATGGAAACACAGGTTTCTATTTACAGGGGAAGATAAACCAATGCAAAACTTTAAGTTTCTGGAAAACTTAAAATTTCCAAAATTCTGCTGCATAATCAAAGGGCAGCTGTGCCACGCAGACCTGCTCTAATAAACTGAATTCTCTGCGGCGAGGCGTGGTGGCTCACGCCTGTAATCCTAGCACTCTGGGAGGCCGAGAAAGGTGGATTGCTCAAGGCCAGGAGTTCAAAACCAGCCTGAGCAAGAGCGAGACCCCATCTCTACTATAAATAGAAAGAAATTAATTGGCCAACTGATATATATAGAAAAAAAATTAGCCGGGCATGGTGGCACATGCCTGTAGTCCCAGCCACTTGGGAGGCTGAGGCAGGAGGATTGCTTCAGCCCAGGAGTTTGAGGTTGCTGTGAGCTAAGCTGATGCCACGGCACTCACTCTAGCCTGGGCAACAAAGAGAGACTCTGTCTCAAAAAAAAAAAAATTATCTGCACTTAGGGGAAAGACTAAAATTAGGCAAAAATTAAGCATCTGAAAGACAACCGATCAGTCAGGAATGCTATGGCAAACTAAGTTGGCCCCAATGGTCCCCACCTCCTGGTATTTACATCTGTATATGATCCTTTCCTTTGGAGTGTGGGTCAAACTTGTGACTTATTTCTAACTAACAGAATACAGCAAAGTGGATGGGATGTCAATTTTGTGATTACATTACATAAGACTGCATAAGACTTCTGCAGGCCTCTCACTCTCTCTGTCTGGCTTTGGCCGAAGCAAGCTGCCCTGCCAGGGAAGCCCACAGGGCAAGAAGCTGAGGGCAGACTCCAGCTAACAGCCAACTAGGAACTGACACCCTCAATCCAACAACACTCCAGGAACCAAACTGTGCTGACAACCATGTGAGCTTGGAAGCAGACCCTCCTCCAGTGAAGCTTTCAGAAGAGACCCCAGCCCTGGCTAAAACCTTGATTGCAATCTGTGAGGAACCACAAAGCAGAGGATGCAGATAATCTGTGCCTAGGTTCCTGACTCTCAGAAACTATAAGGTAATAAATGTGTGATGCTTTAAGCTGTCACATTTGTGGTAAGGCATTGCACAGCAAAAAATAACTAATATGCAGAGTTATAATTGTCATTCAACACAAAGTCCTAAAGAGGTATCACAAATATCCCTTCTGTGCCTCTGGGCAATGCAATCGAGACTTGGGTGCATGGGATCTAGTCTACAGACCTGTCCCCTGGGCCCTGGAGATCAATTCCTGACCCTGCCAGGGAGAGGAGTGCTGGTCTAAAGTCACCCATGGGGTGCCCAAGCTGGATCAAAGTCTCTCCACCTCAGGATTTTCCCTGCTCCCCTGGAGTCACCAGCCAAGCAGCACCTGGGAAAGCTGGCGGGTAGGGAGCTCACAATCTGAGTACCCCTCAGTCCACTGAGGGGCCCCAAAAGGGAAGGTCCCATTGCCTGCAGATGCCTCCGGGTGGTGGCTAAATTGTCTCTCTTGGCAGCTGTGGGTAGGGAAGGGGAAGGGGAGAATGAGGCAATATGCCGCCTGCCAATTGGCTGGGGGCTGCAGCCAAGACGTGCCCCGAGGGAGCTGGGAGCCTGGTGCCCTGTCCACAACAGGCTCACCACTCACTGGCAGTGGCCATCTCTGGGCTGGTGTTGGCAGGTCTCTCCAACCGCTCTGGAGTCCACCAGCAGTCCGAGATGCAAGGGAGGGAAAGTTTACTACTCCACCTACCCTTGTCACTGGTCTCCAAGCCTCTGGGGCCCTTTCTCCTTCCAGTTCTCCTCCGCAACTTCTTCCATGGAGTCTCCTGTAGTTTCAGGCACCCTTCATTATGACCCTCATCAGATCTATGTTTGTCTGTTTATTTTTTTTCACGTTCTTCTAAATTCTATCTTTTTCACAGAGACACTCTGGCTGGCAGTTTTTCTTGTCAGCCATCTTGGCAATATGGAGATAACTCAAAGAGCTAAAAGTAGAACTACCATTTGATCCAACAATCCTATTACTAGTCATCTACCCAAAAGAATAAAAGACACTCTATAAAAAAAAGATATCTGCACTCAAATGTTTATAGTGGCACAATTCATAATTGCAAAGATGTGGAAACAACCCAAGTGCCCATCAATACACGAGTGGATTAATAAAATGTGATCTATGTCTATCATGGAGTTCTACTCAGCCACAAAAAGCAATGGTGATCTAGCACCTCTTGTATTATCCTAGATAGAGTTGGAGACCATTCTACTAAGTGAAGTATCACAAGAATGGAAAAACAAGCTCCACATGCACTCACCATCAAATTGGTATTAACTGATCAACACTTAAATGCAAATACAGTAATAATATCCATTGGGTGTCAGGCAGATAGGAGGGGGGAGAAGGGGGTGGGTATATTCACATCGAATGGGTACAGTGCACACCATCTGGGGGATGGGTACACTTGAAGCTCTGAGTTGGGTGGGGCAAAGGCAATATACATAACCTAAACATTTGTACCCCTGTAATATGCTGAAGGAAAAAAAATTAAAAATAAATAAATAAAGAGGTAAGAACTAATTAGTACCTGTCTCTATTATAGTGAGCAGTGGGAAAGTAATGGAAGCCCCATTTGTCAGCTCAATTTAGATTGTTTTTTGCACCAGAAATGTTAATATCTTGCATTAGGTTTGGGGAAAATGATGAGAAAGTCCCTGAGACTTTAAGGATAGACTTCAGTGGCCCATATGAAAGAAAACCAGCATTTATGAGTGCTTACCTGTGCCAGGCCTGTACTAGGCAATTATCTACCTTCCCAAACATGATGTAATTACATCCTTATAACAACATTATTCTAAATAGTAATAGTATTAATAGTAGCACTAAAAACGGGGGGGGGGAGAGGAGGAGGAAGAGAAATAATAGTTAACATTTATTGAATATTTATTATGAACCTAAAACTTAAGTACTCTAACTATATCACCTTATTTAATCCTCTCCACTTCCAATGAGGTAGGTTATAATTATCACAACCATTTTATAGCAATAAAACTAAGGTACAGAGAAACTAACAACATTGTCCAAAGTTGCACAGCCAATAAAGATAGAACTATGATTTGGACCCAGGCAGTCTGGCTCCAGAGTTCCTCACACTTAACCCTCTTATGCTGCTGAAACCCACTGAAGTCACCACTGGGATTATCCCCTTAAATGTGGAAGTTTTCTAGAGGCTTTCCCATGATTTTGCACTAAGACGAGTCACAACACATATAAGCACCATCACTGTATCTCGCGAAGGTGCAAGTCCTGTAAGCCAAACACTATTACCCCTCCCACTAGCCAGGTGTAAGAAAGAACAATACAGAGATAATATTAAATATCGCTTAAAGTCAAAAAGACTGGCCCTGTCTTCCCAAGGTTAAACCCTTCCTAGAATACACAGAGAGACATACAGAGCTCCCCACTGGGATCCCACCTGCCTGGCCTGTGTATCAGGACAGAGTCCCAGAAACGTCAGACCAGTCACTGACACAAAGGCAGAAACGCAAACCACAGAACAAAAGAGCCAGTCCCAGGAAGAAATCACTTCAAATGTCCAGGCCAGCAGAAGCAGCTGGAGGACCATCTCCCTCTGCCTGTGCTCAATTGTTTCTGTTCTGCTCCCTGTCCTTGGCTGGCTGCCCTCATGACACTCCCATCTGGCACTGGTCTTTTGTAGACACACTGAACACTCCTCAAGGACACGGACTCACATTCACCCCATGAAATGCACACTGGGCATTGTCCATGTGCCAGGCACTGTGCTAGGTGCTAGGGATAGACCTACAGCTTCCATTTCTCAGAAAATGCTCACCTGTCCACCATAGTTAACGTGTGTCGGTCCTTGATAGGCTGCCGGATGAATTAGGAAGGACTGAAGTGATAAAAAAAAAAAAAAAAGTGAAAGGAGAGATGATTGAATGCAAACTCAAACTACCAAAGCTATTCCTCCAGGACAAAAGGAAAGGGTCTTGAATTGATTAACTTTGTGATACTCATAACAAATCTTTGATATGATTATTGTTCTCAGCCTACAGAGGAAGAAACTGAGGGTCAAATAATACAATTTATTCAAGATCATATAGTTAAAGTAATGGGCAGAATATAATTCCAGGCAGTCTGAGGCTATATATAGTCTATACATCTATTATAGCTGTGAAATATATTGCCTCCCAGTATGATAACTAATACAAAATGGTACTCAATAAATAGAAGCTTGGATGGATAGATGGATAAATGAATGGGTGGATGGATGAATGGACATCTATGTAGTAATAGATTTACTGTGTAGATCTATGGCAGGAAACAGAATAGCAGATAAAATGTTGTATCTATTTCCAGGTTAGTGAGAACAGCAAGTGATAGCTTCTCTCTTCTTTACAAATCAATACAATTCCACTAAGGTTGGGGCTTGTGGCTTCTTTCATTATGTAGGTGGTGGGGTAGGTGCATTCTTTAAGAGGGTCGTGGAAAGATGGCAATGCAGATTTATGAGTTAAGGAGTAATGAGGCCTCAGACAGTGTGATCACATAATTGTATAACCACTAATTATGTCTGTGGCTGTTATTGGCTGGAGATAATGACAAAAGTAATCAAACCATGTGTCCAGGGAGAAAACCTATTACCTTTTCTATTGTCCTTTTCCTAGGCACCATTCACCTTTGCATCTTTTTGTGGAAGTTCAGAATGAACAGTAGGAAGATAGAGAGGCTACAATACCTCACCAGGGATGAGGAGTCACTGACTCAGTGTCACAGTAAGAGCTGTTTTACAGTGAATGATGACACAATAGCGTGTAGAAAACTGGAATCATAGGGCAAGAAAACAGTTCTTGGTATATTAAGAATATAGATGCCAAATCAAGCATCTTAAAAACCCAAGTCTACTCATGCTAGTCATCTGCTGAAGACTCTGCAATGGCTCCCATTTCAACTCCTAGTATAAGCTAGAGTAACTTCAAGGCCAAAAAGGCCCTATGTGCTCCAGCTCCCAATAGTTAACTTTCTCCCTTCTTCACTCCACTCCAGATGCACTGGTTTTATCTTCCCCAAACTTCTACATGACTAACTCTCTCATCTTTGGATCAAGTGTCACCTGTCTTCCCACCTGGCACTCCTATCCCCCTACCCTGCTCTGCTTTGTCTTTTTCTATCATCTTCTAACATACAAGTAACTTACTTGTAACATTTATTTTATTGGCTCTCTCCCCTCCCCTACAGAACTCGAGCTCTACAAAAGGAAGGGTGTATTTTTTTCTCTTTTTGTCCATGGATGCATTCCAGTCTCCTAAAACAGCATCTGGCACATCGCAGACAATTAATATTTGTTGAGTAGAATAAGAAGTAAGAACAATTTGTTGAGAAGAATAAGTCAGAATAAGAATTAAATACATAAGTAAAGTCTGGGGACTCTATCCAGATCATTAATGGAAATTGTATCCGTTTCTCATTCCTCCATTTGCCTCGATGTGGTCCCCACTTGTCGGGATTCAAGCCCTCACAACTACTATAATCAATATGCTATTTTTCTTGAGACTTTGGTATCAGTATATAGAAGTAGCACACAGCACTGAGGCAAAAGTGAGCATGGTATTAGGAAGGATGTATGCAGTGGATGGTCTAATAACCAGTGGTGGCTGATTGTAATCCAGCAAGTGTCTTTGGGAATGAACTTTGCCCACATTGACGTGGGTGGCAATACGGGGCCAACAGCACTGGTGTCACCCAGGGCTCCAGGAGACTGTCACCCCCAAATAAACAACTCAACGTTGCTGGTGGGATCTCTGTGCTTTGTTTTGAAAAATAAGAGATTGTTTATTATTTTGGCATTTGAGATATTACTTAGTTATCTTCCTCATAAAATTAGCCACCATTATATAGTTTACTCTCTGATGTCAAAAGGCTCCTTCTGGGTGTCTAAAGGCTGTCGATTTTGCTCATTTAAGTAGAAATGGGATGAAAATTGACAAGAAAACTATAGTGACATCTCAAGTGTGCACCAACTCGCAGGTTCCCTCACACACACACACACACACACACACACACACACACACACACACACTTTGACAAAATAAAGAAGCAGAGGATGAAAGAAAAAAAAAAGTAGACTTTTTTCCCCAGGTTACACTAGGCACCTCAGAAAGGTGCCTGAGCTTCTAAATAGCAGCTCCCTGGGCAAATGGATCGATTCATCCTGCTTTTACTTCAGAGCAACTTATTCAGAAGAACTGAGCCCCATACAAAAAGGCCAGTCTGATTAAGTCAAAGAATTGGTAAAATACACCTTACCCTCAGAGGCATCGCAAGCTATTAGGTAGTATTCCAGACTATTATTTCATTAAAGAGAAGATGATTGGGACAACAGACAACAAAAAGTCTCTGTTAATTTTTAATAGCAATGCATTTGCTCCATTCAGGTGGTGATTTATTCATGGACTTCATAATAAATACATATAGTAAGTAGCCCAGAAATATCTCTATTTGCATCTCAGGAAAGGAACCACGTATTTTACAGGATTAGCGAGAGAGAGAGAGAGAGAGAGAGAGAGAGAGAGAGAGAGAGAGAGAGAGAGAGAGAGAGAGAGAGATGTAAACCTAAATAATCTAGGGTTCAGCTTGTCGTCTGCAAATTCTTCCAGTGGCTACAGCCACCTATTCCAGTGCTTCTTCCCCCTTACTCCAACCCTTCTTCAGGTGACAGCTAAACCACTCATCTCTGAAACCCCAATACTGATGACTCAGACTTTTTTTACCTATTCCCTCATCTTTAAGTTTGAAAAAGAGAAATCAAACCAAATGCCTCTGGTAGGCTTCTTCTAAGCCATGTGGTCTCACCCCCTTTACCCAAGCAGCCAAACTGGCCAGATGTGGGTTTCTAAGTGATTAGGACTTAAGCATTTCTTCTGGCCCTATTTACAACTGAATTAAAGAGAATGGCTACAAACCTAATGTTTATAGCCATATATCTGTGTTGGACTACTGCTTAGTGACCTAAGCCTAGTATCTTTCACATAGCAACAGCTCCGTAAAGGTTGATTTTAACCACTGATGTCAATGATCTCTCAGGAAATATGTCTTAATGAAGAGTCATTCTGCTATGGATGGGGAATAGGTTTTCACAGTTGTGCTAAGTGGCTCTTTCTGCTGGCAGCGGTCTCTTCAAAACCACTAGGACTAAGAGACAAAAACGCTGAGATGAATCTCCTAGAAAAGCTTCTTCTGTAGGCACATTGCTCTTAGGAAAGGACAGTTCCACAGGCTGAAAGGTTATTTTGGCATCTTTATTTCAATCCATGCTGATGCTGTTCTCAAATTCTGGGGGGAAAACAATCTGGATCTTAAATAAGTTTTATTTTTATATTAGCCTGGTTCGGTTTAGGTTTTTATTTTTTTGTTTGTATTTATTTTTTCCTGATTTGGAATGCACTGGGGTATAGAGAGTTTGAAGCTTTTAAAAAATTTATCTTACTACAACACTGAAAGTGATTTCACCACTAAGTATCAAATATTTCCCCTTCCAAGACAGTACCCCCTACATGAAGTTGACTCTATTAAGTATCAGCAGGAGGAAGAATCACACCTTTCCTCTAAAGAGAGTGATCCAAAGATAAAATCTGCTTGTAATTTCTCCTAACTAACTCCTCATCTGTTTTTGTCTGAAGATAGTCTGTAGAAGCTCGGAGCAGCTAAGAGCTAGGACTGGGACACAAAATGCACAGCATCCCCAGAAGAATATTGGCAAACGTATGAGAGTCAATCATTTGAAACAGTTCCCAGGCACTTTCTAGGCATCCTTTGATTCTGGAAGCATCATCTGAGAGGGTAATTCCCTCCAAAGGCAGAACCAGAATTGGTTCACGTAAAGACTAAATCAGAGGGTTGAAAATGTAATAATTAAGACACGTGAGTCCATACGGGTTGTCCAAACTAATTTTCAGGCTTGGCAAGGCATGCCTACACACAAATATATTCTTGAATATATAACAAGATGATATTCTTCTTTGCCATTAAAAACGTTGGCTTTTATTGAGAGCTTGATCCATGTCTAAATCAACAATGGAGGACAAAAGACAGACTTACACCATGTCAGAGTTTTTCTTACCTACCATCTATGTTACTCAATGACATTATCCACTTAACCCCTGCAGGCATTTATGTGTGGGACCCCCTGGCTGAAGGTGAGGTGTATCTATAAGTTGCTGCATATAGGGGGGTAGTAGACATGGTATATGTGTGTGTGAAAGGCCATTTATGTCTCATGTTAGGGAATTTGGACTTGCTTTTTAGTATGATAATATTTATACTATAACAATACTAAAACAAATATACTTAAAAACAATACCTAGCACTTTTTTAAGTGCTTGTGAAATACTGGAAATTGTATTAAATATTTTCTATACATGACCTTATTTAATTTTCACATACTCCTTTGAGGTAGACTGAGTTTTTTTTGTGAAATGATGTTAATGGATAGTAACTAATTTTTAAAATAGTCTCATTTAACAAAAATCTTGGGAGCCCAGTTCCCAGTATCAAAAATACAAAACTCTGGGGGTCATGTATTAAGATCTTACCACCACTCATTCAGCCACCTCTCCTATTCCACACCTTAGATAACTAGAAGATAGGTGGGTCTCTCTGTTCTTAAGCTTTTACTGTGTGACAGACCAGAGGTCCCCAACATTTTTGGCACCAGGGACCAGTTTCATGGAAGGCAATTTTTCCATGGACTGGTTGAGTGTAGGGGATGGTTTCGGGATGATTCTAGCATATTACATTTATTGTACAGTCAAACCTCTCTGCTAATGATAATCTGTATGTGCAGCTGCTCCCCAGCACTAGCATCACCGCCTCAGCTCCCCCTCAGATCATCAGGCATTAGATTGTCATAAGGAGCACGTGACCTAGATCCCTCACATGCGCAATTCACAGTAGGGTTCCAGCTTCCGTGAGAGTCTAATGCCACCACTGATACAACAAGAGGTGGAGCTTATGCAGTGATGCGAGCGATGGGGAGAGGCTGTAAATACAGATGAAGCTTCACTCACTTACCCACCACTCACATCCTGCTGTGTGGCCTGGTTCCTAACAACCCACAAGGCTGGTACTGGTCCATGGCCCAGGGGTCAGGGACCACAGCGATAGACCTATAATGTATGTCATGTATCGCATTTTGTTTAGTCCTAAATATAAAACAACCCTGAAGGATTATTATTTATTCCCAACTCTGATTCATGAAGAAACAGAGTTTCCTAAGAGAGGTAAGTAACTTCCCCAAGATCAACAATGCCCAAATAATAAGCATCAGAGGCAGTATTTAAATCCAAGCATCTTTGTGGTCCTAAGTGTCATATTCTTTCTGCAATATCCCACTGGTCCTAGGGCTCCCACAGTAGGATTTGAGAGAGAAATTAGTAATTTTTTTAAATGTGGGAAAGAAGCAAAATTTATCAGACACAATCCCATCTAAGAATTTCATAGACTTAGTGATTCATAGATGCTATCTTTCTATAGGAAAAAAACAATTTGAATAGCCCACATCTATGTGATGTAGGGATTGTGTGTGTGGTTTGGAGGTGAGGTGTTGGGGCTCTCTACTGGTATTAAGCTGCATTCTTAGCACAATTCCAACTCAGTCTTTGTTCCCAAAGAGTCATGAGATACATAATATATACCAGATACTCAGTTTCACGTGTATTCCCAAATATATAGTTGCGTAAACACAGGTCATATTAATTTGCAATTTTGACAATCACAGAATACCAAATCAAGAATTCCTGCCTCTACAATGGACATGAGAAGTCATTCCAATCCACAAAGCTCTTGTGAGGCTTGAGTGTCTGCTAATCCTCCTTTTTTTCTGCCTCATTCCCTGCTAGCTTTATTCCGAGAAGACAACAAAGACAGCACACACACCCCCAACTCCCTCTGGACATCATTGGCCTGTGACCTTGGCCACATGGTAGCGGCAGGAAGGACTTGACCAGAATCCCATCCGTTTTCCCTCCCCCTCTGGGTGGTCAATGAGCTGGAAAATGAAGGACACAATGCAGGTTTACGAGACTCATAATTAGGTCACAGCTGATCCCAATTCCCATCACCTGGCAGCTGGGGCCAGTGGAGCAGCACATGCCATCCTACCACTTTCTGGGGGAGCCCAGCGTGAAAACATTCTTTCTTCCTCATCACTCTCCCCAGCAGACCAGCAGCAGGCACAAGGGAATCTAGCAATGCAGCTCTTCTCTGCATAGGTCAAAAATCCCATGGAGAGCGGGAGCTTCTTAGCAACAGCACTTTAAAAGAAGGCACATGAAGAAGAAAGCAAAGGAGAGTGGAGGGCAGCCTGGCAAAGGGGGAACTCAGAGAGGACCAAACAGTGCTCTTCAAATACTTCAGATCGGCTATGGACAGAAAAACAAGGGCCAGTGAGTAAAAATCATAACCCTGTGACCTGGACAACTAACTTCTCTGTGCCTCAGCCCCCTTGTATGTAAAATTGGAATAATAACAGGACCCACTTCACAGGGTTGCTAAGCGGAATACATGTAATAAATATTAATATATGTAAGGTACCTAGAATGGGTCTGCTTCAGAGTACACACTGCATGAGTGTCAGTTTATTACTGTTATTATTATTAGGTAGATTTGGGCTCAATGCCAATTTTTTCCCATAAAAATTATAAATAAATGTTGGAAAAAAATGATCTTCCTTACAGCGTAGTAAGCTCCCCACCACTAGATATATTCAACTAGGACAGAGCCTGGGGGCATAGAAACAAGCACACAGCAGAGATGCTGTAGAAAAGATTCATATGTGGGTAGAGTGAAACCAGAAGATTAATAATAATATGGTTTATGGCTCCTTACTGCATTCAGAATATTTTTCTTGTGTGATTTCATTTTCGAAGCCAACCTGCGAAGTAAATAAAATAAGTGGCGTGCCCACTATGCAGAAGGTGAATAGAGGCTCAGTTAAGGCAGGTGTCTTGTCCAAAGTCAAATGGCTTTCTCTGGAAATTCAGAAATCCCTGGAAGCTCCAAACAGAGAGCTCTCACGTGGCAAATCAGAAACGGCTTCTCCCTCCATCCCATTTCCATGGTCCATCTCAGACGTGGCCTTGCCTCAGATGTCTCCGTGTGGCCTCCCACCCCACTCGAATCCTTCCCTCTCAGCCTAATCCTGACATCTGCTTGCCCGAGCTTCCAAAACCCTGTTGTCTCACAAATCTCCTGCCTAATCCCACATTTGTCTGGCAATGTCATTTGTTTACCATGGGAAGGGGAGGGAAATAAATTTTATTCTGAAAAAAGATGAAGCCTCTGCTGCAGCTCAGCTTGAGCCTTGCTTTCTAAGGTTCGAGGAAGAGGCTTCGAAATCTTAAAACCAGAAGAGCAACAGCCTTGGAGAAAGTCCCTGAGAGAAGTCAGTGAAAATGTCCCCCTCGCCCTATGTGTGTCCCTAGCTGTACACAACCTACTTTTCCAGCCCTCTCCCAAAATCGCACATCGACAGGGCACACTTACATTAACCAGTCCATCCCTGTCTCAGATTTTGGGGAAAGTTAAAGGCCAATGCCAACCACTTTGGCAAGGATGACAGTGCTGGGTTCTGTTTCAAGAACATCTCACAGAGGCAATAGGAGATGGACGGCCTGGCAGCAAATAAGAGCTTCAGGTCCATAAACCAGATTGCCTGAGAGTGCGAGTCGGTTATTTTCTCATTCACGATTTCCAACAGCACACACAAAGCTCGAGTCATCAGAGTCCCTGGAGAGACATTTGCAGCCTGTGCACACATTTGTGCTCATTAATGTTGGATGGTTCTCAGCTCTCACCACCACCCTGCAACACCCAGGCCTTCCCTCTCTGGGGCCACCATCCACTTTCTGCTCCTGTTTGCATCTCTCATGTGTGGTCACTGTACCACTGTTTCTTTAGAAGAATCTGGGTTTTCTAAGAGAGGGAAAAGCATGAACTTTCTTTTTCAACCCCTGGCAAATGTGGACTACACTAATTTCTCTCTCTTCTCTACCCTGCCATTGGCTACTCTTTCTCCCTTCCTTTCTTCATCCCTTCTGTCCCCTCTCCTCCTTCCCCCTCCTCCTCCTCTTTCTTCTCCCTCCTTCCCTCCCTTCTCCAACTTCTCCCCCATCTCTTTTTCTCTCACCCTCTCTCTCTCATCTGTCTTCCTTCTCGTGTCTTTTCTCTTCCTCCAACTGACGTGACAATGTCGACTCAACTTCTGACACTTTCTCATCCTGCTCTCAACTCTCCTTCTCCTTCCACAATTTTTTGGTAATAGCAGCAATGTCATCCTCTGCAATACCATAATAAAACAAAAGGTTAAAGAGCCATGATTCTTTTTGCTCACCTTTTTGATTGTTGTCCTGAAAGCAGTTCTCTAAATTAATTTCTAAGATGTCACAAGTATACCCAAATGCAAACTTCTAAAGGAATCTCTGGAATACAGAGAAGGTTTTTAGATCATGGGGATCAGTTATTACTTTCTTTCCTTTAAAGATATGTCTCACCCTGTGACATGGGCTGATTTGTGCCCCCACCACAATTCACACATTGAAGCCTTAACCCCTAGGACCTCAGGATGTGATTTTATTTGGAGATAGGGCCTTTAAAAGAGGTGGTTGAGTTAAAATTAGGCCATTACAGTGATGCCAAATCCAATCTGACCGGTGTCCTTATAATAAGAGGAAGTTTGGACACAGAAAGACACCAGGAATGCACGCACACTTAGGAAAAGCCACCAGGTGAGGACACAGCAGAAAGATGGCCATCTTCAAGCCAAAGAGAGAGGTCTTGGGAGAAAACAAACCTGCTGACACCTTGATATTAGACTTATAGCCTCCAGAACTGTGACAAAATGAATTTCTGTTATTTAAGTCCCCCCATCTGAGTTATTTTATTATGGCAGCCCTAGCAAACCAATACACCCTGTGAAGTAAATAGGGTATTAATGAAGTAAATACAGGTATTTACCTATATTCTCTTGCATTTTGGAATTAGAAAAAATTACCCCCATGTCTATCAAGTGTTTTTTTTTTTTAAGTTTAAGGGTAAATCTTTTGTAAGCCAAAAAAAGGACAAAAATCTACCAAGGCAAGAAGCCCCTTGTCGTTTTTCTTGAAGTAGCATGTCCCAGAGAGAAAAATCTACTCCAAGGGCATTCGGAATTCTGAGCATCCAGAAAGCTGCCCTGGCCACCCCCAGAGTCAGAATGACACAAAGTCACTTGTGTATCAAGAGGAGTTCTTCAGAGTGGAATTTGAAACTGATTTAAATTATGCTCCAAAAATATCAACCAGATTCCACGTGGGAAAAAAAATTCATTTGAGAAACTAAGCAACAGAAATTTAAATACTTTAATGAGAAAAAAAATAGCTCACATCATAGATCTAAAGCCAGGCAATGCTGGGAACATTGGGAAGGTCAGGCAGACCATGGAAGCGGATGGAAAAGAAAGATCATCAAAACTCAGCCACACGGGGACATACAGACCTCTGTCCGCTCATAGATGCCTCTAAAAACTAGTCAGCCTGTAGATTCCTGTGGGTCCCATCCAGCTGTAAATTCTTTTGGAAGCCCCTTCACTGCATAATCCTGAGGTCTGCATGCAGTCCTTCACATGAGTTTGGTAGTTAATAGTGAACCAGAATCTGAATGGCCCAAGAATGGCTCTTCCCTTGCCTATAACCAAAGCCCCTACTCATTTTTATCAGCCTACTTGTGCACAAATAAATCATTAATGCTGCTGATGACAGCCCCAGACACCATCCTCTAACAGACGAGATCACAAAAGCTCACAGTCATTGATGCACATAGGGTTTACATGGTGTAGTTATCTCTAATAAGCTAGCAAGGAAAAAAATAATCAGATTTTGGATCTCATTTGTGATTCTATTTTTTCTTTCTTTCCTGAAGTCCATTATTTCACCAGTCAAGCCCAGACTCTCAGCAGCATCTCTTCCAACATCCCAGGAGGAGAGGGAGGCCATCGCAGGGCTTAACAAATCCACTCCCACAAATGGATTCCCTCCTCTTGCTCTGGGAGAGCCACTGTCACCAGGAAGTGGTGTCTCCACAGTTGCCGCCTATGTCAACAGATCAAAGAATAAACAAAGGCAAAGACTAAATGGGGCAGAGTGTGCACCTGTCTGGCCTATAAGCTGGCCTCCTGGGAAGGGGCTCGCACACCCCCACAGGGAACAGGAGGCATCACATGTTAACACGGTGTCCTTAAAAAGTACACAAAGCCATTCCAGGAATGTGCAACATTCACTATCCACCTCCCAACTTGGACCTGGAGGAGCAGGGACAAGGAGTCTCAGAGAGGCCATTCTCTCAGGCTTATATTCCCAAAGTTAACCTCAACACTTTAGCCTTTAAAATTGGTTTTACTGTAGCAATGTTTAAATATTTACAAAAAATATTAAGATCTCCCGTGAACCTATCGCCCAGCTTCAATAATTACTATCAATATAGTTTCATCTATCCCTCTCTTTGTTGTTGTTCCAGAATATTTTTAAGAAAATATCAAATATTACAAAATTCACTCTTTTGGTATTATTTCCAAATGAGCCTGCATATAGAGCCACCACTGATGAGAATACAAGAAGATACGAGATGTCAATAAACAACTCTAAATTGGTGTTCCATTACTGGACTACTGGCCCATACTTAGTATGAATTAATATCATTTCTGAATTCAATGATTCATATTTTATGACCACACTGCATTGAGTTTTTGTGAACAGCAACTAATTTCTTAAATGTTAACATTCAAAGGTCACTGCAACTATGTTTGCAAATTTTGTATTTTGCCAATAGTCCAAGAGCTTTAAAGCATAGAAGAGAAAGAAAGAAAAATAAAATAAAGAGAAAAATCAAAGCCAAAAAAAAAAAAAAGAAAAGGAAAAAGAAAAGAAAGTGGTCAAGGGCTCTCTGAACCTCTGAAATGTCTTGTCACAATGCAAAGTTAAATATGAATTAAATTCAGTTAAATGATGCTGATGATAGCAACAATTTGCTGAGTGTTTACTTCCACATCCTGGAAGGAGAAAACTCCTTGAAAATGGAGTTTGCCTTATTCCTTTATGTCCATTCCACAATGCTTGTGTACAGGAAATGCCCAGTGTATGCTTGCTGTGGTCGTCTGAAAACATTCCAGAACACGTATAGCCTGAGGCATACACACAAGGCAAAGCAGACAGGGGAGGTGATAAGTTACTGACAGCTCAAAGGTAAACCTTGGCTTGCAGGGAGAGAGAGCAACTTATTTTGAGGAACTACCCCCTTCTCTTTCTTCCAGTAACTTTCCATTTTCTTGAATCATTTTGTAGTGCTCCTAACAAGGGGACACACAACAATTGCTTCTTTTTGGCATGGTTTCATTAATCTAATAAATAGATGTGAAGTGCTTTTATTTACATTTTAAAAGTGTGCAGTCACCAGCTGGCCTGGTCTCTCCGGGAGGCAGGGCTCCCTTTGGGAACCTCAGGCTAGAAGACTGTAGTGCTGAGACTTCGCAGTGGCGGAGGGTTGGGCTAGAGCAACAGAGAGACAGGACAAAGGATGAGGCAAGGGAAGAGTTAATGCACGACAGGGGTGGCTGAGTCCATCCCAGAGCAGTGTGCTGGCAAGGTTCATTTTCTATACCATTTTATTTCTTCTGCACTAATTCACAGTCATTATCATATCCAGACAAGCGTCTCATGCTTCATTTACTGACATTAATTAATTTCCCCACCCCTTGCTTTTTATCTTATTTTAAAAGAGTGAGAGGGAAATATTCCATTCTCTTAGAGAAAGAATGCAGGTTTAACAAGGATCAGCAGCTGCTTTCTCCAGTGCAGATGAGGACAGAGAAGCACACACCAGGCTCATTGGTGTGCTTGCCGAACCGTGACTGTAGCCATGCCTTTTACCTCCCTTTATGACCCTCAACCCACACCCCAACTCCCAGTCTCGTCCCATCTTCAAAGCTCTATGTTCCAACACCACTCCCTCACAGGTAATGAATTCCAAAGAGTGGTGATGGGAGAGAAAGGCCAACCTTGGATATATCTAGACCCCCTTCCCCCAGCTAAAGGAAGATATCCAGTCATGACACAGAGGAAAGTAATAAATGCATTAAGAGGATTAGTTGATAGTTGCCTGAGGAGCACAGCTAGTACTTCCTGGCTCAGTGCTGAAGCCTACAACTTCATGGCACAAACTAAAAAACCCAACTGGGCACATCTCTGAATGTCCTGCCTGTTTCTCAAAAGGGTAGGCCAAAGGATGGGAGAGACAAGTTAAACTGAAAACGCCCAAGTGTTCCCATTAGCAACACTCTTCTGTGTGTGTGTGTGTTTCCTTGTCATTTACTCTGTAACTGAATTGCATAATTCTCCAACTGTGTTATTTACTATTATTTATTATTAAACTCTATGGCACTAGTGTATTATCCCACAGCTGCATTAACACTCTATATTCCTGGCATTATATCTGTATTAATAATTCTGCCTAGTGAGTCCAGACAGAAATGTATCATCATGATGGCGTGTGTGTGTGTGTGTGTGTGTGTGTGTGTGTGTGTATAAGAGCATGACTTCGTTTATACTAAAGAATAACTTGGCCCTTCCTCAAAAGGAGACTTCTACTGAAAAACTGAACCAGCAGTCCATGTAATGTGAATCATGAGCTAAAACTTCCATAATTTAGTTTGTATCCTTGGCAAGCCATACACCTCTGGGCCTCAATTTCCTCATTTACAAAATGAAATTATTGGGTGAAATGAACTCTGAGATCTCTTTAAAAAGCTCTAGAGTTCTGTCTACCTGGATTTGAGGTGGTGATTAACCAGTGAGTTCTACGTCCTCCTCCCTCACCTAGAATTTCTCAAGACTATAGAAACTCCTAGAGCATTCTGAGTTCTAATTCTATCTAAATTTTTCCCTTTCTCTATGCCATCAGAAAGAGGGGCAAAACTTTGGTAGTCTCTCGTCTGTACAGCATAGATCATAATTTCCCTTTGTATGAACTAAATACCTTGTTGGAATTTTTTAAAACGTAGAGATCCTGAGATCCAAGTTCTTGGATAATTTGATTTGTTGGATCATCCCTTAGATTCCCCAGTGACATGCAGTTGGTAGAAAGGGCTAGCTCATCTTTTCCATAGCTGCTAAGTCTCCATGCTGAAGACAGGAAGCAAACCTCTGCTATGACATGGAACTAACTCCCAGAAACATGAAATGCAAAGGAATTTAAGAGTTGCTAATTCATTCCCAACAAGTTGAGCAACAGGTTAACTTAAACCTAAACTTTCTTGCTAAAGATTCAGACAGAGTTCTTAGCAGAAGGGCTGTAGGAACTTTCTGGTTCTTTTGCTTAAGCCAAAGTCTGAACATGATAATTTTTATGATTGCTTGTTCACTAGTTCACTGTCTTTTTGTGAGCTCACTCTTCTTGGGGCTACTGGAAATGCCCTTTATAACAGGGACTAGAAAATAGGACTTGGCACATTAAGAAATTTAATAAAAGTAGTGGGAAAATGAGAAAGGTTTCCAGAGGCTGGGGAATGGAGGCAAGGAGGTGGGTCATAAAACACATCAGAGGGACAAAGATCCAAAATGACCTTAAAAAAGGGAGAGTAAGGTGACATCTAAATCAGAACAACAGCCCAGAGTGATTAGTACCAAGGTAAAGAGTGAGAAATGACATTAAATGGAGGGAGGGGGTAATGCCAACTAATTATCAAGCCTATCACTCTAGTCCCTTTAAAAGTTAAAAACCTCATTCCAATTATCTCAAGATTATCCATGGGAACAAATCCAGAAAGTCCTTATGTTTGTAGTTGTACTGTCTATTCTTTTTGTCAAAGTAGAAGCAACAAGTCTAAAACTACGACCAACCAAATCAGTTAAGTCTAAAGTCCTTGTTGAAGCACATGAGACAAATACTAAAGAATATGATAGTCTTGAAATCAGTCCATCTGTCAATCCACTGACAGGTATTTATTAAGGGCTTAGAGTATGCTCAACACTGCTAGGTCCTGACTGCAATTCAAGATGCTTGGGAGAGAGGGGAGGGTTTCACCCCAACCATTTCATTGTCTCCCTTTGTGGACTCAAAGCATATGATCTAGTTTGACAATATTTATTGAGACTGTGTTATGAGATGGGCATGCCCCTGGGTATATAGGAGAGCCAAGATTTAGCAAGGTTCATTAACCACCTCAATGAGGCAGATCAGAAGAATAAGCAAATAAACAAATACCATGCATATACAATAACTTTGAATAGCTTCAGTTTCCTGATCTATAAAATCACTTAAACAACATCACTTAACAAGAACATATCAACGACTCGAGATTTGGAGTTTGAGAAAAGAAATATAGTCCACTGACATCAATACATCCAAAGCTTTGCATTTGTGGGAGATGAAATGAGCTCTTTGGTCAAAACTCAAAATTTTGTATTGGGAGTTTACAATATATGGTTGAGTTTCTTTGTTTCATGGGGTTAAATCCTTGATATAAGGAATCACTTTATTATCTTATCTACATAGATAATATACCTTGCTCAAGTGGTTCAGTCTCTGGAGGTAAAAAGATGGGGAGATACCTCAAAAGGCAAAGGGAAGTTCAAGAAACAAATATTTCCTACAAGAACTCTTTAATGTAAGAGTCTTGAGTTCATGAGTGGGATAAGCAAAATGCCAGATGGCTCTGAAGGCTCTAGGAGGAAATGTCCTTTCTGTTAATGACAGCAACCAGAACTGAACATTCCTACAACGTTTCTCCATAGAGATCTCCAGTGTTCTTGCTGTGAAGACAGAAAGCCTTGAAAATTGCTAGACCTTTCTCTTTGTGATTCTCTATAAAGAACACATACCACTTCTCCTCCTGTCTGTGTAATTCAAAACACACTGCATTCACCAATTTTGATGGTCAGGCTTTGCCTGGGCTCTGCCACGATGATGGGTTTCCATGACAACAGATGAGTCAACCGCAGAAGATCTTGCTGTCACACCTGAATCACCACCAGTCTCAAAAAAAAACCTCTTCATCTAGCAGGCCTTCCCTCCTTTCCAACTGTGAGATAATTCTTTAGGCAAAACTAATATTGTAGCAGGTGGGCCTGAAGGAAGTCTGAAACATGAAAGAAAATAGAAATAACCCTATCATATTCACTGTGAACTAAAACAGTAGAGAGTTAACTTAATAAAAATGGCCACCTGTATTGCAAACCAGGTAAGATTCATTTCGCTCAGGTTTCTCCCTACAGAGACTATCACTCACTAATAAAATGTTGTATCATTTTTCCCCAGGCCTGTCTCCCTTTCACCTGTGAACCCTGAGTTTTAGTAAAAAATCATTTTATTAAGTTCTGTTAACCCCACACTTGTACACCAAGATACCATAGCAGGTAGGTATGGTATGTAGGTATGGTACCATACTATACCGACACCATAGACTGGTGTAGGTTTTTCTTCTTCTGGTTACTGACATTCCACCACCAGCAGCAGCCCCGGAGACAGAACCACGGACTGGCAAGGGCTGCAGTGACATCTTTCCCTCCTGTCCACTGAAATGGCCACAGAGAGAACACAAAGGAAAGACAACACAGAGTGAAGGTGGAATGTGGACTGGACTGGCAGGGGAAAGGATGGGCAAAACAACAAAGGACAATAAGAATTTTAACAAAAGAGGGAACAAAATAAGCTGGCCCAGACAGGAAAATAAAGGGCAAGAAAACCCAGCTGAATGCAAACTTGACCTTGTTCTCATTTATCATGTGTCTGCTCCACTTTTTAAAAAATAAAATGAGGAATAGTATAGAAAGAGGCAAAAGAACAATGCTACACAATACCTAAAGGAGAGAGAAAGAGACAGATGGGTGGAATAATATTACACATCTAAAAAATATATCCTGCACATTAATATTTTGAGCTGACTCTTAGACCTCACTCTTAGAATGCTGACTTACATGATGTGAAAAAAAAATTGTAAATATATAGCAAATTGTTTATTAGCAACTCAGGTCAACTGTGAAAACAATTTTTCTCCTTCATAGTCCCTAACTTACTATTTCTTAAAATGAGATTCCTGGACCTACTGCATAGCCATCACCTGTTTTTTCTTTAAAATAAAGATTACTGGATGCCACCCAGGACTGAGTCTCCCTGGAACTGTGAGTTTGGAATCAAAGTTTTAACAAGTAGCCCTGGTGATTATAATATCCTCTAAAATGTGGAAGATGCTCCTCCAACCTTTACACAACCTATGCTGTATGCAATTACCCAAAGATAGTGAAAGCACAAAGCATGTTTTGAAAGTTACTTCTTCAACAGCTCACATGCAAGCATAATTGCTGCCACTATATAAATAGGTGGGTCTATTATTTTCCCATAAGCCCTATAACAATGCCTATTTCCCCAAATTTGATGTATTCATGATTAATGATACTCCTTAGAGCATCTAATACTATGCAATACAATCTATAGAGATTTTTTAGAATAAAATAATTATAGAAACCTTTTATAGCATAAAATAATTCCAGAAACCTTCATATGGTCAAATTCAATTTACATAAAAATAACATTTGGAGCAAGATACCAAAGAAACACAACTATTAAGCTCCACAGTAGTTCTCAAGTGATAGAGTTCAAAAGAAAAATTTGAAGAGCTCATTTAAAATTGCAAATTTCTAGGCATTCTAAGTCAGTGGGTGGAGGGAAGTACTCAGAATCTGCATTGCAGCAAATATGTTCAAGGGGCAAACTTTAGGCAATGCTGACTTAGAGCAACCCGAACTGGCTTGACTCTAGTGTTTCTCAAACTGTGGTCCTCAGACCAGCATCTTCAGCATCAGCATCACCGAGGACATGTTGGAAATCCAAATTCGTGGGTCCAATTCCTGACCTAATGAATCAGAAACTCTGGGGATGGGATCCAGCAGGCTGTGGTTTAACAAGCTCACCAGGTGCAATTCCTTTAACTCAGCACTTGGAGCAGCAGTTCTCCACTTTGTTGAATGTTAGAATGACCTGGGGTGCTCTAGAAAATCCAATGCCCAGGCCACTCCCCAGCCAGGGGTCCTCAAACTTTTTAAACAGGGGGCCAGTTCACTGTCCCTCAGACCATTGGAGAGTGCGCACTGTGGGCCCACAAGGAGTCGGCTGCTAAGCAGGACCAGCAGCGGTATCAAAAACACCCGGATGGCCGGATAAATGTGCTAGGCAGCCTGCATGTGGCCGAGGGTGGTAGTTTGAGGATGCCTGCCCAAGACCAACTATATCGCTTGGGGGAGTTGGTTAGGGGAGGGCCAAGACATCAGTAATTTTTAGAGCTCCCCAAGTGATCCTCATGTGCAGCCAAGGTTGAAAACTGACTTAGAGCAATACTACTTCCCTTACTCATGAACCACAGGGATACTCGCACCCTGACTTACCCATTTTAACACATTGCTTTGTCATCAAAAAAATTATTTACAGTTATCCTGGTCTCTCTAACCTTGTTCACTTCAACCTCATGGATGTCAGTGGTGTGACAACTGTCACACCTCTGCATAGAGCTCAGGAGAGAAGGGGGAAAAAAGAAACACATCTAATTTGCTGTTAGATCAAGTTACATACCTAAAATGATTGCAAAGTAAAAAGAGCTGAGTTTCTAAAATGTTCCTTTAGATATGAGTTTCCTACCTCTACATCAGAAACACACATAATGGAAGAGGAAAAGCTACCCTGGGTCTTCTTTTTCCAGGCTGCCATCAACCCCATGATTATTTCCTCCATCAACCTAGGTGAGTGGGCTGGGAGTCACTTACCCTTCTTTAAATTGCCCCATTTGTGTCAAGGTTATTTTGTACAAAATGATAAGCATTACCCATTAGTTCTCTTCTGTACCTCCTACATTTTCCCCAAGCCTAGGCTCTTAGAAAGGCTTTCTTTTTCTTCTTTCTAATGCCTTTAAGAAAAGAAAGACCTTTAAAACATAGTTACTTTGTGGGTTTATCATGCTTTTCCATCCTCTAATCCAGTGGTCCTCAAACTTTCTAAACAGGGGGCCAGTTCACTGTCCCTCAGACCGTTGGAGGGCCATTGGAGAGTGCAGCGCATATTCCACACATGCACACTGTGGGCCCCGGACGAGTTGGCTGCTAAGCAGGATGGGCAGAGGTGGCAAAAATACTCAGCGGCCCGATAAATGTCCTCGGCGGGCCGCATGTGGCATGCGGGCTGTAGTTTGAGGACGCCTGTGTAACCAGTCAGCCAACAGACAACCAGTATTAATAAAAATGAGTTATTATCATTACACTAAAAAGAAAATGATGCCAAATCTTATATCTCCCTCCAGATAGAGTTAAACTCCTCCTCTTCCATGGAACATTCCATGTTGGCCCCACACCATATTAATAATGCTCCTTTCTATCAATGCCTATAACCATTTGTCTCTATACACTGCAGTATCTAGTGCTTGAGTGTATACTGGCTTGTACTTTTCTTGAGTTGTATAATATAAAACCATTTTTTTCCCAAGTCACTGGTAAACTTCCCAAGGACAGACATCATACCTTCTAGTTCTGCAGTCTCCAACCTCCAGGCTGCAGACTGGAACTGGTCTGTGGCCTGTTAGGAACCAGGCACACAGCAGGAGGCCAGCAAGGGAAGCTTTATCTGTATTTACAGCAGCTCTCCACTGCTCAGAGCTCAGGCAGTGATGTATTTGCAGCCACTCCCCAGCGCTAGCATCACCGTCTCAGCTCCACCTCAGATCAATAGGCATTGATTCTCATAAGGAGCTGCAACCTAGATCTCTTTTTTTTTTTTTTTTTTTTTTTTTTTTTTTTTTTGAGACAGAGTCTCGCTTTGTTGCCCAGGCTAGAGTGAGTGCCGTGGCGTCAGCCTAGCTCACAGCAACCTCAGACTCCTGGGCTTGAGTGATCCTTCTGCCTCAGCCTCCCGAGTAGCTGGGACTACAGGCATGCGCCACCATGCCCGGCTAATTTTTTATATATATATCAGTTGGCCAATTAATTTCTTTCTATTTATAGTAGAGACGGGGTCTCGCTCTTGCTCAGGCTGGTTTTGAACTCCTGACCTTGAGCAATCCGCCCGCCTCGGCCTCCCAAGAGCTAGGATTACAGGCGTGAGCCACAGCGCCCGGCCTAACCTAGATCTCTTGCATGCACAGTTTACAGTAGGGTTTGCACTCCTATTAGAATCTAATGCCACCATTGATCTCATAACACTGATAAGTGGCTGCAAATACAGATTATCACTAGCAG